>NW_020654684.1:3013493-3037174 GCF_003589595.1 Hyposmocoma kahamanoa
CCTATAAGTTCGGACACTTTTTAGCGCGGACCCGACGTCCATATAATTGTAAGTCAATGTTCAAAACCAACAAAGAACGCAGTGTTATTCTCATTACTGCTTGGCATTAGAGTTTGGAGTCTCGATATGTATTTTTCTTTTATCATTATAAAAGTTACGACGTTAGGGCGCACATCTAACGTCGGTGAAGTATGGAGGACCACTTTCACCTTTGTCACAGTCGTAAAAAAGAAAACAAAATATTTTTGAACTGCTCCCCGAGGAAGTCAAGTTCAAGACGACAAAAATAAACGCTAAATGTGAAATTAATTGAAACGAACGTTCAGAGAGCGTACCGAGAATCGTCGTACTAAAACAAAAAAAAGACGATATATCTTTGGAATTCTATTTACAACGACAATTTACGCTTTTTTGCCGTCTCTTTTTCGTGTCACATGGAATTGTATCAATTATTGTTCGACAACTTCAAAGCAAAGGAATATTTGTAGATAAGATAAATAAGACAGATAGATTTCAGCAGTAGAGCTCCTTGTGAAAGAGTTCGTCCAGGGAAGTACTGCCATCTTACCTATTTCTGCCGCCAAGCAGTAATGTCAGCATTACTGCGTTTCGGTTTTGGAGAGTAAGGGTGCTGATGAAATTACAGGCACATGGGACTTATCAACTTATGTCTCAGGGTGCCGAGCGTAGTGGCAGTGCCCCTCAGATCTCTGCGATTTAAAGCTCTGAGTGGTTCTGCAACTGTTACGGACAGACGTGTCGCTTACTACCAGGCGCACGTCTTCTACGTCCTGTTACTTAGTATTATAAAAAACAAAAAATAAAATAATTATAACTTTTTATTAAAAAAACAAAAGTTTGTGGAATTGCTATATATCATTTGCCTAGTTTTATTGAAATCGGTTACCGCAAAGAGGGCGAAATCGGACTCATCCCCTAGTTTGACACCCTTACACGTGGAATATTTTCTTTAAATTTAAATGGGACCAATACTGAAGTAGTGAGGTTAATTTAAATGGGGTGAACGCTGAGGTATGATTCTATGTTTGTTGGAAAGAAGGGAATCTACCATTTGTAAGATTACCATCTTTCCAACAAAAAAAGAATCAGCAAAATTGGTTTATAGATGAATCACCGGAGTAATCGCGTTACATACACACAAAAAAATACGTTCGATTGAGAACGTCCTCCTTTTTTGAAGTCAGTTAAAAAAGATATATAATGTATGGCAGTTTGGATATGCGCTTGACGTAGTTTGTACGAAATGAATAGCAGAAATAGGTTTACGAGTGTACGTCACTATGTAGATAGGTAACCCATCACGACGACGACGACGACGACGACGTGGCGCCTCAGAGGTGTACTCTTTCAAGATAAGTAGCGACTTAACACTGTCCAAATCTCTGTCTTCACGAGGGTTGAGTTGGGTCTATTGCACAGAGCTGAGACGTGCTCTCTGAGTCAGTGAAATCTTTATTCAATCAAGTAACACTCACGTCACATGCGCGTACGCATCTCACTCTTGAGTCGCGATTTGTTGTGACACTCCAGCGCAACGTTAATGCGCTCATAATTTACACCGACATTGCCACGATGGCCGTCGCTTTGAAGAACGCTCTTTACGGCACACCCCAAAGAGTTAGCATTACCTTTTATGTACTATAACTTGAAATAAACATTTCGTTCTGTTTACTAAGATTTTTGTATTGTTAATATATCTTTATTTCTATTGTCGTTACAGAAATTATATTGCATAAAAAATATCTGTTGCTTTTATAAATTTCGTTAGTTACACCTCGACCAGCAGTTACAAAAAAAAAAAAACTTGATACTTAGGTAAAAATTTAACAGTCGATACAACCTCAAATGGCTTTGGTTGATTCGGCATAACAGTTAAAGTGTTGAATCAATCACTTCGGAATAATATATATAGTAATATTGAGGATGTACACTGATTACTATACGGTGTGGAAAAAATAGAAAAAAAACACAAACTTACCTCGAATTTTTACAAGAAAACCGCTGTATTCAATAAGTACTTTACCAATGATTTTTTTTAATATCAACTGAATTATATAAACCATGTGTAGTATACGACATACATTTTTCATATGACTTTAATATCCTTTATAAAAAAAATCTGAGATAAAGCCAGTGTCCCAGCCGCTCGACAGTCGTAGTTCCTTATGTAAATAGAAATAACAAATTCTGGGCTGTTAATATAATTTAAACTTAACCCTGTTGGCATATCGTTGAAAGTTCAATATTATTATTGCAAGTTACGACTTTTTAATTTCACATTGAAATTTCAATCAATGTCCTGCCATCTAGTGATCAATAGCTGAACGACGACGAATTCGAGATGTTTACTTACTTCTCCAAAAAATTTAAAATGAAATGAAATAAGAACACCACTACAGATAATATTACAAGTCCGCTATCATTTTTCCACTACAAAGTAGCAAAGTAAGGCATTTCTTTACGATTTTCGAGGTTTTGCGCGAGATAATACATATAACTATACTAAATAACGTACAAAGCGAAAATGGCGGACCGGGCTTAATTATGTGGAACTCTGCGTACTGTTGGCACACGTACCACGCAAACTAAATACTTCTATTGTATTTATTGTACTTTAACTCACTACATAACACGCGGAATGGAATTTTCCTTATTTTCTTAACAATAACTAATCCGCTTTTTAATTTTAAACTACATAATGCAAAATGACAATAAATTACTTTAACAGAATAAAATATTGACAATATAATTATAACAATTAACAAAGTTAACGAAGCGGTCGGAGACTACACATCACTAAAGATAGAACAATAGAGCACGTAATTGAAAGATAATTGTATGATATTTATTGTAGATATATGAAAATTGATGCTTTTGCAAAAACTTTGTAATTAATACAAAAAAGGTACAAAGGCAAACTTATAATTCAGAAGAAGATGGCGGAACTGATTATAACCAACGATATCAAGTTTGGACTTTGGAAGACAACGGCTATCACTGGAACTGTTCAAGAAGACGAACAATACTAGTTAGGTGGTTATAATTTTTTTTAACTGATCGGATCGTAAGTACCTCTTAGGACCTAGTTACATAAAACAAAACACAAGACGAAACGGAAACAATTTATTCATCATATATAGAAAAAAATATGTCTTTAAAAGTTTTTATAGATTTGAAAATATAACTTTTCGAATTCGAAATAGCTATGCTATTTCATATTTCTGCTGCTGTAGTATTTGGACCAAAACCAAAAACCATTCAATTCGTAATAGTTTAAAAAATAACCTAACCTATGGTTAAAAAAACCGTCCTCCAAAGTCATTCATCCCCTAGTTTGCCACCCTTGGAGGTGGAAAATTGTCTTGAAATTTAAATGGGACTACATTTGAGGTTCTTTCCAACAAAAAAAGAATCATCAAAATTACTTCACAAATGGCGGAGTTATCGCGTAACATACATACAAAAAAAACATACTGACGAATTGAGAACCTCCTCCTTTTTTCGAAGTCGGTTAATAACATTCAATGCCAGTAATTATAAGTCATTCCTGTACCTTCAAGAAAAATTATAATTATTCTTGTTCATTTGCTCTGGTGTCAAATGGAGATCTTAATTTGGACGTTAAATGTTCTGTGTCGCTCGCAGATTGAACTCTCGTTTCGACGCCGTAAATCATAAAGATCCGGCGTACGGATGCAGTTCATTTCAACCTAATGTTTTACACGTTTATGTTAATTGCTTTAGTGTAACTTTTTTATAAAGAACTTGATTTTTTTCATACTTTGTTTGGTTCAGTCCAACGGGGTTTGTAAAAGTAATGGAAACTACAGACGTACCGACAGACGGTTTGCGTATTTGCCTATTTGGCTCCTTTGCTGTACTCGTCGAATAGACAAACAAGACAAACTTTGTTACACATGCTATCTACGTAATGGTGATGGTTTGCCATATGTATAAGATTCACACCAATTAGTTGGTCACAAACTAAGGGTCGTATTCTAGAACTCTATTCAATGCTCAAGTCAAGATTGCACTGGCAACACAAGCACTGGAAATACGACTCTAATGGCAGGGACTTGAGTATGATTTCGAGTGCTTTAAACCATACTCAAATCCTGACTTGAGCATTGAGTAGAGTTCTAGAATACGATCCTAAGAAACCTATATGTATACTACCAACATACCTACGGCGTTCATCCATACAAAAACCAACTTTAAGTGTTAACGCTTCGGAACAATGAAACTGAGAAAAAATCCAAACGACTCACCACACGTAAGCAGATACTTAACGAGGCAAAAATATATGATTAAAGAGTATCATCTTTGCAGTCAGACCAAAACGAAACGCTCTGAAGTATAATTTTTATAATGCACAATGGAATAGGTGCAATAACATAGACAAATTGACGTTTATCGTGAGAAACGGGTTGGCTTGTTTGATTAATTTAAAAGCAAGTACGTGTGCAGGCTCGTCGCTGACTGCTGTCGCAATGTTGGTGCACTACTGCACACGTGCGACGCAAATATTGGACTAATGATAATTCTGTATTGTTGAATTTAAAGCAGATCGTCTTAATTCGTTAGGCAAAGGTTTCCAACAAACCTTTGTTTTATTATCCATTGAGGTTTATAAATTCTTTTCTGCGCGGTTTTGATCGAATATTGCGTCTCACTGTATGCAGTAAAAGATAGAGAGAAGTAAGATTTATATATAAATGGAATGACTTCTCCAGATTGGTTTTGCACAAAGTGAACCAAATAACCTTGTTGATAACGATTATTCCGTGGTATCCTGATAAAGGCACCAAGAAAGTTCAATATAGCGTGTTTATTGGTTTTTTGTCCAATTAATTGCAGTTGATAGCTATTTTGTCATTTCACACCGTTTATAATATATTCATTGATTTACAATATTATCATTCAATTGTTTAAATGCCACTGCACCTTTCACCCTGAGATTTAAGTTGACAAGTCCCATGTGCTTTTAATTTTACCAGCACCTTAACGCTTCAAAACCGGAACGTAGTAATGCTCACATTCCTGCTTGGCGGCAGAAATAGGTAAAGTAAGGTGTCAGTACTGTAGTACAGGCAGCTTAGGTTTGTATTTAGAATTGTAAAAATAGTAGAGAGTGGATGTCAAACAGACATCTTGGTAGTTCTGGACAAAGCTTTAAAATTAAATACACGTATAAAGTTATAATTATGATATAATCGTCGTTTCTCATTGGAAAGTACCTCTACGCAAGCCCAAGAGTGCTACTTGTGAATTGTTTTCTTTGAAGTGTTTACGTTGCGTGTTTACTTTTATCTATGCTTATTTAAAAACATGTAGAATTTTATTAAGAAAAAAATTTAAAATAATCGATTTTCAAAAATTCTTGAGACGACAACGAATTCATACTTACAATGCGAACAAGCCAATTGAGGACGAAAGCAGCTGTGGAGTAGTGTGTGCCGTAGTGGAAGGGTGGCGTGGACTCGTGCTCCCAGGTGTTGTATCGTTCTTCGAAGTACGCGCGCCGGGACGGGTTTAGGGCCCCGATTGGCTGTGGAAATAGACACATTTAGACAACATTATGAGTATATAGCTGCTTTTCATGAATGAATGAAAGAAAGAATGACCTGAACCAAAATAGTATTTTTTTTGTCGTATTGCACAACTGTATTCCGAAAGTAACAAATTTTATTGTAAATAAGATGCCGAGCGTAAAACTAATCACGTTTAATATTGGGCCGATACCCATTTTCTTTGAAATCATCTTCCAGGATCAGTTAGGTGATTTTGAAATAGGTTGTTATTTTAGTAAGCCATCGTCATCATCAACAAATCTTTTGAATGTTAGGGGTACATTTTCCGCACCGCGAAGTCATTTAAGAATGAATAATGTTGGTTTGTAGCACATTTGAATATAGCTCACCGATCTGGTTTCCCAAATACAACACACATCGATGAGATAGAATCTGTTCAACGTCGATTTCTGAGAATTCTTTCTTTGCGCTAGTCTTGGGGTAAGACGTAAATTGTTTGGTCATGAACACAGACTCGATAAGTTTAATGTGGAAGCCTTTGCCCGCTGCCGTCGATTTATCAGTGACTTACTTACCTATATTGCATAAAAAGTTTGTAAACAGTTTCAATTTGAAGAAATTATTCAAATCAATTCAAAATAATCTTTATTTCATAGGTAAGCATTATTACACTTGAAATCGTGACAAAGGTTAAACTCTACCGCTCATTCGTAAGGCAGATTCCCCTGAGAGGAATGAGCAAGAAACTCTAGGGGTTGCTCTTTGTAAATAACATTTGTACGCATTCAACATTTGCAATATATTTTTTGTTTTGCTTTCAAACATCAGAGACCGAGACTACCTCCATGAGCTAAACGGGTTACTACCACGGATTTTTGTCATACAAGTACGCAGAAGTTGTATAATAACCTTTAGTACAAAGTTTTTGTTTCACTATAGTTTGCCTCGTGGAAGGCAAATTTTGTATATCAACCGGAATCTTGTTATAGAAGCGTATACATTGCCCCTTAAATGATTTTTTGACTTTGTGAAGACGACTATCAAGAAAAGCTAGTTTATTTTTATTCCTCGTATTAATGTTATGTCTATCACTATTTATCATAAAGAGATTATTACTATTCCTCTTAACATAAATTAGATTTTTATAGATGTACTGTGACGCTAGTGTAAGAATATTAATTTCCTT
This sequence comes from Hyposmocoma kahamanoa, assembly GCF_003589595.1. Taxonomy (NCBI): domain Eukaryota; kingdom Metazoa; phylum Arthropoda; class Insecta; order Lepidoptera; family Cosmopterigidae; genus Hyposmocoma; species Hyposmocoma kahamanoa. Next base: position 3,020,232 of record NW_020654684.1, read on the forward strand.
AAACTTATCTCTCAAAGATTTCACCTCTAAGGGTAGCAATTTAGGGGATAAATTAGGTTTATTAGATTTTAACTATTTTACGTTAACTGTTTTAATAAAACTTGGCAAATAGATGTATTATAGATCCACAAACTTTTGAAGTTGTTTTTTTTTTATAAAAACGGTACAATTTTGTTTCTTTTTCATTTTTGATGGTGTTTTAATTTCTTGTAGAACATCATGATTTTAGTTGTAGCCATGAGATATTCCGTGACAGCCTTCTCGCATTAAAAAAGCACGTTACTTTGTGTAAACCTTTTTAAATTTTAAAACTGTTCTTTATTATCATTTTTTTGTTCATAAGATAACACAATTTAGTATAGTTTTCTGAATCCTGTGTACAGTTGTAAATGAAATCCTGATTACTGATGTTTTTCTTCTCAAATAATATTTAATAATAATATTGTAACTGTTTACTGTAATTTGTGGGATTGGCTCACGAAAATGTGGTTCCAATTTTGTATGAAAGGTGCAGTACTGAAGCTCTAAAGTCAACTTGGTGAATTACCTTAGAAAGGTCTCTGTAGTTAGAAGGCTGGCTGAGATCCAGCTCCTCGCTCTCATAGTTGGTAAGCACCCACGGGAACACCGGGTACTGGTTTAGGTCATTGTACGTACGCCCTGCGAACAACACATAAGAAATTAGCGTGCAACAAATTTGAAAAAAAAACGTAATTGTATAGGAAATGAAACTATTTTTCCGGATTTAAATCGCGTATTTGTTTTTCAAACTAATCAACGTTTCGGGCCCTTTACAGGTTTCGTGGTCACGGTCAACCTCTGAACGTAATTGTAGATAATCAAAGGTATGTACAAACTCAATTTTCCAACAATACTAACATCGAAACTAAATCTATGTATCAAAAAGTGACAACCTGTACATGTCATACTTAAGCATGCGATCGACGTTTTAAGTCGATTTAAAAGTAGTTACCACTTCGGCACTCTCTGAAACAGAGGTGAGCCAACTTTTGTCATTAGGGGCCAGAAATACAAGAAAAGGGGCCAGAAAAACAAGAAAATTAACAGGAGGTTAGAATTAAAAAAAAAGGATCTTCTTTTGAATATTTTAAATTATAATTATTGTGTAGGGTTACGTTATTTTGTTGTGTGTTAACCATCTAGTATATAACCAGAAGTAGAGACGAAATAAGGGTCTTCCATCCCTGGCAACTCATCGAAAATGGACCTTATATCACTTTTAAATATCAACTCTCGTTTACGCTGAAATCGCAAATTAAGCTAAATAAGAAAGCTGAAATAGTACAGCGCCAACAACTGGCCTGTGTGTACGTCTCCGTAAATTAAAAAAATATTTTGTATTTATTGTAATTAAGATAATATCTCTAACAATGGGGGCTGTTCCATTCGGTGGTGTGGGCAAAACAGCAAAACGTCTAATTACAAAACAAACGGGATCACATTTCATGGGTAATTAAACACGTAATTTTTAAATTTTCGTCCATTATAGCAAACTTCAAGTTAAACTGATCGATTTGAAGTGAAACAATTGGCAACACCCGTCAATTGCTTCTGATTCGGGCTGGCCAATCGGAGCGCGGTAATGATTTGGCAGTATAGTTTTCAAACAAATTAAATAACATATATCTGGTTATATACTAGATGGCGTTAACATATTATTATGAAAATGAAAATGGCTTTATTGTCTCTCACAAACGAAACTTACACTTCTTGTATAATAGTCACTGAAGATAGTTTCGTTTGTGAAAGACATTCGACAATGTATGTCATTTTATGTGACGAGGCTGTCCAAACATATGTGCGAGGGTCAGTTAAAAGGATGTTGGCTGGAGTTGGCCGTACTTTGCCCAACACTGTTCTACAGTATGCAATAACTTGTGACGGCCAGAGGCGCTGTATTTGTCATATACAATTACCAGGGATCAGAATAGGTAGAGTTTTTTTACCTAAACTTCGAGGAACATAGACAGAAAATGGAGACTGCCTTACGACAATATTTTTCAGGTCCTGGACCTGTTCGGGATTCGGGAAATCACTTAAGTACGTTAAAAATTGATGTAATTGGGGACAGACCGGTACGCTATATTTATCTTAACTTTACGACACAGGTCGGATCAGCGATAAAATACACATTTTATTTTTTTCCTACTAAACTACTAGATTTATGGCAAAATGTGATATGACAATATTTAATTAGGACGATAGTAATCTCTCGATTGGCATTTTTTTTAGCGAGGTGTCGTGAAAAGAAATCCAATGTCCGCAATATCGCAGATCCGACCCACTGTGGGTCGCAAAGTTAAGATAAATATAGTGTACCTACTTGTTCCTCCTCCTATATGTATGTTCCTCGAAGTTTCGGTAAAAAAACTCTACCTATTCCGCGATTCCTGGTAATTAGACAAGTAAAATAATGGGATAATGACGATGATGACATTTATTATCAGCATATCTTTTGATATTGATCTAATATATCTTGGTTGCTTGGTTGCGCCCTCCATTCGTAGGTTATGTATATGAAAAAGCAGAAGCCAGAAGCCAATTTTTTTTAGTTTTCAGGTTAATTTATATTATAATCAATATAATATTAATATACAAATATAATCAATATTAACATAGTTTTAAAAACTTTATTTTTAATGCTCATTTGTCTTAGTTTTGAGGCCCAATATAAAACTATCCAAGTTAATTTATACAAATCTATTTTTTTTTTGTGTAGCTCGGAAGAGATTAAAATATCGATTGATTGAATTTATTTTATGTATCGAGTTCTTAGGTTTTCGCGATTGTTACACATAGGAAATGAAACTATTTTTCCGGATTTAAATTGCGTATATTTGTTTTTTCAAACAAACCGACGTTTCGGGCCCTTGCTTCAACCGTGACCATGGGACCTGTAAAGGACCCGAAACGTCGGTTTGTTTGAAAAAACAAATATACGCGATTTAAATCCGGAAAAATAGTTTCATTTATTTTATGCCTCAGAGAAAAAGGACCAATCATTATAAAACCGTTTAGATTTTTGTGTCTGCTGCTTTTGCAAATTTAAAAGGTTCATTTAAATACATGCCTAAGACAATTTGTGACCTACACGTTATCACTTCTATATTTGCGTGGATGCGGTCAATTCTAAAAACGATTATACGCTAACGAATTATGTAAGTATCTAAACAACACCCTCATTCATACTACTATCGTGTAACGGACCATTCATTCTCTGATAACCAGGCCATATTTTGATAACTTTTTTCATTACGACACAACATACTCCTTTTTCTTTAAACAAACGAATTACAATTCACATTTTAATGAATGAACAATAAACGCTGATACCCTATGAATGGTGGATGTAAATCACATGATACACGACGAGTCTTAAATACACAAACCTTGTTAAGTTCCCTACATTGTAGGTAGAAGTGTTTTTTTCTAAGTCATCAATGACAACATGACTAATAAACAGACGAAGTCTGTATTTCAGGGAACATAAGTTAAAGGTCACTCATGAGCCACTGTTGTGAAACGGTATCCACGTACGCATAAACAACGAGGTTGTTTCACATGCAATGAAAACTACAATTGTATTGCTTAAGGCGATGGTCATGTCCATATCCTGAATAAATCCTCGAATCGTTTTGTACTATATCCATTGACTTACAAATAAATGGACGACGGGTCTAATACAAAAACCACGAAAAAAATGTCCCAAGTCAACCTATTCGAAATTTAAATTGTTATGTCATCGCAGTATCGCGCTGTCCGTAGAACAAATGAAGACTAAAGCGGAGTGTCGCGCTCTGTATACGATTTTAGCGCCTTACAAGTGCGGACACTTTTTAGCGCGGACCCGACGTCCATATAATTGTAAGTCAATGACTATATCGGCAGGATTTTTTTGAATACCTAGTGACAAAGACTTTTTCTCAAACGTGCTCGGAAATGCTTACATTACTTTTAAAAACCGAACACGGAAAGTTTGTTATTTATGGGCTATGCGACTTCTTCCCGGCGAAGGCCTGCAAAGTAAGTATGAATAGTATATTGCAGAGGTCGGAAAGTAAGGGATTGCTGGACGAGTAAGAGTTACAAGGACGAGCGCCAGCGAGTTTGAGTGTAATCTGTGCTTGTCTATGTGTGTGTCCATGGCACACGTGATACAGGGTTTCCGTAGTGCAAAAAGTATGCATAGGATTTCGGGATCTTCATATTTAGCATCCATACGAGCTAACCACTGGACCACAGGGATCAAATAATTCATAATAATTACAAAGTTAAAAGCAACGTCATCAATCGAAGCATCCTCAACTAAACTGAGTCATTATGACAGCCGGCTGGTCGCCACGCGGCGGCACTCGTGCGTGTTGTCACGCCATTTGCACTTATCTATTAGACACTCGTGCACCTTGCATGTGTTAACTGGCTAATTACACACGATATGAGGTACCACCTGTGAAAAATTTGATTTAGTTTTCGTCGTATTAAAACCTATGTCCATTGTTTATTCGATATATTTTTCAGCTCAACAAATTCAATGCGTTAAAACTTAAAACCTCACGTGTTTACTGTGATCACAGAGACATTTATTGATAACTTTAAAGCACTTGATATATAAAAAAGAATTATTTGGGAGGCTTTTCTTCTCCCATAAATTTTAAAAAAGTGGATATAGAAGTTTTGTTTTCAAGTGTTCCAATAACCGATAGCAAGAGCGAAGAGTTTTTTTTAATAATACCGAGTGACGAGATAAACAAGTCGCCTGTACATAACAGTTGCAGTGCCACTCAGAGCGTTAAATCGTAAAGATCTGCTACTGCGCCCGTCACCTTGAGACATAAGTTGAACAGTCCCATGTGCCTGTAATTTCACCAGCACGAACTCTTTCACAAGTTCAGCGTGTTATCACGGAAATAATAATTACAATAAAGTAGTGGAATAGTTTCAGACATTCAATAAAACACTTAATTACAGTGAATAGCGACATCTCTAGCCAGGTTTGGTAGCTGTAAAAGTGCCTAATTGGGTGACGAAATACTTTCATGGATTTCTCATAGATGATGCTACTGCTAAAAAGTCGTTATAATCCAGGTACGACCCGACAACGAGCACATAGAAAAATTTGTGAGGTCCGCTGGTTCGTTACGTGGCTTAGTTGGCACGGTTTGCTAGAAGGCGTCGTTTCGAATCCGGCCGGATTGAAGGAATTTTTTCTAAGTGGTCGAATCTTTGTATTATAATAATTATAACAAACTAGTGGAGTAATTTAACAAAAAAATATTGAATACCATGTTGATAAAACATCGTGACATTTAATAGAACACTTAATTTAACGCGGAGATTTTTCCCTAAAGCACGCGGCGTACATAGCGAAAGTGTCCACTGGTGTCCTGCTCCAAGGACAGTACCCACCTCGACCCCTTCATGCCCGTCGCTTAAATTATTATACAGTATATTAATGAGGCCAGCATTTTTGTAAAAAACAACTTACATTTGTTTACCAAAAATATAAACCCTCGAAATTACAGAAACCCTAAGGACTACTTTTTTTTAAGTACCTAAGATGGAGAAATATAACTGTTTATGCATGTGTAGTCAATTTACAATAGGTTACGTCTGGGGTAAGTCTTCACATGGTCTTTACCTATCAATTAAAAGAGTTCAAATTAAGCTGTTAGGTTTTCGCGATTGTTATACATAGGAAATGACTCTTTGGATGGTTTGTTTGAAAAAACAAATATACGCAATTTAACCCTGAGTTCAAATTAATCGACGTAACTGTTATTACTATTATACACATTATAATTTTGATTTAATTTGTCTTATTTTCCGGTGAAACATGTTTGTGTTTAAGTTATGATTTGCTATCTTGACCACCGTGTTTGTATAATAAATGATTGGTTGGTTAACTCTGAAACTGTTGCTAAATATCCTTCAGAAAAGAAGTTCAGCTAAATATTTTGAGTAGTTTACGACTCGTGAGTAGGAAGGACCACAGTCGGGTGTACATATATAATGTAAAGTGCATGAACATCAATAGGTAGAGAGTACTAAAAAAACCGACCTCAAAATTCATTCATTTCATTCATTCATTCATTTAACTGCCTCCGTGGCCGAACGGTTACCATGCCGAACTGCTACGCAGAGGTCCCAGGTTCGATTTTCGGGCCGGGAGAAATATTTGTATGGCCTATATTTATTTCTCTCGTTAGTTTGGGTGTAATTTGTGGTTGTCTATGTGTGCGTCTATGGCACCCGCGACACAGGGTTTCCCTAGTGCGGGGCTATGTTGAGTGTGTGCGTGTGTGTGTGTGTGTGCGTTATTCATCCCCTAGTTTGCCACCCCTAGAGGTGGAATATTTTCGTCAAATTTGCTGAGGTACCCTTATTCCAACAAAAAAAGGACATTCAAAATCGGTTCACAGAGTTATCGCGTAACATATATAAAAAAACATACAGTCGAAATTAGAACCTCCTACTTTTTTTGAAGTCGGTTAAAAAATAGCACAGCCCCATACTGTTCATATATTCCTAGTTGTGAAACTAAAGTATCATATTTAACTGAGTAATTTAGTTGCGTCAGTAGTAGATTGACATTGCCATTTTCTAACGTCGGTTTTGCACAAATCCGAAAATTGGCAAACAATAGTTGCCAATATCCGTTGCTTATAGACCAGTGTTACTGGAGTAGGTCAATCCCTGACACTGCGCACTCACCATGGCGTTTGGCCCATTGCGTGTTGCGCAATCGCAATTGTTGATCAATCCACCCTTCAGCTTATTGATTTGTACGCCAGTGAACCGTGGATTTGCCAAGAAGTCTCCGATACAGTGACTTTCAGATAAATTAGTACTTGCTTAATATTGTTATCCCTTTCAAGGCGTATTCGTTTAAAACAGACAACTATATTAAGCCCTTTAAAATTAGTTTAGGTTAGTAGCAGTAGAGCTCTTTGTGAAAGAGTTCGCCAGGGAAGTACTGCCAACTTACCTATTTCTGCCGCCAAGCAAACAGTAATGCGAGCATTACTGCTTTTTCCGTTTGGAAGGGTGAAGGAGCTGGCACATGGAACTTATCTTCGTATGTCTAAGGGTTACGGGCGCAGTAGCAGTGCCCCACAGATCTTTGCTATTTAAAGTTCTGAGTGACACAGCAACTGTTACGAACAGGCATGTCGCTTAACACCAGCGTGGCTTGTTCGTAACGTCACTTGGTATGATAAAAAAGGTTAAAAAATGTTAAGGAAACGAACATATTTTTACGCTTTTGGCCGATTATATAAATATGAACTGACTACAGTAATCTAGTATTTGTTCACATCATTTGTTGTTACCAAAAAAAGGTAAATAACTATAAATTCTTGAATTTCACAAAATGGCAAGGATCTATGGTCTGGACGGGTAGATGGAACAAATGTTTCTAGAATGATTTAAAGGAGACTAGTTTCTCAATTAACGCACGCGAAAGGACGAACGTATGCTGTTGGACTTAAAATAGAAGAAAGAATCGATACTAATATAATTTGCGTAAATTCACATACTAATACAGTGTGTGAATTTGGTAACATTTATAACATTAATAACGCACCCACTCATAGCCCTGCATTAGGGAACCCTGTATCGCGGGTGCCATGGACACACACATAGACAACTACAAATTACACGAGAGAAATAAATGCAGGTCATACAAATTTCTCCCGGGCCGGGAATCAAATCCAGGACCTCTGTGAAGTAGTTTCTCAATCGTTCAACATATAAAATTTCGAAGCTAAAGATTTCTTCCGCGAAACTTAATATTAATAATTAAGTTTTTATTGAATGCAGGATTTCACCACCATGATACTGAATTATTTTTTGTGAATTTACTCCACTAATTTGTTATAATTATTAAACAAAGATTAGAACGAGAGATTGTTTTCATATTTCATTTCATGCCGAATTAAAAACTCAGTTAAGTAAGTAACATGTAAAAAGGAACATATGTATACATGTAATTCACACAAAGTGAACGGCAAACATTAGCACAAAACATATCGTAATCAGTTAGATGTCACGTTACAGGTAATAAAGTTGGTAACAAAAGTCATGGTAACAGGTCCTAACCATTTTCGATTACATACATTGACGTTTACATACGTTGAAGTTTTTGTTTCTCAGTAAAAAGTACAATTCAAGATCTACTATTAAATCTATTATAAAAAGGAAACGCGAATAATATTGATATTTTCATTTAAATGAGAAATTTTTGTCATAAAATTATGAATACAAAGAACACTAAGAAAAGCATCTTCCAGCAATCCGTGTTAGACGCTGTATCAACGAAGCCACGGAAAGAACCAGTGGACCTACGGAGTTTTCTATTGCTTGTTGCAGATCTTCGTTTTTTGTTTTTTTTTAACGATTTTTTTGCCGTTATGCCATCTGTGAGAAATCTATTTCTGCAAAAATAAAATTTAAAGAATAAACATTTTTGGTTAAAAAAGGCAAGCTTGTAATATGACGTCATGCGGTCCTACTATGTGTCGCCTTCATTTAGTTTGGGGCAAAACTCGTAAAAACGTTTTATTCTTTCAGAGTTAACAATAAAATAAAACATGAAGTGTATTTGAACATAATTGAACAATCAACGAACAAACAAATGGTTTGTCAAACCAGTTTGACAAACCACTATTAAACTGATTATCAATATCGATAGACGCACATGTGCCCAATGTTACGATGGCATATATTTGGTAATCTATCATAGTTTAGCTACCTACGCTAGAGGTGCTCGGAAGGAGCCTTCCCGCACGACGTACTTACTACTCTTGTATACAATCGGTGAGTACCTCACGCAGATGGCAAAGGTTACTATAATGTATACAATCAATACGACAAGAAGAAGCTACCTACGACTTACGCAATTTAATAAAGAACTAAAAGCATTTCTTGTTAGTAAATGTATTAATACTTACATGAATTTTTTGACGATATATATGATGACAAATAACAATAATAATACAAGTAAAAGTACTTCGACTTTTCTCATTAATAATTATTTAAAATTAATGTATTGTATAAAGTATGTTTTCCATTTCTAATTAAGAATAATGCAATGTAATAATGTCATATAATAATGTAATGTTATGATATTATATTGTAATGTAATAATTAAATATAATTAAATAGAATTTAGCCCTCAGACGTTGCTGTGTCCGTGAAGGGCGTCACACAACGATATACTCGTCACAAGTAACCATCAATTAATGTGATATGCAATAAACAATTGAAATTGAAATACTCTAATACGGCAGATTGCCAAATTACTGTCTGACATCGAAATAGAAAAAAACATTTAAGTACAGGTTGTGTATAACATCTAGCAAAAGAGTGATATCACACAGGTGCTTCCGGTGCGTTGCGTAGGCGCTCGTTGTAGTTGCTTAAAGTGGTGTGCAGTTTTAGCGCACCGTGTGGCATGTCGTTCTGATTTATATGTAGTACAAGGCAGCGTTACAACGCAGCGCCCGCCGTCGCAACGCCGTCTCATACATAGTGTGACGTCGGTCTTAGTTATATGCTTAGAGTGAATTGATAATTTATAAACAAACGCATACCATCGTCGGTCACCTTGCTTGGCGTCAGGTGAGATTGTGGCTAAGTGTATACAAAACAATGAACTCTGAATTTGCAAAAGTGCCTATACAATTTTCCGATTGACCGCACACATGTACGACATGATTACATACAATGGCATAACGAATTTAATAATTTACCTAATTTAAATTTTTTACCGCGATTTTTTTTTATAACAAGTGACGGGAAGGTAAGTTACACGCCTGTCCATAACAGTGTAGAGCCACTCAAAGTCTTAAATCGTAAAGATGTGAGGGGCACTGCCACTGCCCGTCTTTTTGAGACATAAGTTGACAAGTCCCATGTGCCTGTAATTTCACCAGCACCCCCTTCAAAACCGGAACACAGTAATGCTGACATTACTGCTTGGCGGCAGAAATAGGTAAGGTTGCGCCTGATGGTAAGTAACACGCTTATTCATAACAGTTGCAATTCCATTTAGAACTTCAAAACGCAATGTTCTTAGGAGCGTTGCCATTACGCCCGTCACCCTTACACATAAGTTGACAAGTCCCATGTGCCGGTAATTTAATCAGGCGTACAGTTACGCTTCCAAACCGGGACGTCGTAATGCTCGCATTTCTGCTTTGGCGGCAAAGATAGGGACGGTGGCAGTATTTTCTTGGACGAACTCTTACAACTAGTTCTTTGATGCGATCGCAACTAAAATATGATCTTGTTTTGTTATATACTCTATATAAATATCACAGTATTTAAGCGTCTATACAACCTCAAATGGCTTTGGTTGATTCCGCAAAACAGCGAAAATGTTGAAATAATCAAAATCCATCTAAATATATAGTAAAATTGAGCATATATACCGATTAGTATACGGTGTGAAAATACAATTCCAAAAAAAATTTCACGATAGAAAAAACAACACAAACTTACCTCGAAATTTTACAAGAAATACCAATGATTCTTTTTATATCAATTGAACTAAACAGAACACGTATAGTATATGATATACATTGTTCAAATGGCTTTAATTCGTTTGTAAAAAAATAAATGAAATAAAGCCAGTGTCGCATGGCGCTCGACCCAAGCAAAATTAACCATATTAGTACGGGAAATATTTGCATTCGAAGAGGACATCCGGCATTGGACCAGTGTGGCAACAGTATGACTTAAACCCTCTTAATGGTGCACCGAAAAAGTTGCCAATGATGATGAAAGCGCTAGGGCAAGGTGCCACCGTCCTTAATTATCACTATGCAGCACTGCTGCGTTCTGGATTGTACTGTAAAGAAAGCAAGTACAAACTCTCGTGGCCCACGTAATAAAATTAAGAAAAGTGTGTCCACGGGTCGCTGACGTATCGCATTGTGATTACATATCAAGTAACACCTATGTATGTAATGTACGCATATTATTTACATACATAATTCGCATATATGAGAAGGTATACATTATATATGTGTTAAACACATCTGTAGAATTGAATGATTCAGTTTTTCAATGAATTTCAATAACAAATGTAGTGACATGTGTTTTTCTCTATTTACTAAGTAAACCTCCTAATTTAAACAATTTGTTTTTGTTTAGTTGGTTTTGTATTGCGTGGTATAATATTTTTTTAGGTATATTAAATTTTGTTTTCGGCAACAAGTGCGTTTGTCCTTTGAATGATGAATATGCGAAAATGGATATACATGCTGAAAAAACCGGTGTTTTGGTAAGGATATTTAATGAGTCGATGTATCACTGTCCAAGAAAAATAATCTAGCAGTAGAGCTCTTTGTGAAAGAGCTTGTCCAGGGAAGTGCTACCACTGTACTGCCGCCAAGCAGTAATGTGAGCATTACTGCGTTCCAGTTTTGAAGGGTACGGGTGCTGGCGGGTAGTAGTATCCCTCGGATCTTTGCAATAAAAAAATTTGAGTGACACGTGAATTACTGTTACATGAAACGTTATACACGTACACGTAGGCCCAACCAACGACTTTTTTGTAAAGTGACTTGATATCATAAAAAATATTCATCAACTTATTGTACGTTCCGCGGCTGAACCCGGGTCTTCTCTAAGGAGGCGCGTTGAGGATTGCGGGCGTGCCGGTTTCAACACGATATTTTAAAATAATTTCGATTTAAGTCTTTATCGTACAGATGATGCGTTTTAAAGAGCGATTGTTTTTATTTTTTATAATATATTAATTGACGGGACCAACAAGTCATGCGCGTGATGGTAAGCTACATGCCTATACATAACCACCGCCATAGAGACATAAGTTGACAAGTCCCATGTGCCTGTAATTTCACCAACACCCTTACCCTTCAACCGCACTGACATTACTGCTTGGCGGCAGAAATAAGTAATGTGGCAGTACTGCCCTGGACGAACTCTTTCACATGGTACTCTATTGCTACTAAAACTCTACAGTCACTCTTTAAAACGACATCAATCAATGGTATTCTCACAACAACAGTTCAATTTAATTACCTACGCTTTATTTGTTATGTCATTGTTTAAATAAACTGGTATGTGGTGAAAATTAGTCAGAATTAGGTCACGCGTTTTGTGAAGTAAAACTAGCATCTTTAAGTCTTCGAATCGCTTAACGACCAAATAAATTAACTAACAATATCCCGTCATGTCCTGTTACTAACGCGATATTAACATTAACTGACCATGTGACTCTGTTATCGCATAGGAGAGCCGCATGGACAAAGATGCAATAGTTTATTGTTACCACACGCGAGAAGGACGTGCTTACTTTGGTGTCAATCTTGTCTTGAAAGCCATCTCGCAAAGGATGACCATTCAGTGGCAATTTTGGCCATTGTGGTGGTGATTAACGGTTTGCTGAATTGATACACCTGTATAACTGACAGAATTTTCATGCAGAATTACATTGTTTATAAAAAAAACCCACTTCAAAAGTAATTTATCCCCTAATTTGTCACCCTTAAAGATGGAATATTTTCTTCAAATTTAAATGGTACCACTACTGAGGTACCCTCTTTCCGACAATAAAAGAATCATCAAAATCGGTTCACAAATGCCGAAGTTATCGCGTAACATATATAAAAAAAGTACAGTCGAATTGAGAGAATCCTCCTTTTTTTGAAGTCGGTTAAAAATCAAATCTTTTTCAATATTTTCGTAATGCGGGATAAAGCCTTCTTCAAATATTTTAATTTATATTTATTCGATGCCAGATCTTTCTACTTTCGCTTATATGCGTAAAGATCACTATGTCACCTTTTCCTAACACCAAAATGTTTTCAGAAAAAGGTCCTTCCTACTCAAATTTTAGTAATGAGCAAGGCCAAAAGTAAGACCAATAACAAATAACACAATACCTGTATAGTCCTTATCGCACATTAATACTCAAATACATTTTATTGGATAATTTTATTAATCAATTGCTTTGTGCGCTCAAATAGAAACACGCTCTCCACTAGGATAGACCTTAACTCTATTAGACACGGTGTTAACTTTTCTCTCAGGCTATTTGAATACCCATTCGTCAATCGCGAGCCCACTTTCGCAGACGCGTCACTGGCTGAATGCAACCATAACAAAAAAGACTTAAAAAAAAGACAATAAAAGTAAAGCAGTGGCTGTGTATCTGAACAGTGTCTAAGTGAAATAGTTCGCGGGAAATTAATTCGGTGTGTTGCTGCGTAAAGCACGCGAAAAGTGCCGCGTCACGCCATGAGGGTGAATGAATTTGTTGAGGGTAACGGGTGAAATGCTGGAGAGGCGGGCGATGGAGATGCTCCAGAGGTGAGGCCTTCAATCGGTTACCATATTTTCTTTAAAAACACTGGATATTACCATTATTATTTTACTAAAAACAAATATCAACTGGCGACTTTTACGGCCATAATAATACTGCTGGTGAAATTACTGTCACTAGGACTGGGACTTGTTAACGTATCAGGGTGACAGGCGCAGTGCCCCTCATTTATTTGCAATTTAAAATGCGTAAAGGTGGCGTATCTCTTACCACCAGTCCCGTTACTTGATATCATACAAATAAAAATTACCCTTGAATACCAATTATTCTCTCAGAACTCTGTACAAAGAAAAGGACTTCCTGACATTAGGAGGATTGTACATTTTGGAAATATTTTTAATATAAATGTAAACAAATTATCCATTGTACGTACATTCCGTGAACGTAAGAAACAAGGACCGTCTTGTCCTACCTGTAGTAAAAAGCACGATCTTTGAACACAGCATTTTTAACAGACTCCCGATTAATATTAAACGCTTAGATGGTTCATTCATCAGTAAGTGCAATGGTTCATTCCAAGAGAAGTACAACGGGAAATTAGGAATTATGTCGAAATTTAGCGACGATTATGATACCGTTTTACATTCACCAATCGTTAGTGAGACGTCACAGATCTCTTGCCAGGAAATGATTGTCAATCAATGGATTAATCAGCTCTTAATGAGGAATTCCTACTTAGACATCTGTTTACTAAAGCTGTTTGGGTTAACTGTATGGATCTTTCATAAAATTGCTATCTCCTTGTTTTGTTGCACAATATCAAGGTCTTAATGTTGTTGCGATTGTTACACAGAAATGAAACTATTTTTTAGGATCTAAATCGAGTATTTTTTTTCTCAAACAAACCAACGTTTCGGGCCTTTTACAGGTCCTATGGTTTATTGATGGAGATGGTGAAGTCATCAACCAGTTATGTCTAATATGAAAGCAAATAATTATATTTTTCATTATATGTTACAAGAGTTATTGATTAAATACCTTATTTTTAATTTTCCAAAGGACATTCCAATTTACACTACATACGTTTTACAAAATATTTTATTCTTATCAAATTGAATTGATTATTAATTAATAATAAAAGTATAATAATTGTAATTGTTGCACAATTCTAATGGAAAATTAAGTTAAGTATTTTAGTAAATATAGCTATAAATAGAGCTTGTGTAGAGACTATGTATGACAGTCTTGGTACGAATGGAGTATGTTTTTACGTCTGGTGGTAAGCGACACTCCTATCCATAACAGTTGCAGTGCCACTCAGAGCATTAAATCGCAAAGATCTGAGGGGCACTGCCACTGCGCCCGTCACCCTGACACTAGTTGACAAGTCCCATGCGCCTGTAATTTCACCATACCCCTTAAAACCGGAACCCGTTATGCTCACGTTGTTTGGCGGCAGAATTAGGTAAGGTGGCAGTATTTCCTTGACGAACTCTTGCACAAGGAGCTCTACTGCCATTAACATGTATATGCAGCCACTCTTTTTCTTGTAAATAGTATAGCTGTGGTACTCATAGTACAGCGAGAACTCTAGTTTGAGATCAGGCAATTGGTGTAATAGTCTAGCACATTAAAAGCAAATTATATGATGTGGCAAAACATATTATCAGATACGTGTCTATCTATAAAATGACGGTCGATATACGACCATGGTCTTGTTTTCTAGAGCGCCAGGAGGTATTTAGATTTCAATGCCTTTTCAGTAATTTCGATAAGCAAGTTAAACCTTGTTTCGAAGTCACGAAAATTTGCATGTGATAACAACAATGATATACCCTTTTTCTAGTTTAAAATAAATACAAGAAACTTTGCAAATGGCATGTGGAGAAATGTAGGACAATAGTAATGGCTACCTTGTAATTCCGTAGCGAATAATCGCCAAGAACAATGGCTGTAATCACTTATTGACAAGAAAATGGCGTTGGGAGTGAGATCATTCGAGTTACATATTTTTTTTTTATCAGAAAAAAAAACATGTTCATTTATTTTGTGTTGGTTTAAATTAGAACAGTATAGACAAAAAAACCTGGATTTAGATATATTATACAGGCCGAGTCGGAGACGGTGGGATAACCTAGACGAATTCTTAAATGATTGGCTGGAGATTGCGCCATTTTGAATACCTGTATAATTACAAATTGGTAAACGACTAAGACGTATGCGTGATGGATGACGAAACAAATATATCTTAATCGGATTAATGTTAGCTCCTCCTTACCTATTTCTGCTGCCAAGCCATAACGTGTGCATTTCTGTGTTTCGGTTTTGAAGGGTAAAGGTGCTGGTGAAATTATAGGCACATGGGACTTATCAACATATGTCTCAGGGTGATTTGTGATTTAAGGTTCTGTCTGTCACTGCAATTGTTACGGACAGGCGTGGGTGTGTCACTTACTTGACTCGTTCGTCCCATTATCCTAGTATCTTAAAAAAACAAATGACGCTCTGTCAAATCGAATTTTATATAATATTAGTATAGGTAACCAAAGTAGTTGGTCACTATAATGAGTACATTCACTCAAGTATTGTCAAATCTTGGTTTACAGGCTATAATAACTAGATAATTGCTAAAATTATTGCTTAAGGTGAGTCACTGGACGAGACGCAGGGAAAATGTGCAGGACTCTTCAGCGTCCACTGGGTAGAGACCACTTTGGGAAACTTTGGTCTGAAGAATGTGCTAATTTTTTACACGATAGGATGTACTTAACTTGAAAGTCTAAAACGAATTATTTAAGAACAAAATATCTAACCTTGCACATAATTTTTATATGGAGATATTTCTCTTTGAGAACTACAGAGAACCTGCTAAATTTTATTTATTTATTTATTTATTTATTTATTTGCATTTTACATGTAGTGTTATTATAGTATCTTAGAACTATGTTAGGAACTACATGCGATACCCTGTAAGGGCGTTGCAAAGTACTTATGATATACATTTTATATACATATTAATAATTAGCGTTTTGTCATTACATTCATAAAATTTTTCATTATACTATTGTTAACTATATTAATTCTAATTCACATAACAATTTTGTTTTGTTTTTGTTTTCAACTGAAGCCCTATACAGTCAGTTGACATCGGGCGCTTGTTGTGTTCGCGTCATTTTTTTCATAACTGCCAGCGCGGGTTGCGGGACACAAGAGGCGGTCTCTCACACCTCCGTACTAAAACGTAAGGTCGCGTTGGAATACTTCGCCTTAAGCCGGAATAAGTAATTTTGCGTAATTTCTAACCTTAATGAAACCGAGATGCGGTTGGCTTGCGATTACGAATTCAAATTTCTCGTTGGTGCAATTTTATGTGTACAGCAACGACCTTTAACGAAGATTGCTAGTTCGTAATTTGTGACTGCAATTGAAATAATTCCTCCGTGGCCGAACGATTACCATCTCTGGGTCGATTTCTGGGCCGGGAGAAATATTTGTATGATCTACATTTATTTCTCTCGAGAGTTTGGGTGTATTTTGTGGTTGTCTATGTGTGTGTCCATGGCACCCGCGACACAAGGTTTCCCTAGTGCGGGGCTATGTTGAGTGTGTGCGTTATTATTATTAAAAAAAA
>NW_020654684.1:3037574-3058947 GCF_003589595.1 Hyposmocoma kahamanoa
ATTATTAATTTTGACCCAAATCACTATCACTGCTATTTGAATTATTTGCCATTTTATGCATGTTATTAAACAAAAATCTCGCGGTCCTTTCCGATTTTAACCTTGTTGTTACAACATTAAAATTCATTTCTCGAAAATTTACTTTTTCGTTTAGTGACCGTATTGATTTCAACGTGTGATAACTTTGCGCTTTTGTGTCATATTTATAGTGTAGTCATGAAAACAAGTATTCTGATTATTGGCATTATTTAGGACACGTAAGGATTGTTTATTTAGACCAGTGGCAGCGGTTCATAAACTTTTATGTCTGATAGAGCAAGTGCCAATTTTTGTATCAAGTGAGCAATTTTAAGTTTATATATTTTACTAACTGAACAAATTGTTTGTTGTGAATTGTTTAAGTACTTCATAGGTAATTTATATCGCACTGTTAAATAGTGTATTAACCAAAAAAAGTGTAATTTTTCAGAATCGATGGAAGATCATTAAAATTTATGTATAGGTTAAAATTTATTACAGACGTCTAAACAATTTCCTACTTGCCAAATATATTTAAAAATAAAACTGTGGGCTATCACATAAAGTTTATCTCATTTGGAGTTAAGTAGATATCTTTAAGAGGGAGCAGAGGAAAAATTCCTAATCTTCGATTTGATTTTAGAGGGGTATATCCACTTTAAAGTTAAAAATAAAATATTGTATGAGTAACTACACGATATATTCAAGCATAGACACTAATCAGAAACATAAAACAATAAAGTTTCCTCGATGGATAAAAATCACGAAATGACCTCTAATTTTCACATTTTTTCGATTCATCCTCGAAATGCTACAGGTTATTAGGACAAAATTAGATAATTAATTATATTTATGCATGATCGAGAACTGTCACTACGGATTTTTTAAATCCCTTTAGTTTTAGTGTTATTCCGCTAAAACGAATTTGGTACTTTTAATACGCAAAATTCAACATCTCCTGTCGCATGTCACGCGAACTTCAGGCATATATTTGTTTCACAAAGGGCGGAGCCAACGTCCAAACTTTTTTGGCATGCTCCCTCTTAATTGTTTCGTACAATATTAAACGATACTTTTTACTGACGTGTAGTGATTCAAATTTTACGTTCAGCAAATGTATAATCTTGAAATTCACATATTTTGAGTTACAACACTATTGTAATAGCAGTGCGATATGTCTATTTATAAGAAAGTATTAGTACCTATGTAAATACATGATACGAAAGCAAGACATAGGTTCCACTCTTGTGGACACCCTCTAAGTGGAGTTGTAAGTAACCCCTTGTAAGTTAGAGTAGACGCCTGGGCGTTGATAGAGACCACATTCGGAATCACCAATTTCGACAATGTGTTTACTATATGACTGTGCTTGGTTTAACACTCGGTTGTTTAGCACAATAATCCAATTATGATCCACTGGATCACAACGCGATGAGACGGCTCAAGTGTTGTGATTCATGCATACATTTCACGAGGTCCCTGGAACTTGTTTTCTGCAGGTACAGTCGCTGCCCTGAGATACTAGACCCATTAGCCGACCTTTTGGTTCTGAGAGCCTTCTTACGAATTCAACAGAAAATTGTAAAGATTTTTGGTTGTATGTAAAAAAATAAATAAAAATACGTAATGTAAATAATCAAATTGGCTTAAAAAGCTTCTTAAAAAGTCATTCACTAATGATTGTTCCTCGCACAAATTATCCTATGTTCTTTTTTCAAGAGTATACATAAAGGCAGCAATACAAAGAGCGCGTTGCAAAATTAAAATGTTATGTGTGGTAAGTTTAATATGTTCTTTATTTCATAAAAGCAACAGAACAGAAACATCAATTCACTTATGGAGCATTAAAATTTATGGACGTATGTGCAATGCAATGCAAGTTTCGTAAACCAAAATCCAAGTAATTTGTATTTCTTAAGTGTGCTTACAGCTTCGTGAAATGTAGGAAACCTAGATTAACATCCCATGATGTTGCTCATGTAATCACATGTGGTAATTTCACACATGTGTTGCATGAAATTGCGAATGGAAAACACGCGAACACGTAGCATCTAATTTAGAACAACTTGACATAGAGACGGTTCACGTAACTATCACGCCGGTTGTTAAATAGTTACTTCTACCGGTTGCGACGATTTTATGTTTTATTTTCACTATCTAACTTAAGATTATTCATTTGTACATGTTAAGATTAACATTAGTTAATTTAGATACCTAAAATACTAGACGGTTCAGTGGTTGGCATTATAGATAATGAGGAGGTCCTGGAGGCCTACCATAACCTTTCCAAAAACAATCTTATTTCAATGTAAGCTTATAGTAAGCTTATTATAATATTACTCATATTCGTACCATGACAAACCTATCAACCAATTAATGCTCAAGTGACTGAATGAACGAATGATTTCCCAATATTGTCTATTCCTTACTAAAACAGGAAAGAAATAACGCTATATGAGCTGTACACCATCTCTTTCTTTTTTGATGTTCCGAATCGTCCTATCGTAGTATAATGTTAAAGCACTTAATATTATTTACGTACAGAGAATTTTAAATGCTAAAAGAA
Source organism: Hyposmocoma kahamanoa (assembly GCF_003589595.1). Lineage (NCBI taxonomy): Eukaryota > Metazoa > Arthropoda > Insecta > Lepidoptera > Cosmopterigidae > Hyposmocoma > Hyposmocoma kahamanoa. The sequence continues at coordinate 3,040,159 of NW_020654684.1, forward strand.
GAAAACTAAGTAATAATGAAATCTATTAAGTACGTTGTTTTCAATTATTTTTCCTCATTTTCATTAAAGAAAAATAAATAAAACAAGCTAAGTCTTGATCGTCATGTTGTGAATTCGGAATTATAGTCTAGTGTCAACTGTTAATGTCGCCAAGGAGCGACGATAGATATATAGATGTCCACCTTCCTAGGGTCTTATCAATGACGTTCACCTTTTGCATTAGGCACAAGTATCTGCCTCCTGATCTTATGAAGACAGTTGTCGTACCTATAATTAAAAATAAGACAGGTGATGCTTCAGAGACGAGTAATTATAGGCCAATTTCTCTGGCAACAATTATGGCCAAAGTGCTGGACAGTGTGCTTAACAAATACCTAGGGCAACATGTGAAGCTACACGATGCTCAATTCGGCTTCCGACCTGGTCTGTCTACAGAATCAGCTATTCCGTGTCTTAAGCACACTGTTAGGTACTACACGGATAGGGGGACGCCTGTTTTTGCATGCTTCCTGGACCTGTCTAAGGCTTTTGACATGGTATCCTATAGCGTCCTATGTAATAAAATGTATAATACGAGTATACCTAAAGAATTGACAGATTTGTTTAGATACTGGTATGAAAATCAAGTAAATTTTGTTAGGTGGGCTGGGAAGCCCTCAGAAGAATACCAGGTGAAATGTGGAGTAAGACAGGGGGGGCTGACTTCTCCGAACCTATCCAACTTGTACATAAATGGGGTGATGGAGGAGCTCAGTAGCACTGGTGTCGGCTGTTCAGTAGATGGTTCTTTTGTTAATAACATAAGTTATGCAGACGACATGGTGCTGTTGAGCCCCTCAATCAGCGCTCTTAAAGTACTTCTCAATGTATGTGAAAGGTATGCCGAGGCCCATGGGCTCAGATACAATGTTAAAAAGAGTGAACTGATGGTGTCCAAATCAGGTTCCAAAACCTATTCGACGCCACCAGTCACTCTAAACGGAACTGAACTGGAAAAAGTGACCAAGTTCAAGTATCTGGGTCACTGGGTAACGGAAAATTTATCGGATGACGTTGACTTGGAGAGGGAACGCAGGGCACTGGCGGTACGGTGTAACATGCTGGCCCGTAGGTTTACACGATGCTCTCATGAGGTGAAAATCGCCCTCTTTAAAACTTTTTGTCAGACACTATACACGTGCAACCTGTGGAGCAATTACACCAAAAAAGCCTACAATGCCCTGCGAGTCCAATTCAACAATGCCCTAAGGGGACTGATGGGGTTGCCTCGATACTGTAGTGCCTCTGGGATGTTCACGGAGGCTAGAATCGACGGTTTCCAGGCCATCATTCGGAAAAGAGTGGCTTCCCTGCTGTCCAGAGTGAGGGGCAGTACCAACAGTCTTCTTAGAGTGATAGCAGAGAGGATGGACAGCCCAATCCTTAAACATTGGATGTCCATTCATGTAAATGAAAATGAAAATTTTGCATTCTACTAACATAGTTATTTAAGTTCCTACTAACATTTGGATGTCCATTCATGTAAATGAAAATGAAAATTTTGCATTCTACTATCATAGTTATTTAAGTTCCTACTAACATTATATGGACATGTAGTCTGAAATAAATTCTTTCATTTCATTTCATAGATGTCGCTGTCATAATTTTAAGAAATAAACATCGCGTATTTTTATTCAACGAGAAATTATTTACTATGCGCTATTAAATAAAAAATAAACAAAATATTGAAGAGATATATGTAAATAAATAACCTCAATTTAACTTTTAATCATTATAAATCAATAGTAAGACAATAAAACTGGTAATAATATTGTTTCCGTGTAACTGTTTTAAGATTGCTAAATTTGACACAAGAGCAATATTACTTTAATGTTAAAGTAGCGTCAGAGTACGAACTGTGTGAACGACTTGTCAAAAAGCACATCTTAGTTTTAACATTATAATAAGCCTACTTTAAGCGCGTCATGGTACGAAAAGTCAATGTAAAGTTAAGGTAATATTGTTTTAAGAGGTTGTGGTAGGCCCCCTGTGGCTACATAATGAGAAGGTCCCAGGACCAATTTAGTTGGCATTGCGGAGATTGAATGGGAAAGTTCCAGGACTAATGTAGTTGGCATTATGGACGCTTACAAGAATAAGAAATAGATTACGTTCCTCCATTTAGACTCTTATCTGTTTTCGGGGCCAGGCCCTGTACTCTTGTTCTCTGTCAAACATCCCTCCGTAACAATTACTGTCAAATAAGTGAAACTCGATCAAATAAAAAAAGGCATGATGCGAATAAAAAAAAATAAAATTGTTTCGGTTGAGTATTACTTATTTGATAGTAATTGTTTCGGTCGAATGTCGAACGGAGAACGAGACTAGACCACCAGGCTTCCAGATATATGTCTGTCCTTTTCCACCTAAACGTAAAACTTACGTCTGTAAGTATAGGTTTTTCTCTAATATCGGCTACAAATTTACTTAAATAAATCACTTCCTTTCTGCCTTAGAATGTTGTTAACTAACCTGCAATAGTGTTGAGGAACATGAGGTACTCGAAGTTGGAGATCTCGCGGCGCTGCCACTTCTGCGTCATGTTTGAGTTGCGCATGAGTTGTCGCGGGGACATCATCGAAGCACGTCTGCAATAAAGAAATATATTTTTTAGATCAGTTGCTTACAATTCTAAAAATACCTTAAGTTGAACAAGATTGCTTGATGAAAATAATGAAGTTCTAATGTAGAGAAATGAGTTCCTCAATTTTTATCACATAATGCAGCTGTAACAATAATTCTATTTTAAATAGAGAGTAGTTTTTAGGACATAAAAAAACAATGGCGAAATGATTGTTAAAATAATTCTTATCGTCTTTAAACGTCTTAATTACAAGTTTGTATAAAATAAATACATTAGAATTTTCAAATTATATCTAAAGAAAATCTAGAAATAAAATTATATTTAAATGAAAATGTAACGGGACTGATTTCTAAATTGTCAGTTTCGGAGTTTCGCAAACGCAAACTAGTATGATCCTTGTGACACTTCGTTTGACGTTTGTCATAGGGATGAGGTAGAGTCGATAGATTTATAGTGTATTTGATTTTAGAATCGAAAGTTCTCTCTCTTATAGTTTTATTTTCCTAACGTATACCGAATGTATAGTGTGAAGTGTTTTCTATTGATTTGATGAATCGCGTTTCGGAACGCGTCACAATTTTTTTAGTCAAAAGAAAAAGTTTATCTTCAGATGCGTTCTGAATTTGCATCTCATCAATATTTATTCTTGCTTGTACTTGTAATTTTATGTGATTATTTAAATTATTTTAGTTCTTCGACGAATTAAAATAATTTAATGACCACAATTAGTTATCGTCATCGTGGTCAATTTAATATCAACCATAACAAGAATAAAATATACCAAGTGATCTAAATTACATAAATAATGTACGACAACGAACTGAACGTGAGACTTTTTTTCATTGAAGGAAAAAGTTAGGTGCACCACCATTAGGTTAGGTTCAAATTTCAAAAACCTTTTCCACGCTAGCGCGCACAAAGCGCTTTTACGCGCAGATTTCGAAAAACCTTTCCGAGTTAGTGAGATAAAAAAAATTTCCTCTGTCCTTTCGTCACGTCACAAACCCACGGCACGATTCAACTTCTATTAACTCTGTTTAAGGTTCCTGTAGTTTCTTTTGATACATCGAATATATTTTATTCAATTTATGTAAAACATAACCTCCAAAACTTGAAACTGGAATGTCTTTAATTACATTACAGACGTCTACGAATAGTAAATCCAAAACCAAATTGTTTAAACAATCTGTACTATATTTTCACATATTTTTCATAAACAGACGCATACAAATTATGTGAACAAAAATTTAAATGGGAGTTCGCCATTGTTCTTTGTCAAAACAGTAAAGAGTCGAGTTTCGATTCATGTCACTTTTTACTGACGTTTAGATTGTTCCACGCCTGCAAACTAGTTGTACATGTTTCCTATGTCAATAGTTTTATAACATAGTGAATATATAATTTTAGCTTAATGATTTTTAAAGTAGGCAATTTAAAAATATCATCACATATTTATTTGTGTAAAAAAATTAAGCACGTTTCTGAAATTGCTCAATGCGATCATTTCTAGGGTGACTCTACAGTCAGCTATCAAAACCACATTAGTTGCATATTTGCATTGTCAGTGCGCTATTAAGATCCTATTTTTTTTAAATTGATACATAATTTACTATATTTAAAACACGTACTTCCTTTAAATGCATCTATGTACTTTTGTGATAATAATTAAAGTTGTAATAACTAAATTGTACCTAACTAGACAGATTCCTTATAATTTTATTGCCAAACGTAGACACTAAAAATTTAAATTCAAAATAGATAACGTCTGTCGAAGGCATTCATCCTTAAAACATTCGCGTGCCAAGCACGTTTCAAATAATTAACAAATAATTAAGCTTTTATTAAGTAACTAATTATCAGGTTTGAGAGGTAAATTATGCAATTTCCATTGTTTGCGTTTCAAATTGATTTTCACGCAGATCGGCAGATATTGTACATATTTTACAAGACAATGCAGAAGTCGGCGTCAGGATATTTTTTAGCCGAAATGTGAATTAAAGAGATATCGCGTGGAAACGCGGTGTTATCTCTATTTATAGTATGAAAAATAATTATAGATGTCCAAAATGTAAACAAAGACAAAAACCAATTCATATTTTTTTAGATCATATACTTTTACTTAATTTCGTTTAATGCAACAATTATAATAAAAAAACTATGGTTAAGGTCACATAGTTTTATGACACTCGTAACACAAACGGGATCAAAAACATTTTTTGTTTCGCCATTTTGTTGTGTCATAATCTATGACATCTGTCATTCGTACTTAGTTTCTCGTACTCTAATGTTTTCTTGTCTCTGTAGTGCGTTAATTAAATTATTGTATGTTGTTGTTAAAGTTTTTGTTTATTCTTAATATTTTGTAGTAGATAATTAAAATTCTAGACAATGAGAACCTCTTTTCAATTCCGTTAAAAATAGAAGGTTTAGCACAACTGCATTCACACTTTGACAAAGACCCTTTGTTTACATTTTGGACATCTAATTATGATTAATGCTATAGATATTTATTTGCACGTTTGTCTGTATTTAATGTCCACAAACTTCCGGATCTTCCACACAAAAATACTCGCTTAGCGCCACGTCCGTTTATCCCACGATGATCTTGATCGAGAACTCATATTTCATTCATTCGTTCATTTACTTTGTTGGATATTCGTATTCCAGGTAAACCAAGAACAATTAAGCCAAGTGTTGCTTAATTTAACAACAACACTCTACAGATCCATCAAAGGTGTACAAATAGAAGCGTTCTAATCCAAATAAACTGAACACTGACCTCTTCGTAGTCTTTTATGGGGAACTGTATACAAAGGGCGCACTATAAGTTTCCGGAACTGTTCCACTTACGTAAATAATATTTAAAATGTAATTACAACATTTGAAAATGGATCTCTTTGGCTAAAGAATACAGTTTGTTTTATCTGACCGTCACTTGTTTTTACATTGTGGCGTCCTTTTAGAAATTGGTTGTCTACATCACCATGGATTTAACTCGTGAAAATTTTCGTACTATGGTTTTTTACGACTTTAAGTGTAATTGAACAGCTCAACGGAGTTTCGCTCGGCTTCAAACTGCTTTTGGCAATGAAGCACCATGCAAGACTATTTATAGCTGGTTTGCAGAATTCAAACGCGGTCGTGTGACGAGTTTTGTGATGGTCGCCCGTCCACTGCTTAGACACGTTGTAAAAAATGAAATTGTTGAGTATCTATAGAAGTGACCAGTGACCAACGCTTACGCTTAAAATTAAAAGCGTGCTTATGCGCATAAGAATTATTTTAAAAAGAAGACTTTTTAAGTGCTTTTCGTTTAAACGCCCACCTCTATTTCTGACTAATTCAGCAGTCAGTCCCGCGTGAAGATTATCAAGGTCAGAGTTAACTGCCAAGTCGTAAAAGTGTTCAGACTATTTGTTTGCACTTTAAAGATGGCACGTGCGTTACCAGACGGCTCATTCTTTTGTCCTATTGTACTCGGAAGATAAAGAGATACGAATCGGTGCAAAGATCATTTCATCAACTGTATGTTCATTTATAATGTTTTATAATGTGTAATGTATGTTCTTTTTTAAAATCCTTTGCAAAATGTGCAAGTATTCGCATATTTCTAACAAAAACGGAAAAGGTACTGACCATAATTCAATAGAGTAGTTTTATTAGATATCAGGGCATCATACAAGTAAATATAATAAGATTAATTATAATCGATAATATTACTTCTTGAAATCCCACACAATATTAATATAAGGACTAAGTCATTTCCTATCGATCTGCAATTACTAGTAAACGGCGCGTGCGTAAGTGCGCAGAGCCGCGGGTCAACAGCCTTGCGACCTTCACCTGCATTTCATTAATCTCTAGTGACGTTCAGGTGGTATTTAGTTTTACTTGCAATACTAGATTTTGTAACTGTTATTAAAGTTATTATAAATGTTTGTTGTTTTTAATCATTATCAAAAAAATGCTTTTTAAACTGTCTTTTGAAATGTTTTGTTGAGCTGTCATTATTCCAAGCTTTGCTATCATTTATGCTCTATGTTACTCCAAATAGGATAATATTTAAAGAGTAGTAAGGGTAAAATAATCTAAATATTTGAAAATTATAAACAAAAAAATCGGTATATATTTGGCACTCGTTTGTAAGCAACACAACCAAGAACATAATTATTTATTGTCTGCATACGTAAATACTATACAAGTAAAGAACGAGGACAGCTTTTAGTTATAAGTAAGACCATTTTGAAAGAAAGAAAGAAAGAAAGAAAGAAAAATTGTTTATTAGCGTCATAATTATGCCATATTACAGTTTACAAATTTTACATTCTTAAGCCTAGATATAAGTATAACGCTAAACCGACGTCTACTCAGCATTAGTCGAGGCATATTGCAACACCCCAACGCTGGTCTTCCGGAGACACCGGCCAGTTAGGAAGTACCAGTACGCGCTGCAACGACACGCCGAACCTTATAATTTATGGTGACAAGTACGAACTCAATATAATGTAATAAAATACTTAACAGTTAAATGGCAAAAATATTAAATTAAATGTTCACTGGTATTGCAGGATAATGTAATATTAATAGAGTAAATTATAGGAACCCACTAAGTAAATGCCAATATAGCATCTATACAACACAGCACAGGCTAAGTTAATTTCTGTTGATTCAAAAGATACTGTTTATATCTAAATTTAAAAGATTTTACAGTGTGACAATTTCTAAAAGGTGGTGGAATATTATTCCAACATTTCGTGGCGGCATAACGAAAACTGCCACGAAATGCTGCTGTACTGTGTTGCGTACTCAAAAAGCGCTGGGCAGATCTAGTTGGACGTCCAGAAAGAGTGAGTTTATCGTACAGATAGAGTGGTGATTTTGTCTGAACAATGCCAAAAAGCAAACAGGCAAAATGATAGGAGTGCCTACTCTTCATATTCATTAGATTGCTCTTATTGAGAAACGGGGTAACGTGAGCCCGTCGCGGGATCGGAAAGCAAAATCTAGCGCAAGCGTTCTGAACACGTTGGATAAGCTTTTTAGTGTAGCCATAAAGGCAGTCACCAATGACGGTATCTGCATAATTCAGCTTCGACAGAATCAAAGCTTCGCAGAGCATAATGCGACGATCAACATCCAGGTAGTTGCGTACTTGATACAAAACTTTAAGTCTGTAAAAGCAGTTTTTAACTGTTTCTACAACATGGTTGTGGAACTTAAGAGTGTTATCCATAAGAACTCCGAGATTTCGCGCTTCTGTTACTTTCTCAATTACAGTTCCTCCAATTTTAAGGCTGGGATTAAAAACATTTATTCTCTCTATTTGACGGGCAGATCCAAGAACGAGAAACTTTGATTTGTGCGGGTTTAGAACTAAGCAGTTTCTATTTGCCCATTCACTAATTCCTTCAAGATCGGCGTTGATACTAGCTACTGCAGATAATGTGTGTTCAGGTTTAAAGGATAAGTATATTTGAACGTCATCCGCATAGATATGATGCTTACAATTATTAATGTTAATTGGTAAGTCTGCGCTATACAAATTAAAGAGGATTGGACCCAATATAGACCCCTGCGGTATCCCTCGGCCTATAGGAAGCGCCTCCGAGAATGATTTGATTCCAGTATCACCAATAATTTCTACTCGCTGTGAGCGACCACTTAGGTAACTAGAGAACCACTTTAACGTTTGGTTGTCGAAACCGTAAAACAATAATTTGGCCAAAAGAAGCTCATGGTTAATGGTATCGAACGCGCGCGAAAAATCAAGTAAAGAGATTATTGATCCCTTCCCTACATCGATTCCGGCGAGGGTATCGTCAATAACATCCATTAAGGCGGTCGCTGTACTGCGGCCAGCTCGGAATCCTGACTGTTTCAAAGGTAAAATATTATTTGAACTCAAAAACTCGGTAAGCTGCCGGCATACGACTTTTTCAATTATTTTCGACAAGAAAGGAAGTATACTAACAGGTCGGAGATCTTTTAGTTCTGTGGGGTTATTAACTTTTGGTAGGGGTTTCACAAGTGCCTCCTTCCAAGCTTCTGGAAAGACCCCATGTTGAATAGATAAGTTTACGATCGCAGTAATAACTTTAAGCGTTCGTGGCAAAGTTAGCATGACCATATCACGAGTCATACCATCCATACCTTCGGCGTTAGTAGTTATACTCATAATTATTTTTGAAACAGTTATTTCATCAACAGGTTTCAGTTTAAAAGATGCAGTACAGAACCTATTGCTTTTAAAGTACATGAGGTCTGCAGTAGAAACGCTGTCATTTCCAGGTACATCAAGAAAAAGCGATTTTGCGAGCCACTACTGTTTTATTTGCTATATTTTTAGTTGATAAGGTTTATTGCAATAAATAATCAGCATCAAATGCGAAACCAGTAGTATTCGTTATTTATTCGCAAATGTAGTAGCAACTTATAAGTAACAGTTATTTTCCGTTACAGCACTATACGAGATCTAGAGCTCGGTGACCGCTATTGACACTTGTCGGAAGTTGTAAGTTTAATTATATATGCGATTTATTTTTATACAATTTTTGTTAAAAATTAATTAAAACTATATAAATTAAAACGCTTTCATTTCCTAGTGTCACAATACGGCTACTCAGTACCAGGTCGTCATAGGTCGTAGGTTGATTCCATCGTTTGTGATGACATTCGTTTTAGTTGCTTTATTTATGAAGGAAAACCGTTCCACTACGGCAACAGCTGTAGTAGAACTATTTAAAAACGCATGGAATCATATTAAGTCACAATAGGCATGAAACCCTTTCTTTAGAAAGGTGCTGTGCCCAGCAGTGGGACTTAGTTATACGCGTTGATATAGTACAGTAATCCTTTTTTATATACTAGAATTACAATGACGAATTATGTGTACAAGTATACATGCAATAGTTCACGCTTTGGTCTGTGTGACGTGAAATTCTCTCCTATGGAATGCCCTTTTTTATTCGGAATAAGAACCTTTGAACTTGAACTTTCGTCCTTGGTGCAGTCATCACTCATCAGGGCATTTTTTCTATTTTTTCGCTCGCTGGGAACCGCTCGGTTCAGGGGGAGCTGCGAGCGGTTCTATGTGACTCTCGAGTCGTAGCCCGTATACACACTAAAACCCAGCGGTTATCCCCCATCGCTATAAGGAGGCGCCACTAGATTCGCTTACCCATACTATAGGACCGCCTCGGCGGATGGGCCTCGGTAGCAGCCAAGTGCTGAATGTTATTATATTTATTTACAACATAGTCCCGCACTAGGGAAACTCTGTGTCGCGGGTGCCATGGACACACACATAGACAACCACAAATTACACCCAAACTCACGAGAGAAATAAATGTAGGCCATACAAATATTTCTCCCGACCCGGGAATCGAACCTGGGACCTCCGCGTGGCATGGTAACCGTTCGGCCACAGAGGCAGTTAAAATTCAGACCACTCAATAGGTCCACAATTGCGTTAGTATTGTTTTAGCTTACGTTAGTACTTAATAATTAACAATGATCCTTCGAGTGAGTTTCCACATCAAAGGACTATCAAATTTCAACGATATCATCTTCAAGATGCTGTTACTGCTGCCCCACACTCTGTCTATAAGCGAGTTCGTTCTTTGCGTAATACTGTTCAACGAACATGCTCGAGGCACTACAGAATCGCGGCAGTCGCAAACACCACCCTGATGACGTTGTTAAATTGGATGCGCAGAGCATTGTAAGCCCTTTGAGTGTATCCGACCCACACACTCGACGAGTGCAGAGAAGTGCAGACTGTCTTAAATAAATATTATGCTAGACATTTGTCTATGTTTATGTATGTTATTTTATTTTAACATTTATTTATTAACATTTTATAACACTTTTTTTTAATAATTCGTTTTCATATAATTAGGTAAGCTACACGCCTGTCCATAACAGGAGCAGTACCACTCAGATCTTTAAATCGCAAAGATCCGAGGGGCATTGCCACTGCGCCCGTCACCCTGAGACGTAAGTTGACAAGTCCTATGGGCCTGTAATTTCACTAGCATCCTTACCCTTCCAAACCGGAACACAGTAATGTTGACTTTACCGCTTGGCGGTAGAAATAGGTAAGGTGGCAGTACTTCCCTGGACTAACTCTTTCACAAGGAGCGCTACTGCTACTAAACTTATTTGAAAATGCTGTTGATTACTTTATATGTTTAAATAACTATTATATTTATTTACTTTTATTAATTTACTTATATAAAACAGGAACTCGTCTTCAGAAATCTATATTTAAAATCACAATACAAAAATAACATTAACGCTTATATCGATATAACTAAATAAAAAATAATAACTTAATTACGACTTTGTCACTAATTAAGCTGTAATACTTATTTCCTGGTTCTCTAATTGGTGGCGACGGTAAAAAAATGCCAAAACGCTAGGGACGAACTTGTATGTGTTTGTAAACAAACCTTCAGACAGAAGAATTAGTCCGTGAAATCTTGGACTGTAAATAGTCACTCATTAGCGAAACTAGGAAATAGGAAATTGAACCACATTTTAAGCGTTTTTATGAATAATTTAATTCGTTTGCGAAAAAAATCGTTTGGCGTTAATTTGTGAACAACGAGTGTTGTGAAATACGCCAAGATAAAGTCTGCATTGTTACCTACGCTCTATAAGAGGTCTATCTGTTAGCTAATTAATTTAGCTGTCATTTCAATATCCTAAATTTCAAAATGTCAACAGCTAATTAAAATCACAATTGCTTTATAATTTCAGTACAGACTACTAAAAATACCGAACTCAAAAGTCATTCATCGCCTAGTTTACCACACTTAGAGATGGAATATTTTGTTCAAATGAGACCACTTCTGGGGTACCCCTCTTTCCAACAAAAAGAAAGAATCATCAAAGTCGGTTCACAAATGCCTGAGTTATCGCGTAACATACAAAAAAGTCTAATTGAGAACCTCCTCCTCTTTTTGAAGTCGGTTAAAAATCACGTGAAATGCAGTTTAGCTGTTGTTATTTACTTGTGGATAGTGATGGGGATAACATAACAATTGTTAGCTCCAGAATGCCAATAGATGGCGTGGTCGCCGCGTTAAGTGCCCTATCCTTCAAAACCGACACGCAGTAATGCTCATATTACAACTTGGCGGTAAAAATAGGTAAGGTACTTTCCTGGATGATTTTTTCACAAGGAGCTCTACTGCTACTAAAAATCACTAAATATATCGTAGCTATCGTAAAGAAAATTTCTTATGTACCCAAGTGAAATAAATATTTCTTAAACCTCATAAACATGCACCATGTTTATTGCTCCATTAGATACAGAAAAATATAACCCACATCCTCTCCAATTCTTGTAACTTTATCTACAATAATAGTCGATAGAATTACAAGAATTTCAAATTGGTTAAATTTTTCTGTATCTAATGAAGCAATTAACATTTTTTACGTAACTCCACTTATGCCATTCTTTCATGAGGGGGCAATGTGTTTGAAACAATAATAAATTTTCCGCTCGAGGGAAAAAATACGTCACGTTATAATACAAGACACGTCTATTTTCAAAAATACTTAGGATGAATTAAAAATGCTACCACATTTCTTATCGTAGTAATCATTCTGAATAACAAAGTTATGTTTACGTAGGTAGGAAATGATTTGAAATTAATTATATCGTTTACGTACCTATGTACTAGTACATACATACTTTTGTTTCCTACTGGGCTGTCACGTTCAGAAAATATAGACTATAGTCCTACACACGTTACGTTTCCGATACACCTCTTTTGCTTCCTGCACTCGCATTAAATATTGTAACAATCTAACAGGTCAAATTTACTCAGTCTTTTAAAGACCTCTGGAACCTAGTTAAGATATACACACCGAGGTCGACCTTTTCCCTATGTACCCATCCACATTCACTCATCAACGAAGAGCCGTTCGTGGACTTGCTAGTATAATTTTACATTTTAGTTTATGCCTAGTTATTAATTTATTTTTGTATATAGTATTATATAGTTTTAGAAGTCGGGAATACAAAAAATGCATAACAATGTATTTTAGAATAGATGCAAGAACACAACGCAATTGACTACGTTCGACCATAGATTAGGCGACGTTCTTGTACATACGGTTCATTTTAAGCATGATTGAATGTTTACCTAGCTAAAGTAATGGTTATTTTATAATAGACATATAAAACATTAAAGCTATAAAATAACTAATCAAATAACCAATTAAACAATAATGACATGACAGAAAAGAATAAAACACAATGTAACTTCAACTTCAACTTTTGTATCTATGGCTCCATCGTTTTGCGCGACGATTTCGCCAACGTCAGGGTTGAAAGACTTATTTATTTATTAATGCGGGGCTGAGATAGATTGCCAGTTACTAAAATACTTGCGGTTATTATGCACATTGACGGTTATATTTTTTTTTAACAATGTGACAAAAATGTTTAGACTTTATTTAAATGACGGTTAGCAAAGGAACGTTTTGACAGATCTTGCCAATGTCAATGTCACTTTGATTTTTTTTATTAAGGCTTTGGCAAAGCCATCAGCCTAAACATGAAGTTTAATTATGTTTCTGTAAACATGGCCGCCACAAAGAGGCGGCGTGTTTGGATTGACTCGGGATTCCTTAAAACGGGCCGGTACGGGTATTTTAGTTCGAGATTCGTATAATTTCGCGTTTTAATCTTCGATTAAGGCACAATAGCACTATCCTATTCCACTTTAAACTAGAATTCACAAAATAATTGAAAGTCAAAATAAAAACGACGCTTTTCCCTCCAAAAGGTCCAGAGCGAATCATATCACTTTGAGATTGAGGATAGTGTGACCATTTGTGGCAGATTATTGCCATTTGGGCAGATTTAATTTTTGACATTTTCATTGCTACAGAACATGTTAACATGTTGTATTAAATGTGGCAGAGTTTGGCAGATTTAGGAATATTCATCAAGTTCTTTATTATTTTTAGAAACAAACTGAAAACTTGTTGTTCTCTGCTACTACGAACAAACATCTGAAGCGAAATACTGGAGAATGTTATAAACATAACCTATATATAGTTTATACACCTAGCTTCTATGGGTTGTATTTAATTAGCTTTATTGATTTGATGGTCTCTTTAATGCAAGTCGTCAAAAACATTTCTTTGTGTTGTTATTGTTGTAGTACTAACATTTTTTCATATTTATTTTAACATTTATTTTAACATTCACAGGTTTTCCATATGACCCAGGCGTTTAAATTGTCATTAACTAAACAAATGAATAAAGCTAAAAACATAAAAAATACATTTTTTTATTAACCGAATTCAAAAAAGGCGGAGGCTCTAATTCGACTATGATTTATTTGTATGCATGTTACGCAATAACTCCCGGCATTTGTGAACCGATTTTGATGATTCTTTTTTTGTTGGAAAGAGGGTACCTCAGTAGTAATCCCATTTAAATTTGAAGAATATATTCTACCTCTAAGAGTGGCAAACTTCAACAACTTTCCGGTAACCGAATAAAACTCTGCAAATAGATGTAATTCAACGAACGTCAGAGGTCGCTTTTTTACTACTTTCTAGCTGTACTGAGATTATTTCGATTAATACTATTTTCATTACACAAAGTCGGCGCAAACAAAAATCATTTCAAAAAAGAAAATATTGGTCATCATAAAAAGTATGTTCCGAGGATAAGGAGCTTTGGAGAAATGTCACAGTTGCAAATTCGCCATCTTTTGTCGTTGCAAGGCGAAAGATTTTAATAAATCTCACTTGTATTCAATGTTTACATAGTTCAATCCGAAAATGATCCCATGTTTCGCCGACCGGTTCGAAGAGTATCATCAAAACAGTAATTAAGAACATTAATTGATTTTATGCATTTATTTTGAAGATATACTTCCGGATAATACGAGGCACCTTGTATTTTGATTTTTAAAGGGCTAGAATACAAAAGCATTGTTATCATTGAGGACTATTTCCGAGGACCGCCAAGCAGTAATATGGTTTAGAAGAGGGTGCTGGTTAAATTACACGTTAAATTCGTTAATAACATTTAAATATGTTTTTTTATAAAAAAAAGTATTACATTCATTTTGCTAAAATGTTTAAAAATCAAAATCTCCTAAAACTCGATCTGTACGTTTATACATCAAATAGTTATTTAAATTGTCGCTTGTGTAGTTGTGCGAAGGTTATATAATCATAATTAAACTGTGTTATAAAAAGATCTGAGAAATGGATCTCAAAAGTTTGTTTATCACCATTTTCTGTGTTCTTCACCGCGGTCCGAGACTACACAAATCTAGAAAACTCGGACCCATTTCGGGTGTCGCTTGTGCACTATCCGATGTAATTTGAATCCGAGATAATCTCAGTACGGAGTACTAAAAAACCGACCACAAAAGTACGTGGGATTACATATAATTACCTAGTAATATTAAAATCGGTTACCGGAAAGTGAGTAAACCCGGATTCATCCCCTAGTTCGCCACTATACGGGACTTGATGCAGGAGATAATAAAAATCAGTTCTCACTACCTACTCAAAGTATATTGAGAGAGAGAAAAATGCCTTGAATTGGAGAATAGCAAAATCAACCATTAAAGTAATTGCTCCTTGTAATAAAATTTAGGCGCTGAATGAATGAATCTTCATGCGTGAGCAGCCACCCTTCGAGGTGTATGATTTATTTCAAAATGAAATGGGACCACTATGGAGGTACCCTCTTTCCAACAAAAAAAAGAATCATCAAAATCAGTTCACAAATACCGGAGTTATCGCGTAACACACATACAAAAAAAAAACATACAGTCGAATTGAGAACCTCCTCCTTTTTTGAAGTCGGTTAAAAATACGAATATCGCTGGCGTACCTAGAGATAAAATAAAATTACTTACAGGAGGAATATTCATCACAAATTTCAATGAGACCACTACCGCCTTTCTTTCCAACAAAAAACGAATTATTTCGGTAGACTAACAAATACAGTCTAATTGAAAAGTCGATTACAAAATCATCAATTTTGACAACACAAATATTACTTTCTGTACACAAAAAAAAAGAAACAAATTAAATACAATTAAATTAAAAATAAGCGGTAATACAATGGGCGGTCTTATAGCTTTAAGCGATTTCTGCCAGACAACCTTTGGATGGAAGTAATTCTATAACTCACGAGAAAAAGACGGCGGTGTATGAAGAATTACTAATCAATAGATAGAAAATCGATAAAGAAATACAAATACACATATATTTATTAACAATAAAACCAATACATATACATGAATATCATAAACTAGTATACATTCCTACACCTATAAAAATAAAATTTTTAAAACATAATTTTACTTGTTTACGAAAAAGTTATCATACCTTTTTTTACTATTATTGTTTACAATATTGCTGCTTTGATTTTGTAATCTAATCATAAAAATTATAAATAAACGTAGAAAAGTATTCTAAAGTCGATAACAACCATTGTTTTTTAACACATCTACACATAGGTTTAGGAAAATAAAATACACGTTTGTTAATGGACTTTTTGCAACATACTTTTTTTGTTGAGTAGCACAATATTTAGACACAGTTGGGTGCATCATGACGGTTATTCAACAAAAAAGGTACGCGACAAAAAAATCCGTTAACTTTATTTATATGTGCGATAACGACTGCGAAATATTTTGGGGTATAATGATTAAACGCTTGTGTCTAATCTTTACCAAGGCCTTCTTTTGTCCAGCAACCAACAGTACTAAAGAATTAATAACGTACACAGAAAAAAAGGATTCTACTAATAAGAAAGAGCAATTTCTCAAAATATTTGCTAATTCTAAAAAAATATTTATTAAAAGTAATAAAATATTGTCATTACAAAAATACTGCTTATCTTTTTCTAATACAATTTTACTCTTAACTTTGTTCTAACTTTGAGACAAATACGTTCACTTCAAGATTTTATTTCATTTCTAATCAATTAATTGGACGTTACTTACATCAAGAAATTTTTACCTCTTACATCAAATTTCAATAATCTTAAATAATAATAATAATAATAATAACGCACACATTCAACATAGCCCCGCACTAGGGAAACCCTGTGTCGCGGGTGCCATGGACACACACATAGACAACCACAAATTACACCCAGACTCACGAGAGAAATAAATGTAGGCCATACAAATATTTCTCCCAGCCCGGGAATCGGACCCGGGGACCTCTGCGTGGCAGTCCGGTATGGTAACCGTTCGGCCACGGAGGCAGTTAAAAAAAAAAAGTTTGAATTCAAAATTTCTTGGGTGTATTTTAGGAAAATATATTATTAAACAAAAAAAGAAGTAGTTTTCTATTGAGATTAATATTCTAAATTCTAGAGTATATTCTTAAAGCAAAAATTTCGTTGCGTTTTCATAGTCAATGTTGTCGTGGCATGTCGTCGAAGGCGCACGCGGTAACGATTACTTTTACTTGTGCTTGTAATCATAAAAATCATAAACAGTTATTTATTATCACGTAGTATCTCTAGTTTGTTAGGGTGTTATTTATAGTCATAATTTAAGAAATTTGGTTACAGCACGAAATCAAACTACACTTGTAACAAGAACAACTTTAACATGCAATTAGTTGTATTCTGAAACGTGCTGTCGTTTTGATAACTTCAATAGTATAAAGTCATCTTATATATTTGGAATTGTTAGTGCTTTCTGCCGCTGTAGCATTTATACGACACTGAACGGTACTCAACTATTCGAGAAGATTCTGTCCTATTTCTACTACTTTAAGGTTTGGCACTGAACCGTGTGCTTTCACGTTAGTGAGACATAATGTTGGGTCCATAACCCTGTAAATTTACGCTTTTTGATATTAGAAAACATAAATCTTCAGTCAAATAATTAAGTACCTGTCAATTTTTCATTCTTTTTTTTTTCAAATCAAAATCGGACATTTCTAATAACAAATAAATATTTTGTTGAATCTAGAGTGGCTTTGTGACTTGAAGTAAATTAATTTGCTCTTGGATTAAATATTTCTGTCTTATAATTAAAATACACTTTTGAGACGTTTTTTTACTATTATCAAGTAATTATTCTCTAGCGTCTATAGGGAGAGGATCGTTTTGTTGGATTTAATAAATTTGTCTTCGTAAAAAGAATTTTGTCTTTTTCTAAGTAATCTGTTTTTACCGTGTATATAAACTAGGGTAACCATGTTGTACAGTCAACTACCTAGCTGTAGCTAGCTGGCTATACATGAGTGGTCAGGGAAAGCTGTACTATCACTAACAACCCTAGTTGCCTACCTAACAGCCTAGCCCTAACCATACGCTACGGAATATATACTTATATAAATAGTAGGGGAAGCCTGTCACCGTGCGACCTAAGGCAACAGACGGAAAGTGGGAAGGATAAGGGTGCTTTAGGAAATGGTTTTCTCACTGCCAGTCTCACAGACTCACAAGACTGATCAGATAAGCTAACGGCTAAAGGTGTCTTGGCCGCAGTGAGAGGATGCTGTAGTCAGGAGTGCTCCGTTGTCAATAAGACAGCGTTGATGTCTGAATTCAAAGAGGGTTTTATTTACAAAACTTAAGCTATTTATACAAAACGGTATTTATGTGTGTGTGACTATAAACAATATTATTTTTAAATGTATACATAAAGTTAACTACTCTACTCAGCAGACTAGTTCAGAACGGTCATTGCACTGCTGAGTAGTCTATTGTCATCACTTAGCAAATGTCCGGTCAGGTTGTCTGTTTACGTCGCGTGCACGTGAACACATGTAACTGAACATGAAACTGGCCTCAAAAAGTCGTGGAATTACATCTATTTGCCAAGTTTTATTGAAATCGGTTACCGAAAAGTGCATGAAACCGAATTCACCCCCTGGAATGTTTTCTTCAAATTTAAATGCGACCAATACTGAGGTACCTCTTTCCAACAAAAAAGAATCATCAAAATCGGTTCACCGGAGTTTATCGCATAACATACATAAAAAAAATCAGTCGGATTGAGAACCTCATTTTTTGAAGGCGGTTCAAAATCTGAAAATAGGCTAAAATAAAAGTCTAAAACGAATTAAATCTAACTTTGTATACATAATTTTTAGATATATTTCTCTTTAAGTACCACAGAGAACCTTTTCAACGAAAACCCTATTATAAT
>NW_020654684.1:3058957-3092185 GCF_003589595.1 Hyposmocoma kahamanoa
AGTACCACAGAGAACCTTTTCAACGAAAACCCTATTATAATTATCGAACACTTAAAAAAAACTCCTTCGATCCGGCCGGATTCGAACCGACGTCTTCTAGCAAACCGCGCCAGACGCGGACCTAGCGAATTTTTATATTTGCTTGTTGTCGGAGTTTGGTTTTCAACTAATTTTTTTGCCGTAGATAGATAGAAGGCGATCTATGAATCCAGAATAAATCTTTAAATTAATAGTTATAACAAACTAGTGGAGTAATTTAACAAAAAATAATTGTATGTCAATACAATACAAAGTTAGTTTGTTAAATTGCCCAGTGGTTTAACGGGGTGTGTACCCCGCGCCGCCGCCGCCATGCGCTGCAAAAAAGCGAAAAGTATGTTCCTAAACAGAAGCGGAAATGGACCTAGCCTAGAATAAAGTCACACGCCGTCGAACTCTTGAGGTGTTTACCGTTCTACGTCAGGGTCACCACCGCTTAAATATTCCATCGCTAGCAATGAAAAAAGGTTTAAAATCATACAAGCAGAGAAAGTAGTTCCATTTCAGTAATTAACAAAAAATGGCAAGGGTATTTAAATGGTACATTTAACAGAGACAAAGCTAGTCGGAAGCGGCCAGTCCACTTCCTATTGAAAAAGTACTATGTCTTCCGAGCGGAAGCTTTGCGACGCAGGTTGTAATGCACGATTTATACATATACGGTTAATTTGTTTGTATATATATATATATATGTTTATAGGTACAAGTTAGATTAAGATTAATTGGCAAAAAACATTTGTTTATTTTCACATTTGTAATGCCAGCAAAATATAATTACTTCATTAAAATAAATAAACCAGAATATGCAGCCGTAATGGGTCAAACCATTACGGCTGTATATTTTGCCTCTCGAGCAGACAGCTGGGGGCTGGAATCCGGTGCAGAATTTAATTTGAAATTTACCATGAGCTTTTCGGTGAAGAAAAATATAGTGATGAGACCTGCACGCCGAAGAAGATTTATCAACTCTCAGAAAACGTGGATGTCCGCACCTTGGGTTAGCATGGCCTATGGCCTAAACCCCCACATGAGAGTAATAATAAAAATAATAATAATCCATTTTATTTGTGAAAACAGGTTATATAGAAGCTGACATGTACAAAATACGTATAGTTTCATTGTGTACAAATATTGAAGGTATATATATTCAGTCACATGCGTATCGACAGACTAAACCAGGTGTAACAGTTTCGTTTTTCAAGAATATTACTTGTTTTAAAAAGTAAGATTTAATAAGTCGGCCAGAACTTCAACGCGATGACAGTTACGTGGGTCAATTTTAATGGTAATTAAATGTCAAAACAATATCATAATATAAATAACGTCAATAACGACCAATGTCAAAAATTAGACAATGAATTTAGGGATTTATTATCTAAACATTCAGACACTGTATAGTAAATTTTATTGGTCAATAACTTGTTTATTTGTTTTTTAAATAGCATAAGGGTTTTCTCAGACCTTAATGCTACGGGTAAATTGTTGTAAATTTTTGGCACCATTACAAAAATGCTTTTCTGCATGAAGATAGTTTTACAGGCTTTCACGAAGTTGGAAGTACAAACGGGTTAATAATGATGATGATCTTAAAACCAGAATATTATTCGTCTACATGCGATTGATAGGCGGAATCACAGCAGTAGAGTTCGTTCCGATATTGAAGGGTAAGGGTGCTGGTGAAATTAGGCACATGCGACTTGTTAACTTATGTCACAGGGTGACAGGCGCAGTGGCAGTGTCCTCAGATGTTTGCGATTTAAAGCTCTGAGTGGCACTGCAACTGTTATGGACAGGCGTGTAGCTTGCCATCAGGCGCACGAGTCGTTCGTCCCGTCACTTGATACTATGACAAAAATAATCGTGCCGTTTTGGCCCTTTTCCTTCCAATGTCTTTTACACGCATGCACAATCGCACAGGATTGCTGTATCACACGCGATAGTGTTTGTGTAAAGCCCGCTATTGACTGCGAAGCACTACACCCTTAATTCCCTTTCACACACAAAAACATACACACGGCAAAACTAAATATATGTTATAACCGATTATAATAATTATTCCATGATTAGTTTGGTTTTTTCCAAAATAGATTATTAAATATTGATAGAGGATACTGACTCGTGGTAATTAGGTTATATTTCTATGTTTTTAAATATTTTAAGCGAATTACAAATAAAGAAAATGTGTACACATGCCAGCACATCACGCTACACAATGACGTATCTTGTTCCGTTGCACTGGAGGCTATTTTCCAACAAAAGTGTGTAGTCTGGTGTGCCGTTGTCCGTACATTCAGTCAAGACCCTATTCATTTGACGCACATGTTAAATTAAAAAATGTTGCTATAGTTTTTATCGAATAGACCTTCAACTCCATTTGCCGGTTTGGATTTCCTTAGAAACAAATCCCTTCCTCTTGGATTTTCTTTTTTATAAAGACTAGACTAGTTTTTTTATTATAGGCAGGTTGCGTTTGTATCAAATTGACTTGCATGAAAAACGGAACCAAGACCCGTTTTGTTTGAATGAGTCTAGTAGAAGTAATACAGTGGCCTTTGACCGCCCCGTTGTTAAATATTAAATCAAAGCTCACAAGTAGACAGTCATAATTTGAAAAATATGCTTCAAAATCTCCGGTAACATAATACCGTCAGCGAACCGTACAACAACACACATAAGGTCTTATTTCATTTGCTCAATCGATACGTATTTGCAACACCTCGATTTCCTGTTAGGCGGAAATTTAGGTAAATAGAAAGTTGTTTAGTCCAATTAGATGCAGAATGTCTTTCACATGATTATTTAAACGCAGGAAAAGTTCAGTCTAAACAGTATGTAAGTAGTGTTATTCATTCAAGCGATGGTTTCAGGTAAAAAGTAATTAAAACAGTTTCGTCATTTAATTAACTAGGTACTTGAAAGGAAGCAGTGGAAGCCTGCTTGACGCCTGCATTATTTTATATTTGTTGATATGAAATTAGTACATACTAGAAATGTGGCGTAAAATCGACGTGGTACACGTTTTTCAAGCGTTTATTTTTTTTATAACGAACACACTCATCTCCCTGCACTAGGAAAACCCTGTGTCACGAGTGCCATGGATACACACTAGACAACCACAAATTACACTCAAACTCACGAGAAAAGTAAATGTAGGCCATACAAATAATCCCGGCCCGAGAAACGAAGCCGGGACCTCTGCGTGGCTGTCCAGCATGGTAGCCGTTTATCCACAGAGGCAGTTAAAAGTATGAAAAAGTAAAGTACTTTAAAAAGTACTAACAATTGTTTAAATCAATCTTTGTATACGTTATCAACGTTTTTACACTTTAACTTGTACTTTAGCACGTACATATAGATACCGTTACTAATATTAATTAACTTTAAAAATGTTTAACTATTTTTCCGGATTTAAATCGCGTATATTTGTTTTTTCAAAAATTTTTTTTTTTTATATTTTCATAACAATAATGATATAAGATGATATAAAAATGAAACGGTTTTAATTTAAACCTGATATAAATAACAAGTATGTAGACAGGTAAGTAATCATTTAATTTGACAGAAATATTGTATTGAATAGTAAATAACAAATAAATTCATTCAAAGAAACCATCAGCGGCGAAACCAGTACGAAGCTGCGCCTCGGATTCATTTCGGAATCGTGCGCTGATAACGATATTATCACTCGTTAATGGAAATTGAGGGCGACAATCGTGAGGAATACGATATATCTGAAAAAGTGCTCTGTCGAAAGCCACTGAGGAAGATTTCTCAATCCTGAGACCAGTGAAATGTAAAATCCCCAAAAACAAAAAATTACAGTATGCAGGAGTTTACAATCTTGACTGTGAGTGCGGTCTCTCTTATATTGGACAAACGAAGCGATGTCAAACACCGTCGCGTAAAGGAGTCTGCAGTCTGCGAGCATGTCATGGATAAACCTACACATTCAATGAAGTTTGACAAACCCTAGGTCCTTGCAAAAGAAGTCCGTTATCTACCCAGGATGCTGCGAGAGGCATTGAAATTAAAAAACATCCTAATTTGAACAGGGAAGATGGTTTCTCCGTACCACCAGTTTGGGGTCCAGTATTTCCTCTAATGAAAAATCCCAAACAGGCATAAGACTGCAGTACTAATTAATATGTTTTAGTTTATTCTAATTTCTATTATTAATTAGTAATAAATTGAACTTAATAAAAATTCATTCAATAAAATAATTTTTAAAACTTAATGTAGCGTAAATTGGGATGTTTTCTTTGTAAAATTAAAAAATAAGGTATTTAATTAATAACTATTGTAACTATAGTGAAAAAATAGGGTGGTTTGCATCAATATTAGACATAACTGGTTCAAGACTGTACCACCTCAGTCAACCGTGACCATGGGACCTGTAAAGGGCCCGAAACGTCGGTTTGTTTGAAATAACAAATATACGCGATTTAAATCCGGAAAAATAGTTTCATTTCCTATGTATAACAATCGCGAAAACCTCAGAACTTATATTTTACGAAAAATAAATAAGCTTGTTTAATATATTTGGAGTAATGTACTTTAAATATGTATTAAATATTTTATTAATTTGTTTTCACACTACACACACTTGTAACTGTATGTATACATTGCTAAGATTATGTAAGTATTTATTCGATACAAGAGTACACACTGCAATAACACGATACACACTTATGACATAAGTATTTACGTAGTTTATTTTATTATCTGTTCCGGGACGCATACGCCCGTCACTCTCACTCACTCGGCTAGGGTCCATTGAAAACCAGAATCACAACCTAGCCTTGGTGGTGATTTTAGCTGAATGGGATCCTTTTGTACACGCCACAGCCGCACACTTGTCAGTAAAGTATTATGTAACTTGTTGTTTAAATGCTTTTACGCTGTTTTTGTGTTATTTCTGTTCTAATTATATTAGTCTTTGTTTTTGTGTTTTTTATTTTATAATGTGGCGTTACAATAAATGGTTTCTATTTCTATTTCTATGTCAAACTACTTTGAAATTTTACAAGAAAACCGCTGTATTCAATAGGTACTTTTCATATACCAATGTCAAAGTCAAAGATTATTTATTCCATAGGTAAAATAAATTTACACTTGAAAACGTCACATTTAAGCTACTGCTCGTTCACTACGCTGACCTCCATGAGAAGAACGAGCAAGACACTCTAGGGATTGCTCTTTTCAAATAAACTTAATTGCTATGGAATACACTTTGAATCAAATTTGTGTGGATTCTGGAGCCGTCTCGTCTTTCCATACATCGTTATCTAACACGTAGTCTTCAATTTTGTAATATGATTTTTTGATCAAAATATTTTTAATGTAGTTTTTAAACTTAGGAAATGATAAACTTAATATATGCTCCGGAATCTTATTGTAAAAAAATGACATTTTTATATTAATCGAACTAAATAGAACACGTATAGTATACGATATACACATTATTCAAAAGGCTTTAATATTGTTTTTAAAAAAGAAAATCTGCCACTCGACCCAAGCAAAATGAAACGTTATTACGTACGGAAAAACTTTGAATTCGAGTTAAGATAGTATGAACGCTTAATAATAACACGAGAAATGTGTATTCTGAAGTTAACTTCCACATATTCTCGTAGTATGTATCTTCACAATCCACAATCCGACTTAAATAATTGTTGGAGTATTCCGCCACATCCTGAAATATTTATATTTCAATCTAGACCCGTAATTTTCGTACAAATCACATGTAGGACACACGACTTTAAGACCAGATGTTATTGCAACTTTTTGTCATAAGTCGTTATACCTTGTACGGTTACGAAGTCCCGAGCGATTCATTCATTTATATAGACAATTAAGAAACTTTATGGAACCATCAAACAAAGCTTTTTCTAATTAACAAGGTAAACCATTGACCTGAGTTAAACATAAACCGTTCATACAACAATCTTTCCATACACTCTAGCCTTATTCTACTCACTAGTCACGTCAGCTATTTAAAAAATACTTACTATATTTTATCTGAGAACGCATTTCTAGGCTATCCTTTGTGTATAGTAACTAACTATCAAACTTTAAATAAACCTTGTGGGTTGATTCAATGTGTCCCAGGTGAGTAACCAATCATTGCTGATTTAATAAGGCCAAATAACGTACTTAGTTGAGTCACAAAAACCGCAATACATATCCCGAATAATAAACTAACCAAAAGAAACCTTGCAATCGCAATAAAACGGACACACGTTACGCGTTTTAAATAATAAACAATAGGGAAAATATTCCATTTAATTGATTTTACGAAATTTAGAAGCGATAGTAGTCTCGTTGAAGAATTTCAATCAACGACTCGAATCCCTGTGGCGACTACATTAATATATTTCTTAAGCCCGGTGAAGAAAAACAACTCGATGGAACACGTTCACAACCAGTGGAATAAGGGTGACGTCTCCAAGCCGCATACGACCAATGTGGCTGCCTACATCGTCTCCTTCGAGGCCCTTAGCTTACCTACTTAGTACCTAGCTTATAATATATGGCTATTGCATAAAAATATTCAACTTTTCAAGTACCGTTGACAAAACCATTCCATAAGATTTCTGTCATAGATCACGGTCAGATTTACGGTAGCTTCAAATAACTTTAAAAGGATTTAAAATTGTTAAACTGATTTTCATAACATTATTTATGTAATAGATATTTTAAAATTAATATTATTTATACCAGTAAAAAACAAACTATGACCATTTAATACGTTAACCATTATGTATACTAAATATTCTTGTTATGTTACGGAAGTGGTTAGTCTCAGAAGTTTCGGGTTTTTCCAGAATATTAAATGGGACTGTATCGATAAGTTCAGAATATACAAGTTTTGTTTACATGTTTAAAGTCGGTAGTTGTAAACCAAAAAAGTGACGCTCCAGGTCTCAGTTAGTCATGCAGGAGAAGCGGCAGATACTATGTTACTAGTGGTCACTAGCTCGGAAAGGCATTCTTTCTCTTTAGAAATCTGCAAAAGCGGCTTATTTCACGCTAGCGTTGAAGAGGTTTTTCAAATTCGAGATTGACGATGGACTGTGGTGCACCTAACTTTTTCTTTCGATGAAAAAAAAAACATAATGACACTTTCAAGTACGCCATTTGTCGTACATTATTTACGGAATGTAAATCCGTTGGTATATTTTATTCTTATTATTGTTGACATCAAATTGAAAACGATAACTAATTTTGTTTATTGAAACTGATTTGTTATAGTTCAACTGTTTTTCTTTCATTTGCCATTTTTCCTTGCTATAGTGAGTAAAATTGTTTTGCGAGTTGTACCTTGGAAATTCAAATTCAAATTCTTTATTTGCCATGTCACAAAGCTCGTACAAGCACGTCAATAGTACAAAATATCTTATTAAAAGACATTCACTACTAACATTTAATGTATTATCTATAACTAACACACACACTCAACATTCTAACTATAACTAAATTCAAAGATTTGTACATATACTTATATACATAAATTAAAATATTAATTTAATAATAATATATTGTTATGAAATAAATTGGATAAGTAATAAATCATTAATAGATACTTTAAATGTCATAAAATTATCAGCATTTTTTTGAATGCATAACGTCAAAATATTCGTCAACGTTATGGAATGGATTTTCAATTAAAATCTTTGTTTTGAATTCTAATTCGGACAATTCGGATATAGTCGGTAGTATTTCATTCTATAATTTCATCTTTAGACAGGAACCGTGCTTAGCAGTTCTTTTCAATCTCGGTTTTGGTACTATCAGTTTGTGTTTGTTTCTAGTATTGTAAGTGTGTATGTCTCTGGTTCTTTAGTTATTTTTCTTTTTATGTACTTCCTTCAAGGAATTAAAAATAAACCATGATATTACTGTCATGACCCCCAATTTAACAAAAAAGATTTTTGCGGGTATTCTTCTCGATTATTCGTATCGATCTTTTCTGTAGCACCAGAACGCGTTTTACATCGGCGCCGTTGCCCCAAATTGTCACCTACCACAAACTCGAATTTTTTTTTCCGTTTAAAACGTTTTTTCGAATTTTCATTACCCCGAAAACCGAATTGTAACGTAACCGTTGTTCTTTCAGGATATGTTGGTTGTTTATCGCAAAGACACGATTAGGTTCGGTTAAGTTAGGTTTAAAAGATAAAACATTTTCCTATCAAAATTACTTTCGAGGTTATGAAAATTCGAGCAAACGTTTTATCTGGAAAGTGTCATTTTGGACTACTGACAGGTAACCTGAAAACACGTATTTTTTATATTAACTTAACACAAAAATTCACAAGAAAAAAACCATTGTGTAGTTTATGTGGATCATTCAGGTTTATTTTTCAAATGTGGTGGCACCCCCAGACAGCATCAACGCTCCCCAACTGCTTCCAAGGCCTCTACTGCAGCAACAGTAGTGATCCTTGTGAAAGAGTTACCTATTTCTGCCGCCAAGCAGTAATGTTGGCATTACTGCGTTCCGGTTTAGAAGAGTACGGGTGCTGGTGAAATTACAGGCACATGAGACGGGCGCAGTTGCAGTGCCCCTAAGATCTTTGCGATTTAGACCTCTTTAGACCACTTTGGGAAACTATGACCTAAACCATGAAGTAAACACATGTGTTCTATTAACAAAGAACATTGTAACAAGGATAAATATAAAAGAAAGAAAAACTTTCTAAACTTTCCACACGTGTTACGTTTGCAGTCGTCGTCGCTTATCTATTTCTCAGCGCTATCGGGACAGATAAATGAAATTGTCACCACTCAGTAGCACCGTGCGAATTACTTCAAGTGTACATAGACTTACTTGTTTAATATTCAGTGTTCTCTGTTTAGTTATAGTGATTTTAAAACAGCTATGGATGATGTTGGGTGAGATACTTTTCCTAGTTCCCTGGTTTCTTCTTCTAATAGTGTTGTGTATTCTGTTGTTGTGTGCCTATTGTTCCCGGTATTCCGCAACCCAGATGTTGTTTTTGTTTTGCTGCATCCACAAATCATTGAGGTTCTATTGCTTGGAGTGCAAACGTCAAATATCCGTTATAATTAGAAAAAAATAAAGCACAAAATTATCTTTTTAAGTTTTAGTTAAAATTAGTTTTTATTTATTCTTATTTATTTATTATTATATTAATTCTTATTACCACAGACCACATCAATTTCTTCCGTGCTTATTACGAATGTGTTTGAATTTGTTAAGATATCAATTAATTATTTTTTCAATTAATTTGTATATTCTTAAAATCCGGACGTGGGGAGAATGTTTTGCAGTGAGGTAACAACAGAAAGATAATGTAGTGAGCCATTTAGATGCAGCCGTTATGCCATGTCTGTTTTGTAGCTAATGACGGAGCTGTGTAAATAATAACAATATTATCAATATTTCTGTAGCGTCGGTAGCGGTATTCATCTAAAATAACACTACGATTGACTGACATATATTACATAGCGACACAAACATCGATAAGATAAATTTATTTACTTCAAAACGTGCTTATGCTTTTGTTATTTTATTATTTTTTATCATAATTATATTATACACATTTAACCAATCTAGAACTGAACTAGTATAATGGATTGCGCCTTAAAAGCCAACACTCAAATTTTGCCCATACTAATACGGTTTATTTAGCTTAGGTCGAGTGGCAGGACACTGGCTTTGTTTCCGAATTTATTTTTTTACAAACGAAATTACAACCATTTGAAAATTGTATAGCAAATATTTTATATATATATTCGTATGTTCTATTTAGTTCAGTTGATATAAAAAATCATTGGTATATGTAAGTACCTATTGAGTACAGCAATATTCTTGCAAAATGTTGATGTAAGTTTGTGTTTGGAATTGTGTTTTCACACCGTATAGTAATCAGTGTGTATCCTCATATATATTTTTTTCCAAAGTCATTGATTCAACACTTTCACTGTTATGCAGAATCAACCAAAGCCATTTGAGGTTGCATAGAATCTTAAGTCCCTCATCATAAATGAGACTGACAATTTACAACGTGCATATATACTTGGCGCCCTTTTCTGATTAGGGTAGCCAGAGACAATAGCCTTCCACTTGCTATGATCCTGACAAACATATTTCGCCTCACCAATACGTTAAGGATACTGTTGACCTGGCCTTTACTTTACTTTTTTTTTATAACATTCGCAGTACCACGCAGAGCCTTAAATCTCAAAGATCCGAAGGGTGCTGCTACTGCGCCTGTCACCATGTAAGTTGACAAGTCTCATGCACCCGAATCCTTTAAAACCGGAACGTAGTAATACTAGCATTACTAGGTCTTCCGGGTATTCTCGATCTAAGACGTTTGAATATTGTAATGATATATGTATTCAAATGTATATTTACAAAGAGCAACCCCTAGAGTTTCTTGCTCATTCTTCTCAGGGGAATCTGCCTTACGAATAAGCAGTACAGTTTAATCAGTATGACAATTTCAAGTGTAATTTCCTTACCGATGAAATAAAAATTATTTTACTTTGATTTTGACTTTGACTACTTGGCGGCAGAAATACTTAAGGTGGCAGTACTTCCCTAGACAAACTCTTGCACAAGGAGCTCCAATTACTACGTCTTAGTCATGGTAATTTCGCCTTGGTAGATCCCTACCAACTTACCCTCTCACTCTCGCCTTATAAATCTGTTTCGAAAATCTTTTTTCATTCTCTCTACACGTCCGAAACATCTAAGCACCCGTTTCTCTCTTATCAATTTCCCGACTGTACAAATGGATCACAGAACGAGTTACAAATTGAAATGATGTAGACTTTATTGTACAGAAGTTGATGTACATTATAAACATACATCTTATGTAATGAAAATGTTTACCATAAGTAGTTTACGACGTTATCTAGATTATTGAAAATAATTTTCAAATTAAATAATACATAACAGACAATAGTTTTAATAACACATGTAATTACGAGTACGTGTAAACCATTGGTGTACCTAGATTGATGTACATAGTGTCGTAGTGTAGTAGATGTACATAGAGCGGATTAACGTGATTAATATATTGGAATTGGACGGCCATGAAGAACATTCTCAAAGCACAATGAAAGTGTTAGTAAAAAGCTTGGAGTGCGTAGTGAGAAGAATAAGAGGGTCTGTACAAAAAGATTGACGCATGTAAGTGTATGCGAGATTGGTTTGCCAGGATCGTGCTAAGTGGTGATCGATAGTCTCTTAGTTTCTGTCTGCCCCAATCTAAAGGCGTGAGGCGTATAAATAAAATTTCTTTGTTTCGATATCTTTATCACAAACAATGGGAAGTAACCAAAATAAACAGTTGAAAATATATAGATAATAAATCTTTCTAGATCATTTCCTTTTATCTGTAATCTAACTCGAGTGCATAAATAGTTTTGTTTTGGTAAAATAATCTTGAATAACAACATTGCTATCGTAATATTTTACGATTAAGACTTTACTAAAGACAAAAGTTACGGTCATAGTTAGACATGATTTTTACATAAATAAACGTTACGCCACGCCTGCCGCCCAGTTTACTAAGCAGAGGCTTACACTGGCTATGGTCCTGACATTGTCCAAACTACAGCACACCCACCTGCTTTGACGGATCGTGTTCCTTTGCACTGGAGGTGGTATTCGAACAAAAGAGTTTAGCTTGATGTAATGTAGAGTATACTTTTTAATTTTATTAAAGGTAAAGCGTGACGACTGTCAATGACAGTTGCAATGCCACTCAGAGCTTTAAATCGCAAGGACCAGGGCAGTGCCACTACACCCGTCATCCAGAAACATAAGTTGACAAGTTCCATGTGCCTGTAATTTCACCAGCACCCATCTAAGCAGCATCCTTCTAAGCCGAAATGCAGTAATCCTCACTTTACTGCTTGGCGGCAGAAAAGGTAAGGTGGCAGGACTTCATTGGACGATTTCTTTTACAAGAAGCTATACTGCTACAAAACCCTCTTTCGCTTCCATCATTCCCGTCTTTTCTAAGTATCGTTTATTGTGGACGTTATTAAATTGGCATTAGAAGTCATCTTTAGTCGGGTTGAAGCTGTGGTCGACTGTTCCTTGGCTTTACTATTCCTAAAAGTTCGCTAAACCCACGGAAATAACTAGTGTTAACTGATTTGGATGACCTCGGTGAATGTGGACGCTAGATGAGGAGGTCTCGGATTCGATTCTCGATAGGACTTACTTGGGAAATGGACTTTTCTAAATTGGTTGTGGGAGACGTCGGAAACTACGGATTTTGTGCTTCGACGGTAGTGCGCCTGGTCTGAGTATTCTGGGTAATGTTCAAACAAATGATGTTTCTTTGTTTTTTTAAATATTTTATCTACACACATATCATAAACCCTCTATGATGTGTTCAAAAATCACAAATTACGACCAGCCATAAAGATAAACTGTTTTGTTAGAACAAATTTCTTGTGTGTGAAAATGTTATTATTGCTTCATATTAACATCCTTAACATCGACTTCGATTTTATTATTACATTCAAATTTCGAACATCTCTGAAAAACAACACAATTTGATTGGACCTCAATTCTAATATCAGTCGAGATGAGTTTTATTCGAAATGGAATGTCAATAGCAAACAATTTTGACAATTTTACACGTTACTTGATATCGAACGATGCGATAGTTGGGGCCGATTCTAGTTTGTCTATGAATAAAAATAAAAACTACGTTGTGTGACATGCGCGAGAAAACTTTTAGTTTGCCGCCATTTCGCCAGTCGTAACATGCGGTTCCTGAACACATCACAGAGAGCTTATAATATGTGTGTAGATAGAGCAGTGTATGTAACTGTACATAATTAGGCATTAAAACACGAGTGAGGGTTTATGAAACGAACTTACAGGCGAGTTTCATAAAAACATCTCACGAGTGTTTTAATATCTATTTAATTTTCATCATGTAACAGTCACAAAAACTTTTATTTTTTAGTATAGGTACGAGAGGCGTTCCATGTATTCTCGGTATAGGTATGAAACAATAGGCAAAAAATTCTAAATAAAATTTATTTTTCAATATAGTCTCCCATAGCCTCAATACACTTATTTGATCGGGCAAATAAATTTTCGATGCCCTCGAAAAAATATTTTTAAGAAAAATGTTAATTAATTGCCTCCTTCAACTCTTCATCGTCGGAAAAATGCTTACCCCGAAGATCTTTCTTTAGGTTTGGGAACAAAAAGTAATCACTAGGGGCCAGGTCAGGGTTGTAGGGTGGATGAGTGATTTCTTCAAATCCACAATCACTCACAGCAGCCTTGGCAACGCGCCCTGTGTGCACCGGCGCGTTGTCATGAAGAAGCAAGACACCAGCGAACAATTTTCCAGGTCTTTTTTCCTTTATAGCGTCCTTCAAATTACGTAGGCTGTTTGCGTAAGCTGCGGCAGTAATACTTTGACCCATTTTTGTGTATTCGATCAGTAAAATTCCCTTAAAATCCCAAAACACTGTGGCCATGAGTTTTCCGGCGGATGGGTAGACTTTAAACTTCTTCGGTGGGTCTGTTCCTTTTTTATGCCACTGCATGGACTCTTGCTCACTCTCAGGATCATAGTGATGAACCCACGTTTCATCACCGATGACAATGCGTTCAAAAATTCCACTCGGATTTTCGCTACAGAGCTCCAAAAACGCCTTACTGCACTCAACTCGAACTTGTTTCTGAAGCGGCGTGAGCATTCGCGGCACCCATCTTGCACTGACTTTTGAAAGATTCAGATGTTCATGAAGGATAGTGTGAATGGTACCCACGGATAGCTTAGTCTTTTCTGCTAATGTTTTCACTCTGATACGGGCATCTTCCAATACAAATTTCTCGACAATTTTGACGTTTACTTCAGAAGTGGCACTTACCGGCCCTCCAGCACGGGGGTCGTCTTCAATATTCTCTCTAACCCGTTTAAATTCACTAGACCACTTCTGAATAATAGATAATAAAGTAGCAGAATCTTGATAAACAGCCACCATTTCTTCATGAATAACTTTTTGAGTCTTTCCTTGTTTTGTAAGGAATTTAATCACTGCGCGGTGCTCGATTTTCGTCAACATTGTGGCGTCTGTCATTGTAGTTGTCTTCTCGTATTGATAACTTGAATACTAATGATGACAATTACATGAAATTTTATATTTATTCCCTTAAAGAGTGTCTTTAACTAATGAGGTAATTAATTTACTCTTATCATTAGTTAATCACCCCGATACCGAGAATACATTGAACGCCCTAGTACTTATAGTACATTGAATATATGAATATTATTTCATTTTAAAATATAGTAAGGAAAATATATAACACAATCATAATTATGTATCGTAATATTTTTTTATAATATCAAGTGACCGGACGAACAAGTCCTGCGCCTGATGGTAAGCTACACGCCTGTCCATAACAGTTGCAGTGCCACTCAGAGCTGCAAATCGCAAAGATCTGAGGGGCACTGCCACTACACCCGTCACCCTGAGACATAAGTTAACAAGTCCCATGTGCCTGTAATTTCACCAGTACCCTTACCCTTCAAAACCACAGTAATGCATTACTGCTTGGCGGCAGAAATAGGAAAGGTGGCAGTACTTCCCTGAACGAACTCTTTCACGAGGAGCTCTACTGCTTGCAATAGTAATATGTGATGCAATCTATTTACTGATGATCTTGAGTTTTACATAAAGGATCTAACATAAAATACAATAAAATTGGTCAATAATTGAGGATACATTATATTTATGCTTAGTTAATTATAAAACTGTAGAGTTTTTGTTATGAAAAATAAATCAAAATTAGGAAAAAACGTGTTAAGATGTATCAGGAGTTCACTTCAAAAATTAGAAAAAAAAAATGCGTAAAGTAAAAAGTAAATTATTTTGCAGCAGTAGTAAGGTGCTGGTGAAACTGCAGGCATAAGCGATTTGTCAACTTGATATCTTAAAG
This sequence comes from Hyposmocoma kahamanoa, assembly GCF_003589595.1. Taxonomy (NCBI): domain Eukaryota; kingdom Metazoa; phylum Arthropoda; class Insecta; order Lepidoptera; family Cosmopterigidae; genus Hyposmocoma; species Hyposmocoma kahamanoa. The sequence goes on from NW_020654684.1 coordinate 3,073,950, forward strand.
GGACGGGTGCAGTGGCAGTGTCCCTCAGATTTTTGCGATTTAAAGCTCTGAGTGCCACTGAAACTGTTATGGACAGGCGTGTAGCTTACCATCAGGCGCACGTCCCGTCACTTAATTTTATAAAAAAAAACATGCGTACGTAACACGTACCACAAATGTGAAAATGTGAAAATAAGTCTGTTAACTAAATTGTTGCATAAAGTAAACTTTCTCTCATTATTGCATTATACCTTTGTCAATTTTTACACGAAATCAAATTGAGTTTGTAATATTTTGTTTAGTATAATTCTTTTTTCAAACAAACGTTCGCCATTTAGATCCGAAAAAACTAGTTTCATTTCGTATGTGTAACAATTGTGAACACCTAAAAACTCGATAAGTATTGTAATGGTGTATATTTACTAGTTCACGCGAAATTGCTGCAGGATACAGAACATTTTAGCTACGAATGAGGCCTACATTTAACGCGGTGTTAAATCGCGACGTGTGGCGGAAGAGAAGGGATGCTTTTTCGAATTTCATTTTATTATGTCACTTGGTATTTGAAAAAAAATGATACAAAATGGCTGTGGTATAATGGCGGGAAGTATCAACCTACGAACATTTCCATAGAGAATAAAATGTTATCTTATCTATAATATAAAATCTGCAATGAATAGTAGAAAAGTGTGCTTGAATTACAGATAATTAACGAGTTTACAAGATAAGACTTTGTTCTGTTAGTTAAGAATGTCGGCAAAGCCATTTGTGATTATATACGACTTCATCTATAATTCTCTCTGTAAAGACTCTACCGTAACTGAAATTACTTTTAAATAAAGAGTTGTACAGTTTTTTACAGTAAAGCATATTGGCTAAGGTGAACTCTATGCGATATATTGTGTTTTATTGAAGCTGTAGTCCATTTCAATAGGGATGATTCCGGTGACGTTTGAAATTTGAAGTTTCTAGAGATGTAGTGATGTAAAATCGCAAAAAAAATATCCATATCTTATCGAGATAATTTGTAACGAAGAGGGAATCGATTTACAGAAAATAATTTAAGAACAAGTAATGACAAAATGATGGTGTAAATATATCTGTGGATAATTTTTTCGTTTAACACATTAAGTAATTAGGGTAATTTATGTTGTGTCTATCCATAACAACTACACAATCAAAAAAAGTCAACAATAAAGCATAAAATCAACACAAACGAAACGGAATTTGAACAATTACTCCAAAAAGATCACGCAAAGTTAAAAACAAAATAAAACCCTCTAACAAGGTATGTTAATGCCTAGTATTGACGCGAGTTTATCGATTTATCGATTCTATGATGTAAATCTCTATGGATAAATAATCCGTTTTACGCATGAAGCAGTTGTGGTAACTTAATTTGACATATATTATTTAATTTTCTATCTACATTATATACCTCAAATCTGACTTAAAATTACGTCTACAACAAATATTGTTTGATTCTGGTACATTATAACAAATTTAATATTTATTTTTGTAACCTGGTTGGCAGATTAGTTATAAATCGTATGCGTGCAATGTAAAAATTAGAAGTGTCACTGAACTCATCCCTATTGAAATGGACTATGACAATCTTGTTTGACGCAATGCGACTTCCTGTGGACGATTAGTGCAGTGTGTAATTTGTACCTAATGCGCATTTGCACCGCGGCACTTGTGTGGATTTTTTTATTAAGAGTTTTGGCTTGGGTACAAGTCATTTGAGCCATGTCTTCGTTTAATTATCGGGATCCTCAATAAATATTTTCCACTTTTCTCTTATTAGTTCTCTTGTTAGGGTTTTCTAAATTGTCTTTTAAGCGGTGGGAGTCAATATTTATGTTTTCACTTTAATCACATTATTGTCACTTTGAACATAAAACTTTGAATTCGTAATTATTGGACATTTCAGGATAAACTCTTTTGTAATTTTGTTTAAAATAAGAAATATAGTTCTAACTTTCTTCATCATTATTTGTTTCATAATATACTTAAAATAAAATTAAAAACTTTGTAAAAACTGTACTTGTAACTTCAAAAGCCCGCCATTTTGGTAACACACTTGTGTGGAAAACTTCAAGTGTAGGTTGCTAATCATTGCAGTAATTATCCCCGAGTTGCAGAAAGCTCTAGTAACAATTCAAGGACAGTAGCATTGATGTGTGTTAGTATAGGAAGTTGAATAACTTTCGTGATTTACTTTTAAGATTTAGAAAAGAGATGTCTGTTAATATGTTTCGAGTTAATTAACGTAACTCTGTAGTAGTAAATTATAGAAAAATAAATAAGCTTGAGCCCAACATCAGTGGCAGAATTATTATTTCAAAATGTACCTTAACAATTGCGATAATAAAACGTGAACTGAATAAAAAAAATTGTACAAGTGTTCAATAAATCACGTACAATCAACAACGCGAGGCCAATTTTCCGGGCGGTTATCTACAAATAGTGTTCGCGGTTGTATATCAGCGGGCGCCCAGGAAAAGTTATGACAACAATAATGCGTTATAAAACACGGTGTGTGAACGAAAAGCGGCTTCAGTGCGCCAGAGCAGCGCGCAAGGTCAAGATCGTAGCAATACTCGGCCGCTTTCCGAAACAGTCGACTCGGCTCCATGCAGATGTGACATTGGCTCGATGAAACAATTAAATTAAAAAATAACAAAATAGAACGCGCCAAGTAACGTTCGAGCGCGAATACGTGTTGTTGTTCCAAATATAAATTGGAGCGCGCGATTTCCCGAGAAAGAAGTGCGAGCGAAATTGTTTAAATTTTCACTGTGATAAGTTTGACGCACCAAAATTTTATATTCCATCGAAATTATTATCAGTGCAACTAAACAATTATTTTCATTTAAAATACTGTAAAGCTGAACATTTAACTAGTGAAATAAATCCGCACGTGCAGTTCTAAATTTAAACGCAAAGCTGAACGCCGCAAGTTTTCACCGCAGGCGCCGTTGTGAGAAAAACAGTTTTCAAGTGATATTTGGACGTAAAACTTTACTGTTTATACCAACAGCGTTTTGTGATTGAAGAAGAACTTGTTATCGGGCACTAGTGGAGAATATTTCAAAGTAAGAGTTTGGAAATCGTACGTAGTTACTAAAGTGCTTTTATAATAGTAATATGATTTTCATTTAATTTATTAGCTTACTATGAACAATAATTAGATATGTGTAACAGGCAGGTACGTTGTCAGTTTTGTTTAATTTGCAATGTATATGAAGTATTCAGAGCAAACAAGGCCTGTGTTTGTTTTTCAAACAGTTGTTTAAAAAAAAAACAGGTCACAAAATTTCTATTTTCACTTCACGTGAACTACGCGAAGATAAAAGGCAGAATATTTTCAGCGTCCAGAACATTACTGGCAACTCTTACTACTCTACTTAAACAAAAATAGTAGAAATTATATTAAGACGATATACTTACCAGGCCGTTCAGTGTTTGATAACATTGTTGCTGTGTCTATGGGAAATAATTCTAATGATGTAAATATGTATGTGTAGTCGAACCAAGATAATATGACGATTTTAACAGCTAATTTAAGTGATAACAAAATAATACACAATGGAAATTGTACTATTTTTCTCTACATATTATATTTGTTGGCCGATTACGGGTCCCACGATCACGACTGACTGAGCTGGTAAAGGCACCAATTAGTTACGTCTAACATTAATGCAAGCAACCCTATTCTGATCCACAGTTACAATAAATTTCAGAACTTTTTTTTTAATTTACCAACGAACATTCCAATTTACGGTACATACGTTACGCTAATTAATTAATTTTAATAACGTATATTTTTATCCTTTAAATTTGATTTAATTTGTATTTATCTTAGAAGTTTGTGATATATGTAGGTAAGGTTATAATAAAAAAATATATATATTGTTATTTTCGTTTAATGTTTTTGACAACATGCAATCGGTCTTATTTCGGTCATTCTCGGACTAGTGTTCACTACTTTATCTCCGTGGCAATTTTTATTATTTAAATATTCAAGTATATTATCTTGTAATTATTAAATAATATTTTACAATGCAAAACTCAAATATTAAATAACATTGCACAATGACATCGAGTATTGAAATAATAGAAAGAAAGAAAAAGATACTCCTCCAACGCTGCTTTGTCTTTATGTGAAAAACTCTTCAGCTCAGTGGGTTAAATTCCCAAAGTGTTTATGGTTCAATGTTGTCATCTTTGGTGGGGCACACAGTAGTGCAGTCAGTTTGTAATTTACTTATATTTGAAAATGTTTAATGAAATATTTAAATTGATTAAGCACCGAGCTTGAAAATAGTTAACAATATTGCGAATGGAGCGGCGCTAACATAAGATTTAATTAAGTATGATTGGATTACATGCGATTGGTTAAAGACATGGCTATTTTGCGCGCGCGCACCAGCTTTAAACACAAGTAATGTACCTTCAACATAAAACAATGCTCCTTTTACGATCCGGAAACAATAAAATTGGATTTTCTTATCAGATCAGTATGGTTTGCAAATAAACTATGTATAGATAAAGTATGATTTGACATGACCGAACCGTAAACTAAAAATGTCGAATATTGCCCTTATTAAGTCACTTTAAATTGAAGATTTCTAGTGCTCAAAAAGTAACATATGCTTACTTTTTGGCATAAGAAATCTTCAAGACATTTTAGCAGAACGTGCATCAACAATTTACACTTAATAATAATTATGATGCCGATGTCGATGTCGCTTGTACACCTGGAGATAAAATAATCCCTGACATTTCGCATTCGGAACTGATACCAATCCGAGAAAATGACGATCCGAAATGTCACAGGTGTCCGAAGTGTCAATTTATCTCTATGTGTACATATTCATATCATATACGTATTTTCTCGGATTTGTATCGGACTTAGTGCACAAGCAACTAGTGAAAGAAGGACAAGGAAGTGGGTCCGAGTTTTCTAGATTTGTATATTATCGAATTCGGAACGAATATGAACCAGATGCAGTGCGCAAGCGCGCATTACTCATTTAATATAACAACAAAATAAAAACATACAACATGTGTTGCTATTCATAAGCAAATACCGCTGTATATTCCGCGTATTCAATTTCTAGAAAAAGAGAACATTACGATTATTAGTAATTGAGTACATATTTATATAAACTAGAAAAATATTTGCTTATGTCCCATGCCTTAAAACATTTTCTTCGTACTTATCCGTGTGTAACAATAACATACCTATGGTGTCGATTGCGTGATATCGAAATTTTGAACTAAACTAAATAATATTATGTCAGCTCTTTCGCTTTAGATTAGTTTAGAAGAAACAATATATTTTTAGATCCTAAATACCGTATAGGTTATGATCCCAGCTATGTGCTCGTATTTTGCTAGGATATTTTAACACGTAATTATGTATATACACATATGCAACTACGTAAGTGTTTTGGATAACTGCACCCACGGTTAATTCAGTTCTTAAATTTAGCACCGGTCTGCGCAGGGGCAGCAAGCCTTTAATACAGAGAGTCCGGTTCCGGTTTATTAGACCATTTAAGTAAAGTTTTTTACAATAACACATAATCAGCTGAACAAAACAGACAAACCCTATAAGTCCGCGTCAAAGAATGTCACAACGTAGAGTGAATATGAAATAAAATTCATTAGAGAAACTTCCACTCCTTTACGCATCCAGTAGAGTGACTTCCAGAGAAACTTCCACTGCTTTACGCATCCAGTCTTGCTATCTTCACCAGATCGTCCGTCCGTCACAGACCATGGAGTTTCCTTCGTATCACAGGGGTAGGAACTCAATATGGAAAAAAATTGTTTTAACCGCTAGCACAATAAAAGTAAAGAGCTGATTCACGGGTTTTATTCTTTCCAGCCTAGTTTCATTTAAAACTTTATATAGCTTCATTAAATCAATTTTGTAATGTTACTGGGTTGTTTTTTCCTATTTCAATCAGCAATTGGTATAAAGGTACGTTGGTGTCCGTGTCGTATATTAAATAAACAAACATGAAAAACATAAATGTTCCAAAACGTGACGTGTATTTTTTTTGGAAGGTATATATATGTGATGATAGATGTTATTATTGCAGGGGCGCGCGGGTAGTGTGCTGCGGCGCGGGGTGCGGGGCGGCGCTGTGGAGCGAACGGCGTGCGCGCAACATGCTCGTGAGCATCAAGGGTTTCTGGAAGGTCTGCCGCTATGGCGATCTGTACATGGTATGTATCTATTGTGCTTAAACATATGACATAGCATATATATAGTAATGTACAATTGATTAATAATGCTACTACGAAAATGATCGATCTCCAGAACAATTTTATAAAAGTTTAATCGTAATTGGTTCAGTCATTCTGAAGTCTTATTTCATTGCAATTATTTCAAAATGACTAAAGAGAACCCTATAGCAATGCATTTCTTACATCTTGTTTTATTATTATATCAATAATATATAAAAGTAAACGTAAATTGTGTACGATTTATTATGAATTGTAATATTGAATAGAATAGATTTCTAAAACCTACAATAAACAATGTAAATGTAAATTTGATTATGTAATGTTATGCATTACATCATAAAATATAAGAAAATCTGTAGGAATCGCTGCGGTCTCTTTGCGTGCGTATACATGAAATGTTATCCTCTATGTTGTAATTGACGTAATCATACTGTTATATGATCGACTGAAGATCACGAGTGTATACATATACCAATATGTTATTTTGGATTTATAATGTCTGACAATATTTGCGTCGTCATACAGAGGTCTACGGTTTCCGGTGGCACGTACCTATGACTCTAATTTCTAAGTTAGTTAAATTGAATATTTCGTAGCAATATCTTTCATTAACTGTGATGGAAAACATCGCTATGAAACCTGCACGTCGAAAAAGGTTCATAACCTTTCAAAAAAGTGAAAGATTCCAATCCGGATTGGGCAGGTGCTTACACTAAAGCAAAATTGCTTGTCTTCAAACCTTGTTTTTTATTTATTGATACTTGAGTTAGTTAATGAAAAGATAAAACCTAGCTCGCAATTTTCTTACTTTTGTAATCATATATTACTATTTCAATAGAATTGATACGAATATTGAAAATTTTTTTCAAATCAAATCAAATTAAATCAAATCAAATGCATTTATTCGTCAACATAGGATACAGTACATTGAAATACATGGTATTAAATAAGTTATAGCGACCCTCTATGTTGCACCTTCAGGCATACGAACTACATAAGTGGATGATGAACATAGTTATTTTACTTAATTATTATTTATTTGCTTAATTATTACTCAATTTTATTTAATGTCAAATTACTTAATTATTACCGAAATATTCGTTTATAGAGTAAAATGTTTCATTAACAAGGTATTCAAATAGATTTCTTTTAAATGTTACAATGTCCTTAATGTTCCTTATGTCAGATGGTAATTTATTATAAATCTTGGCACTCATTGCAATAATACTATTACATAGGAGGGCAGATCTGCCACCTACGCTGTCAACTTTATTATTCCTACGGGCACTCTTAACACAATTAAAGAAGTTTGGATTGCGTCTGATGAAAACTACGGTATTAAATACATAAAGAGACATTAGCGTTAGTAATTTATGTTTCTTAAAATAAGGTCTGCAGCTATCTGTTCGTTTTAGACCACACATTGCTCTAATACACTTCTTTTGTGCTAGGAACACTCTCTTCACATTTATAGCATTACCCCAGAAACTGATTCCGTAGCGCAATTTTGAAGCTATGAAACCGTGATATGCTGTTAGAACAACCTCGAGGCTAGCTTTCTTCCTTAACATAAATAACGCGTATGAGAACTGATTCACCTTCTTACATATAAATTCTATTTGGGATTACCATTTCATGTTACTGTTTATAAAATAAAGAACACGGCGTCGTCACTACAACTAAAAATCGCTACAATTTCAATTGCAAACCACAACTAATATTTTTATTATAGTTTGCGTTGTATTTCACGTCAAAGAATATGTATATCATATACCGATGGAGTGTAAACGAAGCGATTCGTTTAGATTTGATGTAGCTACTATGTGTGACCAATTCAGACAAGTTGGCGGATGTAACGGCATATTGGCTTTTCCTTTATCGAGGGAAGCCAAGATGCCATATAAATTGGTGGAGAGAGGCTTGAAGTTAAAGCAATAATAACCTGCTTCAGTTCTCTCTCCTTTACTAAATAATGATTTTTTAATAATAAAGCACACAAGACAACCACAAATTACACCCAAACTCACGAGAGAAATAAATGTAGGCCATACAAATATTTCTCCCAACCCGGGAATCGAACCTGGGACCTCTGCGTCGCAGTCCGGCATGGTATCCGTTCGGCCACGAAGGCAGTTATATGTATAGAACGGTGTAGTCTCATATTTAATCGACTTCAAAAAAGGAGGAGGTCCTTAATTCGTATATTACGCGATTTAAGAACCGACTGTGATAATTCTTTTTGTGTTGAAAAGAGGGTACCTCAGTATAGGTCCCATTTAAATTTGGAGAAAATATTCCACCTCTAAGGGTGCCAAACTAAGGGATGAATACAGTTTCGAGCACTTTCTGGAAACCGATTTCAATTCCACGAACTTTTGAGGTCGATTTTTTTATCGAAAGGCAAAGTCCTAAACAACAAAAAACTACTTTCAAAAGTTTCAAAATGTAAAAATCATACGTTTAATTAACGTGGTCATGGTAGCTTTCTTGCTCGATATTGAACAATGACAGTACGCTATATTACACCGATATCCGATGGCTAATAACTTAGTTAATGATCTCGAAATGGTTTTACTGGCTTTTAATATCAAACTCTGTTGCCAATAAAAGAGATGGTAATGAAAATTCTGTAACACATTTCGTGTATCGCCAGTCGTAGAAATGTATACTATGTATTGAGTTTTACGTATTTTTTCTGATAAGTTAAATGTGCACAAAAATAACTTTTAAAGCTAGAAGTATGTCGCCGTAAGGTTTTGTCATTAAAAAAATAATTCATGAATTAATCAGAATGGTACAGTTAATTTTTGCGTTTACCTTTTTAGAATCTTTTTAGATTTAATTTTACTCATATTGCATCTTATTTGTCAAACATGACACTTTTAAACCCTTCAAGGGTTTCACTGTCTTGCTGTATTTTGAAATGCAAGGGTGATGGTGAAATTGCAGGCACATGGGACTTGTCAACTTAACCTTCCGATTTAAAGTTCTGAGTGGCACTGCAACTGTTATGGACAGGCGTGTCGCTTAACATCAGGCGCACGACATGTTCGTTCCGCCACTTGGTATTGTAAAAAAAAAATATTTTAGGTAAATATTATTAAATTCGTTATGCCATTGTATGTAATCATCTTGTACATGTATGCGGTTAATCGGAAGATTGTATAGGCAAGTGAACCACTTTTGCATATTCTGAGTTCATCGTTTTTGTTAACAATATTACAATATTATACACACATTCAGCTTTAGAAAAAAACATACTTAGCAAAATTGTTTTGTCCAGAACGAGCTCACAAATAGCTTGTCTCATTTTGGGTTAAGTAGATTACTTTCAATTGTTTCTTACAATACTCTAACAGTTTTATTGACTTGTAAAGAATCAAATTTTACGTTCAGAATCTTGAATTTCACATATTTTGAGTTACAACACTATTGTAATATCAGTGCGATATTCAAGATGAAGAGCTAAAATTCGATAAAGATAACCACAAATCAGTCTCCATAATCACCGTGCACAAAAATCTTTGTACAAATTAACTTAAAGTATAGTTACTTCGATATAAAAAATAAATCGTAGTTTTACGCAATATTTAATGTAAATAAAGTTAAATTATGACCTGGTATTTAGACGGAAGCTGTCAAATACAAAAATAGAACTCGAAATTATATTTAGCGTAGCCTCCATTAACGTAAGTAATTCTGACCAATTAGGTACTAATACTTACCAAAGAATGTATACGATTTTACAAGGAATTAGTTATTTTTCCAATGACCACTTTTTCAACTGTAGATTGCCTTCAAATCAAAGTGGACTCTTTTGGTTAGAAATTTACGAGACTTAAATTACTACACTATCCCCAAACCAGTAGATGTCCTATTGCTGGGCACGGGTGTCTTTACACGTCTACAAGGTTTATAAACATTCTTCAACATGCAGGTTTCAATACTATGTTTTCGTTTAGCGCGAAATATTACTACTTAACAATTAGAATTATACGTAAATTAGAAACTAACGTCATAGCTACCATATTATTAAATGGGAATCCATCATACCACACCCATATTAGAATCTAGATTTTGTGTACCAAACTTCATTGAGTTTGATTAGTTAATAATAGAAATAGAATCAAACTTTGCATGCATTCAGAGCTTGGATAATTATCTTCTTAAAAGTCAGAAGTATTATAATCTCCGGTAGTGGAGTAATCGCGTGAATATTACAAAAATTGCATAACTTTACATAACGTGTTCACGTGATATGTTTTTTTGTCTCAATTTTAATAATTGAACCACAAGGAAAACTAATATTGTGTTGTTTATTTATCGTAGTTTCCGTAAACATACTATTTGTGGAAAATTCTTCTATTTCAGCACAATTCCGTTTTTAACATAATTCGAAACAGTCTGTAGATATCTCCAAAGTACCTGTATAGTTGCAAACCACATTTACTTATTCCAGCCAGACTCGCTAAAAATTTGAGGTGGATGGCTTTTTAGATCTGTCGCTTCCAGCACAAATTATTTTATTAGTAGCTGTAAAGCTTGTTGAAGAATTCGTGCGGAGAAGGACTGCCACCTTACCTATTTCTGCCGCCAAGCGGTGATGTGGGCATTACCGCATTCCGGTTCTGAAGGGTAAGGGTGTTGGTGAAATTACAGGCACATGACACTTGTCAGCTTATGTCACGTTTTGTTCGTCCCGTCACTTGATATCATATAAAAATGTAAGGTGTTGCTTGATACGGCACGTATAGTTTGACGGTTCCTGAACCTGAGTCCTTGACTCAGGCCGACTGTTAAATTGCTGGGGAATACCGCCTCTCTCATTGGAAAAAACAAATATTAAATAAAATTCAAAATCAGGCCACGGGAGAGGTGAAAACATCGACATCATAACCTAAGTTGTGATGTTGATGGGTGAAAATGTAATGAAAATAAAAGCTTTTATTTTTGTACTTATTTGAGTAAATGAGCGGTTTCGAGACAGGAGCTCAAACTTATTCTTCAAAATCTGATTATAAATTGGTTGGTTTCCCACTGGGTATACTGAGATGATAGACCTCCACCCGCAAATCTCCTAACATGTTTCTTTCGCTTCCTACACTGGCATCAGTCTTTTCAAGAACGCCAGTTTATTTATAATAATTTCCTATTAATATAGTATTACGGCATCATTAGTGTGGTAGTACGGTATCAGAGCAGTATGTCACGGCATTGTCATTTGAATCGACATTGGCAGCGATTGGCGATCGGCGTCGGAGCAGCGGTGGGTCAAGTTCAATGATCGTCAAGCTGTTGACTAGTTTCCGACCGCACAACGCTACCGGATATTCATTTATTAAAATATTATATGTATATAAAAATTATAGCGAAACAAAGAGAAAATATTTTAATTCCTGTATACTTATAACTAGTAAGTCTACATTTATAGTCTTATTATAGCTTGCAATACTCGTAAATAAAAATATTTAATGTAAATTTATTATATAGATATATTAGTAGCAGTACAGTTCAGGGAAGTACTTCCACGGTACTTGTTTCTGCTGCCAAGCAGTTGTGTGCATTACAGTGTTACGGTTTTGAAAGGTAAGGGTGCTGGTGAAATTACAGGCACATGGGACTTGTCAACTTATGTCTCAGGTGATTGTGATTAGACAGATATATAAACATAGACACGCTTGTCGCTTGCCACCAGGTTTGTTCGTCAAATCACTTGGTATTAAAAATATATATATACGTCTAATAATACATGAAATCGTCTGCACAAATTGTTTATTGACGTAAACGTTGTTTATTTTTAAGTGACTTAATGTGTACGTGTTATTTATTTACATCAGTTTTCGCTTCCGGATTCTATTTTTAATGCGAGTCCGCAAATTGACTTTTCGGTTGTTATTATGCGTACACGTCGCACTGTTAATACAATAGTGTATTAACACAAAAAGCGTATTTTTTTGAATCTATGAAAAACGAATTACTCACTACCCGTGAAAGGTTATTAAAATTTATTATGTACAGGCTAATGTTTATAACAGATTAAACAATTTCCTACTTACCAGTTAAGTTTATTTTTATATTTTCGAGTAAGAACTGTTTTGTCCAGAACTAGATCACTAAAACTTTGTCTCATTTAAGGTTAATTAGATATCTTTTAATTATTTCTAAAAATACTTTTGCGACGTTTTTATGACAGAGAGAGAATCAAATTTTACGTTCGGCAATAGTATAATCTTGAATTTCACATATTTTGAGTTACGACACTATTGTAATAGCAGTACGATACATACACGTATAACGTAGATTAGCTAGTTTATCAATGTGCCATAAATGCGGAAATTCATCGGAAATAAAAGAATCTTACTTGCTTAACTAAAGGGTTCTGCTTGTAAATTCTTATAAAAGCGCGCCATATCTTCCAAGGTATTTTTTATAATTAAACCGCTGTACGAGTAGCCACTGTACTGTCACGGTCACACGTTAGACGTTAACGGTCAAGTTCAGTGTCGCGATTAGCTGTCAAATTGCTATGATGAGCGACCGGACGTGAGTCGCTCGCCGCGATTTTGCGCATGCGAGTCTGTCGGCGAAAGAAAATGGTGGAAAGTTCCCATGCGACAGGTGACATTCACCTTCTATTATTTTAGATACAGCTACTTTAATTATTTCGTTAAGTACATTATCTATTTTTTATAACACAAAAACTCTCTTTTAAATGTATTTGTAAACATTTGTTTCTTTTCAATATTTTTCATTACGAAGGGTATTTTATTATAAACCATATTATTTAGAAGTAAAAATTTGTAATCGTAAGTGAAAACATAATATATAATGAGTATTTTGTTTTGATTTTTAATAATTATTTATTACGGGTTATAATCCACTCTATATGTAGATATATTAATTGTAGTTTAGCTGAATACACTGAGCCAATATTATAACAATATTGCCCCAATTACTATAATCTGAATGATTGATTACTTTAATTCATAGACAAACTTGACACGCACAGACAGTGTGGCACCGGTTTTACTAGTTTATGAATTTATTTATCTAATTCACAAACGTTTTGATAAGAAATTTCCGTTCTTAAAACATTGCTTACAGGTGTTTACTGTCAATGTCTAGCGCGTGAGCAGAGGATACTTCTAAAAGACGTCAAACGTACGTGATTATACGCCCCCTTGAAAAAATTGCAAAAGATTTTACATAATTTTTTTAACAGCCTATATATATATATATAATCTATTTTAATGTAACTCAAATGCTATTTTTTTCTAATGCAAATATACAATAGCAAAAATACATTCGCACGAATAAAGTAACACATCAAAAAAATTAAAATTTCATTTACTCTATAAGGCGGTAATGTAATGAAAAAACCCGTGTGCGTAATTCACCATATTACAGCCGACTTTGCCTGCATGTTATGGCACTGTTTATGAGCAAGTGTGATGTAAAAAAAGGAACCTTAATTACTATACAATCGTCATAATGCTACAATTAAATCTTAGAACTCTAATAGTGCTGTTGCGATGCCTAAACGAAGTACATGAGTACACAGTATTTCAGGCATCTTATTTGTGTATACTTTTTAATACTAAAGCTTAAAACAGATTTGCCATATTTGTCTAACAATAAAAAATTATGTTGTCAGTAGTTGCATAATAATAATAATAATTGTTATACATATAATTATGAAATAGCTTCTAGCAAGCTTTCTGTATTATCAAAATTATTATTCTGAGATAAGATTATATCTAGAGATATGAATACGTCCTTTAAACAACGTTCAACCTGGCTGAATTACGTTCCCACATTGTTCTTTCTCCGCAGTGAGAAGCCAATGTTAAACAGCGATGAGCTAAATAAAATAATCCAAATAACGAAATAATTACCTAGACTACACAAATAAAAAATTTATTACAATTATTTAGTGAAAGTAAACCAAGGAAGTTTGTAATTTATATAGTTGTAGTTTAAAGGCGTGTGCCGGAAGAACGAGTGACAAGTTCCGGTGTTGAATGGATAACAAGAGTTAATAATTAACTTTTGTGTTATTATTATATGCTAATCGATTGATGGAAAAATAACGTTTTTAATATGTGACAAATGAGGCAGTTGAGAGAAGAACCAGTCAATTATATTCACTACCTGAATTTCTAGGTAGAGGTTTTAGGCAAATTTTGCGGGGAAATCTACTTGGTGCACGTTTGTAAAAATGTTCAAAGCGGATTGATTGACGTGCAGTAGGGAATGATTGGAAACAAACTATTTTGTGCCTGATGCGATAACTGGGAATTGGGAAGAATGTTTACCACTAGTCCCCTTTTTTGTTTACATATGTGTGAGGGTTTCCTCACGTTGTCTTCTAGGATTAGAACACGACCTTCTGTTTGAGAGGCGGTATGTCAAACTATTAAGCTACCACAGTCAATAAAAGAAGCGATATAATATTATCTCTTCTAGTTGAGCTATGACGACGTCATGGATACACGCAGATACAAAAATGTACATAGAGATGATAGAGTTCTCTAGAAATCCCCATGGCACATGGCAGTGATATTGAGATTACTATAAAACATGTGACCTTCCGCTCACTGCGAGCCTACTATATAAACAAATGGAGAATAATAAATGTATCGGAAGTGACATTCAAATGAACGAAGTCGAAAAATATAAAACGATGGAATTATCTTGGAATTGTGTTGCTGTAATCTGAACGTTGGTTGTGATAGATTAAACCTTTTGGAGTCATGTTAAGACCAGCTTGCGTCTGCAACCTCCTGCAGGAATCTGGAGGCCATTTATTAGTATTTGTTATTAGCTACACAATTCGATAAAGAAATATCAATTGTATTATCATCTAAAGACATTTCTAGTCTTCTACATTAGTTCGATACAATAACCTTTACAGTGTATATATACCGAGTGCGGCAGTGTGTTAAACAAACAGTTATGATACATAAACAAAACAGTGTGATGAACTCACAGACAGGCAGGCAGGTCCACTCTATTGGGACTAATTTAACTGTAAGTATTTATCTTCAATTTTATTAAAAAAAATATTTGTATAACTATCAACACGTTAAGTCATCATCAAAGGTTTTTAACTTGTGGGTGAACGGGTTCTAGAGTCGTCGGTTCGAATCTCTGTGACGGCAGGTGCCTAGGACTTAATTTCTAAGTTACTACGTTTGTGAATGTGAAACAGCAATACCAATAACAATAATAAGAGACCCGTGCCCAGCTGTGAGATGTATAATCGGTTGACGATGATGACGATCCTGTCTATGAAACAAACAACTTGTTGTACGATTTTTGGAAATCTCAAAATGTCTTTTTTTCCTATACAAATTGTAGATAAAAAAAACGGCTGATGTAGGTTTGTGTGGGTGAACGCAAAATTTTAATACAAATGTTTTAGAAAACAATTATATCAATTAATTGTAACCGTGACAGATAGATACGAGCGCATTGATAAAACTGTTCCGTTTTTTATTTCTTTTGATGTGCAAAAACTTTAAGAGACTATAAAAACATCTTTATAACTACTTCTGTCCCCGTAGCATGGCTACACATCATAGTCGCGACGCGCACGAGAAACTTAATCAGGTCTAATTTATATAGACAAAAGCGCGCGCTTATTTCAATTTTATCGCGCGTGTCGCGAATGTCATGCGTAGCCATGCTACGGGGGCAGTTATTTTTAGTTTTTAACATATGGCTATACGAAAAATTATTCTAAACAGTTTACCACTAGTTGCAATGTAATGGTTTTTTAACGTTCCGCCAGTTGCTTCGCGTAATTCAGGTTATTTGCGACTTACTTCAACGGTCTGTACATCATTTCATCATTTTGAACTCGATTATGACATAGGAAATGAAACTATTTTTCCGAATTTAAATCGTGTATATTTGTTTTTTCAAGCAAACCGACGTGTCGGGCCCTTTACAGGTCCCATGGTCACGGTTGACTTAAATCCGGAAAAATAGTTTCATTTCCTATGTGTAACAATCGATTATGACAATGTATTGCCTAATGTTCTGAATTTACATATCGATGGTTCAAGTTTGTATATTGGGTCAGAATGGCGGACTATGGCATAAGTCCTTTCTTTTATAGGTAAAGAAATTATACTTGAAATCATAATACTGATTAAGTTCTACTGCCCTAAGCTAGATATATCTTAGATATCCTCCGGTTCCTCCAGCCGATTAGGTTATTGGCAACTGGAGGGATGCCGTTTTTTGTTGTCGGGAAGTGAGCGTGCTTTACAGCTCCGCCACTAATGAGGAGATTTGGTAGTGGTCGGTTAGAGTCAACGGCTTAGCGGTGCCAACCGCTAGTTGTACAACGTGCAATGGGAAGTGAGCGTGCTTACTGCTCCGGTACTTATCTGGAATAGGGAGTGTATACTGTACGTACACCCGGGGCGGCTCACCCAAGGCATTAGTCTCTTGAGAACCGGATAAAGTCAGTGACAACGGTCTGTGACAACCCTGTAGATCTGTGGTCAGAACCTGAATTAAGGTTCCTGTGCGTGCACAGGTTATAGTGCCCTTCCCGCATAATAGGGTCACTATAATAAAAAAATACGTAGAAAAGGTATGGGAGCTGCTCATTCGTAAGGCAGATTCCCCTGAGAAGACCGAGCAAGAAACGATAGGAAATGATCTTTGTAAATAAATATTTGTACACATTTGTCATTTATAATATTTATTTCACATATGATCGATGACTACAACGTGCAAGAGTTTAATATTTTTGTCATCTAAGAAAAAAAACAGTTTCATTTTTATATGTATGGACTGCCTCTGCGGCCGAACGGTTGCGGAACGGGTTCTATTCCCGGGCCGGGAGAAATATTTATACAGGGTCTTCCTAGTGCGGGGCTATAAAAAAATTGTTGTAGCAAACGCGACTCGATTGCATATAGTATAAATACATGAAGTAGTTACGTTGGTATATTACAAACAATAACCAGGTACCACAGAATTGCCTAGATCAACGCGTAAATACAGACTCGAAGATGAATCGACAATAATGAAGTACCAGGCTAGCAGTGTAGTGTGCAGGAGATTAGTCGCTATCACACGGCTCGGTACACATTGACAGTGAACTAAGGAAAATGGGCACGTGGCTGGACATAATGAACAAGTGCATATGGAATCCGTACATTTTATAATAATCTACGTTCAGCGGTTCAAATGGCAATTAATAAGTAGAGTTTAAAAGTTTGTTTGCAATTAGGAAAACTGCATGAGCAGTACAGGCTGAGTGGGCGAGCTTAATTTGCAATAAAAGTGCTGTTGTAAATACTACCATTCAGCATATTTGCAATTGCGATGCCGTACGAATAGAGTCTGTCAACTGTCTTGCCAATTAGGTGTCGATTACAGATATAATACCTTGATTTTAATTAGTGTCATTTCTTCGTGGAAACAACGTAAACGTACAGCGTTTTAAAAAACGATACAACGTCTGAGATGACGAACAAGAGTGAGACGGTCTCTTGACAGTGTCGTGGCAATAGTTACGTTTATGTAAAGCGAACGTTTTTTCCTTGCCATGGTTTTAAAGATAATCCTACAAATAACATTTTCGTAAATATACTGTGACGCTAGTGTAACAAAGTTAATCTCTTTCAACTTATCTTCCAAAGACACTCTGGGGTCCAGATTGTAAATTGTTCTAACTGCACGTTTGTGTAGGAACAAGGGTTCTATTAACATCGGCGGCATTACAGCAAAATGCCGTATGTCATTTAACCCATTGACTGCCGAAGGTAATCTACAAGCCGAAATCGGTGGCCACCATACAAATGGTCTTCTACGCAACAATACGTAGCCGGCATCGCAGATAAAATTCTTACTGCGGGTGCCAATATACGCAATATTGCGTATACGTAATGATGCGAACTTCGGCACCTCGGATCAAAAACAATGCTCATTACCTATCCTGCTCACTCCTGTAATAATTAAATACGCCCCCC
>NW_020654684.1:3092195-3133057 GCF_003589595.1 Hyposmocoma kahamanoa
GAAAGGGGATTCACCAAATATTAAATACTGTTTGTAAATTTTAGTATGACACCGCGTGCGCAGTGATATTGACGTATTGTGATTTATTATAATGCCGCGGGGACGGGAATCGACTCGTCGTATCCTGAAAGGTCGTCGTACTGCTGTAAACCAAAATGAAATCGTGAGGATTCTTTATCAAGAAGTTTCGTCAGACGATGGAGATTTTTCTGCCGGATCAGATGATGAATATGATCCTGACCGCGACGTAAATAAACCAGACTCCAGCGATTTCGATTCGTCTTCTACCATATCTAACGACGCACCACCTGAACCGGAAGTTGAGCCGCCGTCGTGTGATCCAGAATTCCAGTGGAGCACGGGTACAGCAAGACCGCAGCGATTCGCATTTTTAGGAGAACCAGGTATAAAAACGAATCTCTGTCTTACACCGCCTGCATTGGCAGATATATTCTTTTCAAATGATTTCGTGGATTCATTGGTACAAGCTACAAATACTTACGCCCACAAAACGGTCAGACCCCTACAAAAATATGCTCGACTTAGACAGTGGAAAGACACGAACTACCAAGAAATGAGAAGGTTTATTGGCATGTTGCTTTACATGGGATTGATAAAATTACCAACCATAAGCCACTATTGGAGGACAGATCAGCTTTACAATTTGCCACTTTTTCGATCTATCATGAGTAGAAATCGATTTCAACTGTTGCTACGCAACTTTCATTTCTCTGAAAATGACGATACAGCTACTTCACGACTGCATAAAATAAATCCCATATTAGAAAGGTTTAACACCTTGATGCCCGAACTGTATTATCCTGAAACCGATCTTAGTATTGATGAGTCAATGGTTTTATGGAGAGGAAGGTTGATTTTTCGTCAATATATAAAAAATAAAAAGCATAAATATGGTGTAAAACTATATGAACTTTGCGAGTCCTCAGGAATGGTTCTGAAAATCCGTATTTATAAAGGTAAGAGCGAGAAACCTCCACCCGGTACACTTCATAGCACTGAAGTAGTATTAGATCTCATGGAAGGTTATTTGGATAAAGGTCATGTTGTCTACACTGATAATTTTTACAATTCACCGGATTTGACAAGACGTATTGGACAAAGAAAAACATACATTTGTGGAACACTGCGCAAAAATCGCAAAAATATCCCTTATGAAGTTACTAATGCAAAGTTGAAACGAGGAGAACTTGCTTCACAAGTTTGCAGTGACATTACCGTGTGTAAGTGGAAGGATAAACGAGATGTTTTAGTCATTTCCAACAAACATCAAGTTCAAATGGTGAACGTGCTAAACAAAAATGGTAAAATTTCGTTGAAACCCAATATTGTAGCGGATTACAACTTAGGCATGTCTGGTGTGGATAGAAGTGATCAAATGGTCTCCTACTATTCGTGCCTAAGGAAGACACTGAGATGGCACAAGAAACTAGCGCTTCATATTTTTGAAGTATACTTGCAAAACGCCCACAGATTATTCCGACTGAAAAATAGAACAACGAAAACGAGACTTCTAAAGTTCCGCGAAGATTTTATCACGCATCTTTTGGGACTAAACAATAATGTGGAACTGAATACCTCGGCACCATCAGGATCGTCTAACACACCGCGCGCACAGCCATCACAAGAAAACATATTGTCACCAGAATTGCCCGGACTCTCACGACCACCTTACCATTACCATTCATCGCCAGCAACTTGTGCTAGACGCATGGAGCATCCTTTGACTACGCGTGTTCATCCTGAAACTTTCCATTACCTAGAAAAAATTCCACCTACCACTAAAAAAGCTGTTCCAGCTAAACCTTGTCGAGTATGCACCAAAAATAAGAAACGAAAGGAGACAACATTCGTGTGTGCTATGTGCCCTGAAAAGCCTGCGTTATGTGTGGTAAATTGTTTTCAAATTTTTCACACCGACCCTCGTTTTGTTTGATTTTTTTGTTTCGCTATAATACCTTCTTTTTACTTTAGACTGTTGATTGTTGTAAAAAGAAGTTGAAACTAATTAGTAGGTAAAACGCACAATGATTATTACACGATACTTGCTTATTTTATTGTTTTTTTTGTTTAGAAGTGTCTTAGATTATCGAAAAAAAATTTAATTTAGGATCAATAAAGTTACTACTTTTTTATTGGGTGTTTTATTTGAGGTGCCAAAGTATACTAAAACATTCAAGTTAGGGGGCCCAATGGTATAGATTTCTTGTAAACTGTTAGGGAAGTGCTACGTTTTATTGCGTAGTTGGCCTCTTCCATGTTCGCTAGCTACGTATATATGCGTAGTTGGCAGTCAATGGGTTAACTATGAAAATAGCTGAAGTAAACCAATCTAGCGATTTCGACGTTTGAAAGTTTATTAAATTACTATCGCTGTACCAGGAGTACATAGATGAGCAAGAGTTTCATCAGCCAGATAAGCATATAAAGAGTTGTTGAGGAAAACTCAGACACGTGCCAGTTGATCGTTATTACACGGTAATTTGCCCTAACATTATGGACAAGGAGAAGTAATAAGATTATAATGTGTAACATACATGTACATAGATATGTTATTATGTGAAATCAATAGAGGCATTCATAATTAATGTTCCCTACGATTATGTACAGTTGAATTATCATGGTATAACGTACTTGTAGAGATCAGTATGCATTGCAAGTAGATAATTTTCATTAGTACAAGATTAATAGCACATCAAACTTGAGATTGAAGATTTATTTATTCAGATAAGAAATCCAAATAGCTAGGAACCTAATACAATTTCAAATTTAAATAAATATTGATGAATCTTTTTTTCAGGAGTACTTTAAACAACATTTATTTTGTTTTGTTGTAGTATTCGCGTTCCAAATAGTGTTAGGACAATAATTTGAAATTCATATAGGTCTTTTTTTTTTTCAAAACATAGTTATGAAAAAAAAATGTATTGAAAATTAGTATGATTTGTGTTAATGAAACATAAATGAAATTAACGAATGAATGAATGAATTAAATATTCTTCATTGCACATAAAATTTGCGATGGCAACACAGAACAGTGACTGAAGTATAAAAGTGACTTGCAACAGGCGGTTTTATTGACAAGTAGTTATTTTTCACAAGGCAATCTTAGGATAGAAATTTGGGATCTAAAAATAAGTGATTAAGTTACGAACCGTACAAGAACAAATATTTTATGTAATGGTTTATTGATGTATGCTTAATTTTGTTTAAGGTGCTGGCGGCGCTGGCAGCGCAGTCGATCAACATCTCGGTGGGGTTCTGCCAGGGCTTCTCAGCAGTGCTGCTGCCCCAGTACACGCACGAGTACCCCAACATCACGTACGAACAGAGCTCATGGATCGGTAACGTATTTGTAAATGTTTAGTACCAATAACTAGTTGATGGCGAAGGAAAACCATCGCGATGAAATCTGCTTGTCGAAGAATGTTTATTATGCTTGGAAAAAGTGCAAAACACCCTAACCCGCATTAGGTTACTGTGGCGAAATATATCCTAAATACTCTGCATCGAATGGACCATGTACAGCAGTGAAACGTAAAATTAGTGTAATGAAGCTACCACTAATCACACGCGATAATGTAATCAAAAAATCTAAATACATTCCATAGTCATATAATGAAAGAACATCAAGTTCAAAAGCTATTTAATTTATAGGTTTAAGGTACCTGGCTGAGTGGAGAAATACATTTCTCACAGATGGCGCTACGGCAAAAGTCGTTAAAAACCAAGACAAAGATCTGCAACAAGCGGTTACCTGTCAGTAGTCCGAAATGACATTTCCCAGAAATAACGTTTGGTCGAAATTTCATAACCTCGAAAGTAATTTTGGGAGGAAAATGTTTTTCTTTTAAATTTAACCGAACCTAATCGTGTCTTTGCGGTAAACATTCAAGATATCGTTATTTCGGACAAAAAAAATTTCGACTTGTGATAGGTTACCGTAACAAGCACACACAGAAAAATTCATGAGGCCCGCTGGTTCGTTCCTTTGCTTAGTTGGCTTAGCGTCTGGCACTGTTTGCTAGAAGACTTTGGTTCGAATCCAACCGGATCAAACGAATTTTTTCTTAGAGTTCGATCTTTATATTTACGTTTAATTGAATGCGTATATTGTAAAATAAGAATTCTTTAAAATCAATATCACGCTTCAAGAGATTCGCGGTAATACGCAACCAAAGGTTGTACCTATGCGTTCCCAATCATAATATTTGAACAAACCATTTGTATCAACATGAAAATAAAACCTTTGTTGCACTATGACACATTGTCTTTCTTGGCTTAGTTGTGAGAACTAAGTACTCAAGGCAGACTTCACGAAACCAATATTGTTAAAGCGAATTAAAGCAATCCGAGTTCGGAAGTTTTATATCAACACTATAACGTTTCATAGTTTCACTCCCTTTTAAATTTATTTTGGTAGCAAAAAGTAGACTACGTCCTTCTCTTAGGCCCCATCCATTTCTATGCCAAAGTTCATCAATACTGGGTCAGAGTACTTCCGCATTTGTATTATAGATTACCCTTGCATAATCACGTGTCGGTAATTCAGAGGCTAAAGTCGTTATAGTTTCATTAGATTTCCTCTGGACGGGAAAACTAACCAAGTCCGTACACATCCTCAAGTTGGCAAACTTGGAAGTCTCTGAACAAGCTGCGGACCCTAGTCGGCCGAAGCAAGGAGCCCATGTACAGGTGGGGTTCTACTAAGAGAGCGCATGGGTCTTTCCCCAGACAATGGCGCATCTTTTGTCGTAGGGACACCTGCACACGCAAGGAATTGTACAACGCTCTGATAGTGCTGTGTCAGTCGCCGAGTCGCTAAAAGAAGAAGATTGTATGATTGTCATTTAAGCAAGTATTACGGAACTTTCCTGGCAGTCGATTCAGGACCTTACAATAACCCAGTTGTCGACCGATTTCTTTTCATTTTTATTCACAACACCCGAATCGAACGTCAAACTGTCGTATTTGAAACCGAACCAAAATGATGTCACACCCGTACGATTACTTGGAATTCACGAGCGGCAAAGTCTAACTGGGTGAAGACTAGACGAAACGTTATTCAGAACACAGCTATCGAAATCGAACGTCCTATTGTTCACAAAGCAAGAATGTAATATGGAAATCTCTTATTATTTTAAATAAAGTCTGGATTTTGTTCAATTTTATTAGTTTATTTTAATGCAAGAATAATGTATTTCTATATTTTAGTCTTAATAAAGCCTATAAAAGGATTTTCATTTTTCTTATAATCTATTTCACCGACTAACTCCGTAAACGATGTTGGATATCGTATGCGAATTGGAATCGAACGTTCAATTCGAATGTTCTGAATAGCTCGGAAAGCGCCCGTCGATTCGAGAACGAAAGCCAGTCGAACGATTCGGTTAAAATATCGAAGAGTTCTGAATCGCGGTCCTGATTAGATTGGATCAGGGCGACTAAGGCCATATTGCCTGGATATTATTTTCAATAAGCATCGTTGACACATATATGAGGTGGCATACCGCGTAAGACACCGTAAGATTAAATAAATCAATATCCTTGATTTATTTTATTATGTATAGCGTTAGATAAAATCTTGGCCCAAGTCGCTCTATTGGCATTTACAGTCAGAGAGTCGAAACGCATTGAATGAATCTGTGTTTACATGTTATATTCGGAACAGCGATCAGTGCCAAAAATGTGTGTGCAAACAAACACCAGAACTTCGGGTCATGGCAATCTTACATTATAAATATATCCACTTATAATATATATGTACATCAGAAGG
Source organism: Hyposmocoma kahamanoa (assembly GCF_003589595.1). NCBI lineage: Eukaryota > Metazoa > Arthropoda > Insecta > Lepidoptera > Cosmopterigidae > Hyposmocoma > Hyposmocoma kahamanoa. Next base: position 3,097,990 of record NW_020654684.1, read on the forward strand.
TTAGAAGAACATCCGGTCTTCACCCGACGTAACTATTAATAGGCCTATACGCAAATATAAAAACAGATAATTTTGATGCTAAAAACAAATACCTAGACAGACAGGCTTCCATTTGCGTCATAGGCACTTAAAAAGACACAGCTCCAAAATCTGGCATATCGTATCAAACGAGCAGCACCAGCTTGTATATTATTAAGAGTAATTACGTTTAAGTTAACATGTTTAGAGACTAGGAGAACACAATCTACATAGTGGTTAAAAGTGGAGTTAGGTTTAAATGTTTCAATAACAATATTACACAATACCGTTCAACAAAGACAAAAGAGTAACAATAGAGAAACAAGTGGAAAAATAAACATCCGTGTATGAACAACGTTTGTAAATAGGAGATAGCGTTATGCAAACAGGCATAGTTCAAATTAATGGTAATATTAATAAATATGAAACGTCTGCTTGTGGCGATAAGAGCTGAGCTGGCATGAGACTGAGGAATCACGCGCGAGTGATAGAAATGCAGGTGCACAAGGAATTATAAAAAGTAATGTGAATTACAATCATTCTTTTTTCCTTGTTTTGTTTGGTAAAATATTTAAGAACTTTTTCACTGAAGAAAGGTCGACTAAAGATAATGAACTAGACAGTTTATAGCAAGGAAATTATATTCAATTGTAATTAACAGCCAAAGTAATTCTGACTACAAACGTATTGATTGTTGTTATTCCTTCTTAAACTGTTGTACATGCCATGTACGCGTACAAATAACGCACATCAAACTTTGAACAGAATTATGCTGGGCGTACAAGTCTCAAAAGATGATAATATTGATAATCACTGTTGGTGTGAAAAACCAAACTGCAAATCAAGTATACTGATGTATTTTATCTTTTATTGCAGCAAGTTTAGGAGTAATTTCCAACCCCGTGGGAGCTCTCCTCGGCGGTATGATGGTGGACGCAGTGGGACGAAAGTTGCTGCTGCAGTCCATCGTACTGCCAAACCTGATTGGCTGGCTGATCATCGCATTTTCAGAAACTTACGTCTTTCTGTGCGTTGGGAGATTCATCACCGGATTTACTATCGGTAAGAGAAATGTGTACACTAGTGACCTTTAAAACTTAAGTTTATAAATAACGCTAAGAAAAAACATATTCCAAAAAAGTTAAAAAGATAAATCAAACATACTTGTAGTGCAATGTGATGTTTGACCGAGTAGCTATTGAATTACCTAGAGATAACTAATATAAGAATGTCTCGTTCCAGGTATGTCAACAGCCTCCTACATCTACGTAGCCGAGATAACAACGCCAGAAAAGCGAGGAGTGCTTAGTGCATTAGGACCTGGTCTGGTCTCTACGGGCATATTCATCGTCTACTCGCTGGGAGCCTTCATACACTGGCGACAAGTTGCTGCTATATGTGCCGGAGTATCTTTATTAACACCGTTCCTGATGTACTTCGTGCCAGAATCACCGTTATGGCTCGCCTCGAAAGGACAGATGAAAGAAGCCTACAATGCAATGGTTTGGCTAAGGCAAAACACCAATGCGGCGCAACAAGAACTCATGGAGTTTACGAAAGACAGAAAAATTGGAGAGACAATGTCTTTTACGGCCAAACTTGGAATATTTAAGCGAAGAAGTGTTTTAAAACCGTTTGTGCTGTTGATAGTGTTCTTTATGTTCCAAGAAATGTCTGGAATTTACGTCATATTGTATTATGCTGTGGATTTCTTTAAGGCTGTTGGTACGAGTGTCAATGAATTCACGGCATCAATCATTGTTGGTGGTGTAAGAGTCTTTATGGGTGCAGTAGGAGCTTGTTTAATCAACAGTTTTAGACGAAGGACTTTAGCTGCAACGTCAGGACTTCTTTTAGGCGTAGCAATGCTAGGAGCGGCAATTTGTGACTCTTTAAATGGACCACCACTGATGAAACTGGCGTGTATCTTGCTCCACGTCTCATTCAGTATGGTTGGATTCTTACAATTACCCTGGATAATGTCAGGGGAACTATATCCCCAAGAAATAAGAGGAGTTATGTCTGGTACGACATCTTGTTGTGCTTATGTCCTGATCTTCTTTAACATCAAGACATATCCTCAGTTGGAGAATCTATTAACCAGTAATGGTACGTTGTATCTATTTGGAGGCTGTGCTTTATTGGGAGCAGCATATTGTCAGTTGTTTCTACCAGAAACCAAAGGGAAATCTTTAACAGAGATTATGAGACAGTTTGATGACGAGAAAAGAGATGTTGATCCTGAAGTAGGAAATGCTAAATGTGCTATAGACAAAAAGCCAGTACAAAGGAGGCATAGTGCAGGTGCTTCTGTATCTTTGGAGAAGAATGGTGATATATTTTCACCAAAATGGATACTTAAAGACGAAGAACAGAAAGGTTAGGTTTTGTACCTTGATTCAATTTGTTGATCCAAAGCTTGTAAACGAAAGTTACCAATAATTTTGTACATATTTTTTATATTTAATGAAATGTGGTGTTATGTGATCAGTATTATAGATTGGAGTGACTTTTTATTTTTAATTAAATTCGATAAAACATTCCGTGTTAGATAGTTTACAAGGTGACGTATTAAGAATGTATTTTTAAGAATTTTTATATTACCGTTTTTTTCACAAATAAGTACAACTTTGTAACGTAAGTTGATATTAATAAGTAGATTGAACGAATGAAAGAAAGAAGAATGAATGCAGCACAAGTCGAGCTACAGCAATTTGGGCTAAAATTTTGACATGTCAGTCGAGTTTATAGTTGGCAGTTTTTCTACATTTACACTAACATAATCATGAATACCGATTGCACAGCTGTTTTTAGCAGTCACTTTGCAGTACTTGTAAACTGCACGAAACATGCAATTTTGCAATTGGCTGGCAGTTTATACATTGCTGTTCGTTCTAAGTGTAAAACTTCTTAAACCCGATTACGACGAAATTTGGACGTAGGTTTATGATGGAATTTTCCATGTACATAGAACACTTATTTTAGTAAATTGTGCTTTTTTTGTGCTGATTCGTGACAGGGTTAACGTATTTACATACTTACATAAATAAATATCTAACTAAAATTAATATTTTTTTGAACACTGTGATGAACTGAATATTAAATTAAATGTATAATATTGTGTTGTTTTTCAAACTTATTGTTTTATTTTTCTAAACTTCTTGTGCCCAGACCAAAAATGTTAACTTTTTATGTACCTACTGTGCTATCCCGCATATACCTAGCCTGCGGTTACACATCGTTATCTTTAATAATATGAGCTTATAACTACCTAGAGATGTATAATGTAGAAAAGTACCTCGATATATTGGGATAGATTTCTACCTAATTTAACTATTTAATTTGTGCCTGCGCTATGAGTTAGTAATACAATGAAATGAGTTAGTAACACACGACTTTTAAAAAATAGTGCATCATAATTTGTAACTTTAAAAAAAAATACCGACCTCAACAGTTCGTCGAATTAGATCTATTTGCCAAGTTTTATTAAAATCAGTTAAAAAGAAAAACAATACAGTGGAATTGAGAACCTCCTCATTTTTAAAGTCAGTTAAAAACAAATGAGTTCTTTTTGATTAGCTATATGAGACGTCGAGCCTTCCATTGGTAAAAAGAATTACGTGGTAATATTACTGGGACGGTACACGACTAATTGGTACTGCGCGCCAAACTCCTAATAACGTCTGTGTTTTTGAGATTGACCGCTATTCTATTTTCATTCCAAGAAATCAGTAAAACCATTCGAACTACTATGTGTTAATCAAAAAAACATGCTAAATACAAAGTTTTGAAGTTTATTTTTGAAAATTGCCGCTTTTGTGATTCTGCCACGGGAACATTCAGCCACGCGATTTATTTTTTGATAAATAATGTTAAAAAAAATAAAAAGAATTTTATTAATTTAGCATAAAGTAAGGCCCTTACTGCTTACCGGGTAAACTTTCAGATAGGGCTTGTAAGTTGAAAAAGGAACTGTAAACCTTCAAGTATCTGTATTTAAAAATAAACAGCATTGCTTACATTAAAGAATAAAATTAATCATTCTTGTTTCTGTACGATTTTTCGAACGATTACCAATTCAAAAAACATGTTTAGATTTTTATTAAATTTTGTGACATGCAACGCCATCTATCAATAAACCTCAGTGGTCGATCGTTCCGCTTCGATACGACAGAGTAATAAACAAGCTCTACGGTTGAGCGCACATAGAAGCCTTTTTGTTAATTCATAAATGCCACGATAGATGGCATCACATACAACGACAAATACTGTTAAAATAGGTTTTTTATATAGTGTTTATTAAAAACGTTCCATTATAAAGGTGATCAATCGGTCCTCTCCTGGTTTAGTGTCGCAATTAGCATTAGGAAAACTGTTCGATGCTATATTTACGGTTTGGCAATTACAGTCAATGAGTTATATATGAGAACGTGAGATATCCGACGAACAATGGAAAGTTTTCTCTTTCGTACGCTTAATAAGCTCGTACAATCGATCAGGTACGGTAATTTTTGATATAAATTACGGTACCTGATAATATATGAAGAGGATTTTATTATCACCTGTATTGAAACAGTATACAATGTTATTGTTTATCAAAGTCGCAAATAAATCAGCCACCTACCTGGTCTGCGGGATGCCATACTTGATGCCAACCCCCACGCGGGGCAGCGCCTTTATCACTTTCTTCACTGTCGTCTGGTCCGGAAACGCGAAGAATATCGACGCTGAAACAAAAAATATCATCAGTGAGATTATCTCCTTAAAAAAATTGTACAATTGCCTCCTATGTAGGGGCTATGAATTCGATTTCAATGGGGGGATACTGAAAACTTAATTTAATTTAATTTGTTATTTTATAACTTAATTAGTTAGTACAGTAAACATATACGTAATATAAGTACAGTAAAAAAAAAACAACAGTAAATTAATAATAATTGTCTTAATTTTCATACTCTCATCATGGCATGTTCACCTGTAATTGGTTAAGCATTTTAACTGTAACACCATATCGAATGTGTGTAAAATATTGTTGTAACCGAATGTATTAAGCGTTGGTGAATTTAAATAAATAAATAAATAAAAAACAATTGAAAAGAAATGGTGCACATTAGTCATCGCTTGATGTAATTATGGAAAAGAACTGATAGAAGATAATAGATTCTGATTGGGCCACACGTTATGGGCCAAAGTGGTGGTGGCAACGTTCTCTGACACTCCATTGGAAGATAAAGATGGTTGGAGTGAGTCTTGAGAGCTAAATCTTAGAGGGCAGCAGCAAAATACTTAATTCCATAGCAGCTGTACTAGGATCACCCATCTTTACCACTTGTTATTAGTGATATTTATTATTGTATGATGACCTCGGTCGCCCAACGGGCTTTATACTGTGGGCGCTGGATGAGGATGTTTTTAAATTGGTTCTGGTCTGGGTGTTCTAAGAAGTGACCCTGGGTGAATCCGTTGCTCTGGTATTCATAGTACAGGGTATTCCCTATTTGAGACCAGGCAATTGGTGTGGTCATCAGGTACATTATTACATATACATTATTATTATTATTTTATATTATACTTTAGAAAAAAACGGTAAGATGCCGCTAGATGGCGTTGAACTGCTTATGTGTATTTAGTAAAATGCGTATAAACAATGTATGAACTTGGCATTGCATCGTACGTGTACAGGGGTTTATTCTTGTTTTTAACAGCGGTGAAAAGCGGGCGGTGAAACGGCCATTTGAAGTGTGATAAGTAAGGTATGTACGTACTCCTGCTCGCGAGGAACATTTCGATAGCGAGGCTCTGCAGCAGGTAGCGGCGCGAGAAAATCGCGCGGATCTCGCTGAAGTACCATTTCCCGTGCAGGTGCTCGCAGTACTTCAACACCTGGAAAGACGAGATAAAAAGAAATAAGTATTAGTTTTTACGTAACAGCATACAATATTACAACGTATATATTAAGTCGGCGTAAGCTGTAGGTATTCAATAATAACAAACTAATTTATAACTATTGTTTCGAAAATAATAATTAAACTATTTATAACTCCACTTTTTATCGAACAAAAACGTACGTGCGCAACGAACAACATTTTTATGAAGTGATAATTAAAAAATTACTTAAATTCACTATATTAAGAATGTTTTGGATGTCTATGTTTGACGTCTCCGCAAACAAATTATATTTGAGGCAGGTTGAGGAGGCCGCGGCAACAAACATAGCGAAAGCGGACAGGAAACTTTTAAGGCGCGGTTTTATTTTATAAAGAAGTTACAATTATTCATGTTCAATTTCATTAATGTCACGCTACAGTTACACCTCGCTAATGAGTACCAAGTTCAAAGTGTTATCTACTCAAAAAGACAAATTTGACATAATGTCTAACGCAATCATGTAATAGAGCTAACTAAAGTAACATCTTAATTTTTCATCTTATAATTTTCCTGATATGACTCTTTCCGTTATCTAAATCATTTTGTCTTGGTCTTCCCCTGCCTCTATTTCCTTTTATCTTCCCTTCTGTACTGCTTTTCTTATAAGAAAACAGCTTTTTATTGTCTTTAACAAACTGATATTTTCCAGCACTTAGCACTTGCTTTGGAGGAGACAAATTTGCAAATTCAAATTACTTTAATAAAAAGATCGGTGGTATCCTAGTGGGAGATAGGTTGTTTCTCAATTGAAATGTCAACGGTTCGATTCATGTGGCAGCATGCCCTAAGATTAAAATTTTTCACTTTGACTTTGACTAACTTACGTACATTTGTGTCTGTTTAGTAGCAACATCTCTTCCTAGCTGAGAAGAAAAACAACGTGTTAAACTGCATGTCCTCTTGGATATTACAACCCTTAAGAAATGTGTGCATTCATCAACCCGAGTGGCTGAAACACTATCTTTAAAGGAGTTCTGTGATCAGCAGTGGGATGACTAATGTGTTAATGATAACTAGTAGCAGTAGAACTCCTTGTGAAGAAGTTCGTTCCGGGTAGCACTGCCACCATCCCTATTTCTGCCGCCAAGCAATACAGCGTTCCGGTTTTGAAGGGTAAGGGTGCTGGTGAAATTGCAGGCACGTAGGACTTGTTAACTTATGTCTCAGGGTGACAGGCGCAGTGGTAGTGCCAATCAGATCTTTGCAATTTAAAGCTCTCAGTGGCACAGCAACTGTTATGGACAGGCGTGTAGGTTACCATCAGACACCCGACTTGTTCGTCCCGTCACTTAATATTATAATAAAAAACCTATTAACACATACAGTCATCATATAAAATCTGTTTATTACAAAAAAAGTTCGAAACTAAATGAAAATAAACATCTTTTAAAACATTTAAACATAATACGACGCAATTAAATTGTTATATTGCAGATGACAGTCGAATTTTATAGCAACACCGAAATAACATGGCGTCGTCGAATAAAAATAATCATAAAACTGGAATAAAGTTAAAATGAAACAATAAAATTAAGCGGTACTTTTACCCTAATTCTGGCGTTCGTTAACCAGTGTTGTGAAACATTCGGTCTATTACTATCGAGACAATATCTAATGAAACTCGTATTTTGAATTTAGAAGCGCTATCGATGTTAGCAGAATTTATTGTATCGGAATCATCATCCAACTGCTGGGCGCAGGTTCCTTTGAATTGTTAATTTTTGAAAATTCATACATACACAAAATTTAGCAGAATGTATATAAACAACACAAATAGGAGATCTATTTTAAAGTTTTTCATATGAATTTAATATACGTAATCAACTCAGCCTGTCTGACTAAACATTTATTTAATAGACCAACTGTCGAAATAAGAATAAAAACGCAATTAATAATGATTAGAACGTGGTAACATTCACAATCCAGACATTTTTGGCATTTTTTCATAGTCTATCGACAAAATTGTCGGCGACAACTACATGACATTTAACATTTTACGAAAACGGCGACCCTGCAAATGTGATTTTATTCCATCTTCAAAAAAGACAAACTACACTTACGTGCATTTCAAAAGACTAAACTAGTTGTAATATGTTGTTTTTTTTAATAATATCACACGGGTGTATAAGTCAGTCAGTGATAGTTTAGGTCAAGACCATTCATAATTTTTCTCACTACGCATTCCAGAACATTCTCGATTTGATCTGAGGACGTCTTTTGTGGCCGTTCTCTTCCATGTCGCCTTTCACAATGACTCTTTTTATCTCTTTCTCCACACTCTTCCATTCAATTCAACCACACTCAACATCACAACACTCCAAACCACATCAACACACATTTCCCTATTTTTGTTACTACGTATCAGAGCGTTTATGAATAACAGTAAACCTTTGAAAACTATCATCGCAGCAGACGAAGCAAGTTTGAAATCTAAACTATCGATAATATACCAACACATATTTACATCACTACAAAGATAGGTACACTGTAAAAACTTCGTTAGCGGGTAGTTTACTATCATCATGATTACGTAAATCAATGGGACGGTATATATTGTTTTAGTGTTGCCATGAGTTCTAAATTATAGCATTTGTTCTTCCCGTTGAGACGTGTAGTTAAAAGTTTTTATGGGCTTACTTCTTAATTTAATTTACATAATATCTCTTTGGGTATAGTTATGTATGCGTCTTATAACCATAACTTTTGTCCGAAATATGTACAACTTACGCATAGGCAACGCATACGCGTCTGTTTTTTGCTATAGGCTATGACTATAAAGGTCAGGTCAAAAACAATAACAATAATGCTGTTACAGTTGAAAGAATGATTACAGTATTTTAACTACTTTTAGCGTTATCCTTAATATCATATTTGAGAAAAGCATTTTAATTTTTAGTAGGTATTGACGTAGTTTTCTTTATGTCTGAATTAACTAAAAATAATTGAACGTATTAACAACCCAATATTGTATACATCGGCACTAGCAATGAAATTGTCAACCCATTATACGATTCACTGTTGGACACGGTTCTGCGTTACGAAGTTTTCCAAGAATTATGAGTTTTCTGCGACGTTCAGGTTTCATCGCGAGGTTTTCCTTGATCGTTAGCGAGAGTTTTTGCTGATAATCATTCACAAATGTAACTTATGCATTTCAAGTCATAGATTTCCGCCTTCCGCTTCCATTTTAGATACAAATTATTAGCCATCGATACCTGCGCTAAATAGTGTAACACATATACCCGCGCATGGTGTGTGGGACCGAAAGTTCGAGATCCGTTTTAGTATGTTATTTCTTAAATATCATCGTAAAATTAAGTTTAATATTAAAAGAAAATGTGTAAAATTGTATCAACAAAACATTTACACAAAATATTTTTTTTTATTAGAGATAAGCAGTGTTTTATTACAGCCATTGGCAAGTTATGTCAAAGAATAATATTTTTTTTAAACCATAAACTTAATAGCATGCTGCATACAAGAATATATCTTGCTCAAAAATACTCGTTACTGTCATGGAAAATACTTCTTATTTGCTATCTTTGCCTAGGTAGTAGACCAAAAACTGCTCCTCACTTTCAGAACTATCTCCTGCTCTGTGTTATTTCTTATTGGGTAGTGTATAACCGTTCACCAAAAAAGCAAGTTTTTTTAACAACCAAATAATATTAAATTCATTCCCCAACAATAGTACTGAATAACATCAAAATATGTACATCGATAGAAAATTAATTTAGCATTATGTACTAAAATTAATGTATAACATTTTATCGCAATGCATATGTAACATCTAAATACATATCCAATATTTCTGGCACACAACAAACCTAAATATGTACGACCACAAGTTTATGACAAAAAACACACCTATTTCACTGAAAGATACATCAGTCTATCGGAATGAGACACCATTTTATTTGACATAATGGTCTAATTGTACACAATTTGTCCAAAACAATAAGATCAACAAAAAAAAAAATTAAAATTGCACACAAACATTGCAACAACGTCGATTGAAAATCTAAAAAATGTGGTTTCTTTTTTGTATTTGCTAGTAAAGGTTCAATTTAGTTCCAATATTATGAATAGCTCATAAGAAAATCAACTGCAAAGCTTAAAAAAAAACAAAAAATAATTATAAAAAAAACAATTGCTTTTATTAACTATTGCCCAGTAGTGGGACATAATACGTTAATAAAAAAAACTTTTATTGAATAATTAATGCAGGTCTTGCCTTCGCAGGACATCCACGCTTCCTTTTCTGCTTCCTGTCTGCTGCGGGTACCACATACATGAGTCGAATTGTGAGCTCTACAACATGACTGTTTGAATTTATAGTTTTTAAAAAAATGAGGGCAGTTTCATTTGCACAGCGTTCTAGCTTGTTCTTTATTCGGGTATATTGTACCAGACTCAAGGTTGTATGCGAAAGGGATAAAAAGTCCCGATTATTTTCAGAAATCACATGACTTTTTGAAATAATGTTATGCATGTCATAAATATATTTGTTGTAGGTGATTCATTGTATAAACGAAGATAATTTGTGGAGCAACTTTTAAGAAAAATTACGGTACTTTTGTTAAAAGAATTGTTATTTCGTTTAGAGTTAATTTAAATTGATGTGCAATGAGTATTTTTGTTATGTAAACCATATTTTTGTTAATAAATGAATAGTTCGTTGTACACTGAGAAATTAGCAGAGGTCTAGTTTTGATACTATTAATTATTAATTATTTTTGATACTAGTTTTGTTAGACAGTTGTTTTATTTGTAGTGAAATATTTTTTAGATGTGAAAGTTATTTGAATAATGAACATAATTTTATATGTATTAAGTTTTCTAATATGCAATTAAATATGTCCCTTTCTTATTTGCTGCACTTCTCTATGAGCATCAAAGTCACTGTTGTTTTCGCCCTCATAAATGAAACCAGAGTCATCCTCTTCCAAAAACCTTCTCATGCGTTCCTCATACACGTAATAGGTAATAATAAAATATAACTTAAAATAATTTACAAATATATGTAATGTTAATGTAAACTCAATGATATAATAGGAATTACTAAAAAATGTAATTACCTAAAGCTGTGACACCTATACCCGCGTCGGTCTAAGGGACCGATTGCTGTCGTGTACGGATACATGTGTTGTATGCACGAATATTCCTGTTACGCTAAAATGAAGTTAGCCACGAACCATGTAAGTAGCAGTGAGCCCAAAGCTCTAACGTTTTCCGTTTCAAAAAAAACACGGCAAATGACAATAGTCGGTCTGAGAGACCAATGCGCGGGTGTACAAAGGTTAATTAATATACTGCTCTCAAAAATAGCATACGGGGACAAAAATACACTTGCCCAATTCCCAACACCATGCACCAGGGGTGTATAATCGGCGACTGGAGATATACGACCCATTGCTGTGATTTGTACCCTGTTCGGGTACAATGCAGCACGCAGGGAGCAAAACGCTGGGTTTTATACAATGGAACTACTGGGAATTCAACACGTGGTGTTCATGTTGCCATCCGTAGAGATTTGTTTCAAACATGTCATCATTATTTATTATCTGTGTTGCAATTATGTGAGAAATGCATTATGTTCATAATGGGGAAATATTAAGAGACGAAACAACCTCAAATAGCTTTTGGTTGATTCCGTAATCACTTTGAAAAAAAAAATTTTGGTAAATTTGAAGATATACCCTGATTACTATATGGTGTAAAAAAACACAAACGTACAAGAAAACCACTATATTCAATAAGTACTTTACCAATGATATTTTTATATCAACTGAACTAAATATATGTATATATAAATTTCGTTTTCAAACAAACAAATTCTGAAAGAAAGCTAATGTCCCTGCCGGTCGATCCAAGCAAAATGAACCGTATTAGTACGGGAAAAATTTGAATGCGAACTACGGTAGTACAGACTCTCAAGCAGCAGATGATCGTGGTTGACCAAGTCAGACCAAATTCTACGGCGTAAGAGAATTAACATCCTTAACGGCGTGGAATGGCATCAGGCCGGTCAGGAAAAGGACTTGTTTTGTAATGCTACTCGACACAGTACTCGACGACGGCGGATCGTACTTGAAGACGCGCGAACCGAATGACTTTCGCCCTTACAGCGCCGACGACTGGTTGACGATAAATGTGGGATCCCCCTAATAAGGTACGGATTAAAATAGTTTAAAAAAAAACTCATGAATCGGATTCGGCATTGCTACCCTTACACCTACCGTTGATTTTGTAATCAACAAACAAGACCAAAAGTATAATAACAATAGTCCCTACAGAATTGCGAATGGGCATCACGCGAACAAACCTAACACATGAAGACAGGAGGGGTAGGTGACAAATTGGGCCTCAATTGGAGTGGACGCACCCCACGCGAGCGCCGCGGGTCGCACCACCTACGTAAGCGTACACTGTATTGTCTACTCTCGACGAGACGAACATTTGTTGTGTAAACAAAAGAAAACAATCTTCGAATATAAATCGATACCTCCCGTGTAAGTTGTTGTAAGTCAAAATACCATTTTTGCTTTGTAACTTAACTACATCCTTTTTTTAAGTATATTATAGGTTCCTCATTTAAAAGTAAAGAAATAGCTTAGTGTCACGTTTAGCTTCAAATATGGAACCTATAATATACTTAAAAAAGGATATATTTTAGTTAAAAAGCAAACAATAGTTTTTTACTTTCAGCAACTTACGTGAGAGGTATCGAAATTAAAAAATATATTCAATTTCAAATTAGCTACATTACCGCATTCCGGGAAAAACAATCGAGACTCGGTGAAATCTCGAAAATCCCGGGAAAATAAGACTTTCGAAACTGTTTCAGAAGTCGCAAAAGTAGGTTTTCTTACTTATGGGCTGGCTTTAATATAATAAAAGAAAAAAATAAAAACCACAAAAACATTTCTTATTTTTTTTTTACCTGGTGTTATTACTATCGTTCTTTAATCTCTATACATTATACTAAGCTGCACTATACAGTGTTGCCATATCCCTGAAACTAGAATAAAAAAATACTGTTGGTTTTAGTAGATTTTTAAAACTGTTTAATTAAGTGTATTAAATTTTTAAAAGTCTCGATACTCTGCAGATTGAAAACATCAGTCTCGAGTTTAGGAAAAGGCAAAATATCGTCGAGATTGAAATTGAATGAAATTTTCTAGACCCGAGATTCCAGGTATTAAAGCACTAATAATAAAGGTTACACAACTTAGTTCTAAACAAGAAATTTTGATTATAACCGGGATTTTTTAGAGAAGCGTGTACATTATGACTATTATATATTATGACTACCAAATAGGGATACTACTATATTATTATGACTCTCAAAATATAGAAAATTATGTGTAATTTTTTCCTTACGGTAAACTTATTTTTAAATAATTAGCAGCCGTTTAAAAGTCGAAAATGCCTAAAATTATTATGTACGACTTTCTTCTCCTGTTGTGAAATATTTAATGTTATTTATTGAATAGAAAGAGGTCTTCGCTAGACATACCTAATGCTTAACTAGTAAACTTTGATACCTGCCAATATATGCCAGAACAGATTCATATGCATTATAGTTGTAGACATGTCCCTAAGCAATAATCCTCACCACGATAAAAAGATAATATTGGCACATTACAAATAATGCACAAAATTTTCAATAAATCTGCCACACTTGTGTTATTCTCACCTATCTTAGTCCTGCCATATCGTGACTGGGACGCATTAGTGGCTAATGCCTGTACAGACAACAACAAAACATTTAGTGCAAAAAATATTACGCGGACGCTATTATTGATGGATTCTCGCGCCAATTAGATTACGTCTACGTTACGTTACGAATACGTTACGTTATTCTCGGATAGCAGTTGGTGTACTGGGCAGTACAGTTAGGGCGCTAACTCACCCCTAATTACTATTTATGTAACTTCCAAGAAAATTGAAAAATACATAATTAAAGACTTACATGAATAACATAACAAAGTTCTTGTGCGTTTCAGCATACATGTAATGTTATCTAGTGGCGACGTTCGGTACTAAACTTCCCAAACAGTTGATTAGATCGAAACGAAGTGAGTTCTAGACTTTATGGTAAATTATTAATACTAAGGTATAATGATACTCTGCATTTTTTTGCATTTATTTAGGATAATTTAATAATCATTATCATTAAAAATAAATAAATAAGTAATATGGGTCAATACGTGTTGGAGACTTTACACGTTTTCCAAGTGTTGTGAACATACGCAATTTTGGTATATACCGCCAAAGGGAGTCGAATCGTGGTCCTCTCAATCGAGAAGCAAAATTTGCTTGGGTTACCACCGCTCATTGGAGATAAACCGCTCTTAAAAAAAGGACGAATTTGCATTAATCAACGTTGGCTGTTACTTAATTAAGTAATTTATTACATTCGGGGAGCTTAAGCTTATTAACAAGACGAAGTAGACAATTACACCCCAGTTAAAAGCTTCCATTTATGGGCGTAAACAATACAACCATTAAGCTAAGTGTTGCATTTACGAGAAACAGAATTGTGATTCGATACAAAGTCATTGACGATAGCAACTTTTATACACCGATTGTAATAGCTTAACAGAAAAGATCGATGTGTTTACATAAATGTTGTGTTATCGGCTGTACACAAATACATCGTGTCATATCTTTCATAAAACGATTAGGTCCCCTCATTATGGCATCGCACACCCCGCACTTATCCATGCATCCTGGATAAACAATACAGGGTGCCATTGTGGAGTAGAGTGCACTCAATTGATAGAGATTGGGCACGCTTGCTAAATTGATATCGGAGTGCGTTCAAACAGGAGGAAGGTCACAATTCTGCTGTATTTTTTTTTTTGTATGTATGTTACGCGATAACTCGGCATTTGTGAACCGATTTTGATGATTCTTTTTTTGTTGGAAAGGGGGTACATTAGGAGTAGTCCTATTTCAATTTGTTCCACCTCTAAGGGTGGCAAACTAGGGGATGAATGACTTTAGAAGTCGGTTTTTTTAGTACTCATACTGAGATTATTATTTCGTAAATATTTAGTTGTAGAATGATGCCAGTAGCAATATCTTTATCTAGAAAACATTGTTTCATTGGCTGCAACTACTACAATTCGAAATGAATTAATTACCATTATGTTCTTCCTACTTCAACTTAGATCTTAGTAAATTCTTGTAGCATTAGGTATTTAGACCATGTATTATTATGGCACTTGGCGTTACATTTTATATAAAATCTATATAGAATTTACATAGAAACGAGTAGCAGAAGAGCCCCCCTTGTGACAGAGTTTATCCAGGATATTACTGCCACCTTACTTATTTCTGCCGGCTAGCAATAATTACTGTGTTCCGGTTTTGAAGGATAAGGGTGCTGGTGAAACTATAGGCACATGGGATATCAGGTGTGCCGCTTACCACCAGGTGCACGACTTCTTCGTCCCATAACTTAGTATCATTAAAAAAAATGCAAAAATTTGATGGACCTTTTTTTTCGCTAAAATATCTAAAGACCGACACAAGAGGATGTTCGGTGGAAACACATACAGTGTGTACTTTATTTTTACGTACCTAACGGTATTTTAGTGATGTTTCTACAAAGCATTACCAATAACTTTTACTAAGGGTCCCCCTCAAATGTAAATAAAACTTTCGTTGCCAACGCGCGTCTTTGCCGCTTTTACTAGTTGGGCATAAAGTTTGTTGTGACTAGTTCGACTAGCCACAGAGACTCGCTAGACTGATAGGAATTCAAAATAAGACCATCTTTGTTTTGGACTAAAGACGACGAGGGTAGTCCTGACTAAATCTCTCATACGAGCAGACGACTTCTCTTGACTACAATTGAACACACAGACCGTACAATATCTTTTAGTAATGTGTTGTATACCTGAGCTATTTCATACTTCGTTATTTTTTTTTAATAATTCATATACGGTGTAATATTGTTAGGTTAAATTAGCCCCATAATTATAGTATTTATTGTATGCCTATACTGGATTAGTGATAACTAGAAAATAATTTTAAAACGTAAATAAGACGATTGCAAATAACATTCATTTGTTTTTTAAACGTTCAGTACGAGTGATATTTCGCCCGCGACAACGACGCGACGCGACACGACAGTCGCAAGGCTGCGATGCTATCAGCGCTCGTAAATAAGACCCACGTGACAACAGGGCCCATTACCGCAGCGAAAAATGCCAGAATCGAGGCCCTTCCACGTACTGTCAGAATAAAAATAAGCCGACGCAGAAAAATAGGCGAGTTAGCTTGAAAAGTGAAGGACACGATATAAATGATTATCACTAGTTGGAGGTTTCTTATTTCTGACTTCTTATTGCATTCCGTCATTCCGTGATCACGAAACGTGTAGCCGCTCTTAAATATCAGGATAATAATAAGCCCTACCGCGTTAGTATTAGACAACATCACATATGTACGTTGCTCTAATCCCATAGTATGTAGCTAAAGCACTTGTGTTACGGAAATCGGAAACAACGACGGTACCATAAACACCCAGAACCGAGATAATATAGAAAAATTTCTCTTTATTTATTTATTACTTTATTAGAGTTAGCTACACCAAAAAAACCGGTGCGCAAGCCACCCAACCACGGAGGTAGTAACTGTGACTAATTTTTAAGCAATGGCTCCTGTCTGCGCAGAAATACTGCAGCAGTTGGTCCGTGATTAAAACCCCTAGCAACACTAAATAATATCAAATCTCTAGTCAGATGGTGGTAGTTGTAAAGGTAAAAAAAAATAGATTTCTCCCAGATGGAGGCAAAAAAGTCGTTAAAAACCAAAAACAAAAATCGGCAACATGCACATAGAAAAATTCGTAAGACTCGCTAGGTCGTTCTGTGGCTTAGTTGGCATAGCGTCTGGTTCGAATCCAGCCGGATTGAATTTTTTCTATGTCTTCGATCTTTGTTATTCATAATTATAAGAAACTAGTGAAGTAATTTCACATAAATAAACGAATATCATGGTGGCCAAACATCGTGAACTTGAATAAACTTAAAAAAAACACTAAATTAATTAATTTTTTTAATTACAATTTTTCAATTTTTATATCATTTACATAAAGTGCAATACAGACATACTCTGTATAATACTTGGTGTTTAGTATACACTCCGTTTAGCGATCAGATGCAGCAAGCGAATGGCTATACGTGAAGACCAGTAAGTGAGGATCAGAAATGCTGAATCGTAATCCTTTTTGACCACATTACAGCTTTTTTTTGTTTTAATTGTTCGCTTTTTCTTATATAATACAAGTGACGAGACGAACAAACGTAACACGCTTGGTGGTAAGCCACAGATCTGAGGGGCACTGCCATGGCGTCCGTCACTCTGAGACATACTTTGATAAGTCCCATCTGCCTGCAATTTCACCAGCACCCTTACCCTTCGAAACAGGAATATTATGCGCGTATATTATGTTTTTTTTATGGACAAATAAGTCTTTTAACATTGATTTTATTTTAATAGTAATAATTTAGTGCATAACCAAAAAAGTGTTAAAAAGCTATGTTAAATAAATGAATTTGCCGACACTACTTTAACAATGTGGTGTCAACCGTATAGGAAATGCAAACAGTCCATGTCATCGGTCTTTTATTCTATTTTTTATTAACTTTTTGTTTTTTGCTCGTCGTCTGATGTGGAGCGGCTGCACTATAGACCTACGGCCATTAACGCTCATACATTATGCGTGCTTCAGGCGCAACGTGAAGCGTTCACAATAAGCTATCTAATGAAATTATGGATTCCATTATTCATAATTTTGAAAAAATAAAAACTTTGTAATTTATAAATTATTGAATGTCACGCTGTTTGATCACCATGATATTCAATTATTTTTGTAAAATTACTCCACTAGTTTGTTATAATTATTAATACAGAGATCGAATACTAAGAAAAAATTCAATCGATCCTGTTGAAACTCGAACCGACGTCTTCCAGCAAACCGTGCCCGACGCTATGTCAACTAAGCCACGGAACGAACTACCGGACCCAAGGATTTTTTTTCATTGTGTGCTTGTTGCAGATCTTTGTTTTTCGTTTTGTGTTTCGTCTTTGTTTTTCGACTTTTTGCCGAAGCGCCATCTGTGAGAAATCTATATCTTCACTAAGCCAAGTATGTACCTTTACAGCTACCAGCAGCAGACTAGAGATGTCGATTTAATAATAGTAACGAATGTTACGTTTTTTGACCATCATGATATTCAATTATTTTTGTGAAATTACTCTACTAGTTTGCAGTAACTGTTAATACAAAGATTGAATTTGTTCTAATTTGTCCTAAAATAAAAAATTGATTAAAAGATGTCCATATGATTCTTCACTAATCCATTACACATCCCAATACACTGGTCGCTGCTGTTTGGAAACATTAAACGTTTTTTTTGGAAAACGCTTATGGGTCTCGCTTCACCATTACCGACAGGTGTTGCTACAGAGCATACCTACACGTTTTTAGTAGCAGTAGAGCCCCTTGTGAAAGGATTTCGTCTAGAGAGGTACTCCCACTTTATCTATTTCTGCCACCAAGCAGCAATATGAGCATTACTGCGTTCCGGTTTCGAACGGTAAGCGTGCTGGCACATAGGGCTTGTCAACTTATGTTTCCGGGTTCCAGGGATTCGAGCAATAGACTTCTCAAATGACGACGAAAAGACGCATATAGTGGTACTGTATTTTGTAGGCTATTTAATATAAAACTTACATAAGTTGATGAATACGAAACAATATGCGAACTTGGAAAAACTTTATATAAAGACTTTATAAAATCTCTTCTCCCAATCACCACAGGGTGATGCGACAGCATGTCCTAAACGATTCAATGTGATGCTAAAGTCGCAGTGACACGTGTCGTCACAATAGACGACACCATGTGAGAGCGACCTGTTGCGTTTTGCGCAATTACACTAATAGACTGAAATTTGATTGCCCATTTAAAGCTCATTTAAATACTAGACGTTAATTTGAGGATGTTCTAAAGAAATACCAGGTCAAGAATACCTTTAACCGACGAGAGTGCATGAAACCTTTGATGCGCATTGATGAGGCAAAAAATGCGAAATGCTATAGTTGCTGCCTACCTCGACGAGATAATGGGACATGAAGTGTATATATGTAAGTTAATTGGCAACCTCTATCTATTATCCATTTTTTACTCGACGACAGACGTGGTCGAAAGACTTGCACACCGGTTTCCCTAAGATCCCAGGTTCGATCCCGGGCCGGGTCAATTTAAAAAAACCCAATTTTTCTATATTGTCTAGGGTCTAGGTGTTTGTGGTAGCGTCGTTGTTTCGGATTTCCATAACACAAGCGCTTTAGTTACTTACTTTGGGATCAGAGCAACGCATGCGACATAGTCACATCTAATATGTATTATGAATTAGTATTTTCTAAAACCAACATTGTTTCTTTATAATATATTAATTTAACTGCCTCCGTAGCCAAACGGTTACCATGCTGGTCTGCTACGCAGAGGTCCCGGATTCGATTCCCGTGCCGGGAGAAATATTTGTATGGCCTACATTTATTTCTCTCATGACTTTGTAGGGTTTGTTGGGTGTAATTTGTGGTTATCTAAGTGTGCGTCCATGGTACCCGCGACGCGGGTTTCCCTAGTACGGGGCTATGAGTATGTATGTTATATTTATTATACCTATAACATAATAATAATGTTTATTAATCACTTAATTTTCTTAGTTACAATTAATTACGTTTACTTAATTAACAAATAACTTAAGTGCCGACTACCGCTAGCATAGTTTTAAATTTTTTTTTTCGGTTTGTTTTATGATGGGACCTAAACACATCACGTCGTTTCCACGAACCCCGGGGGACTCTCATCCTGGGTCGTGTGTATGGGAATTTCTGTGTGACTCTATGTTACTATAATTATCGTTATACTTTGGTTATGAGCCTGGTGGTAAGCGACACGCCTGTCCTAGCAATTACAGTGCCACTCACGAGTTTTGAATCGCAAAAATCTTATGGGTCCTGCTACTGCGTCCGCTACCCTGTGACATAAGTTGACAAGTCCCACGTGCCTGTAATTTCAACAACACCCTTAACCTTCAGAACCGGAACGCAGTAATGCTCACATTACTGCTTGGCGGCAGAAACATGTAATTATACTTCCTGGAAGAACTCTTTTACAATGAGCTCTAATGCTTATAAAATTAAAACTAAATTTGCGTGATTTTACAAACCACATTTTCAATATCAAGAAGAGAAGTTGCGCCTCCATTGATATTCAATTTAAAATGAAAATGACAAAAACGTTCAACATTTTCGAATAAAACAAGTCATAATAGCATCAAGATGAGTTCATTTTCAGCCACTTCACCAGGTAAACAAAAAAAAAGTTAAACGATGCCGTTTACCACAGACCGCGGCGGGGGATGAGCGAGGTGCGCGGGACGGGTGGCGCGCGCGCAAAAGGAAGTCCTAATTAAATCCCCGTACATCATGTCACACGCATGCGTGGTTAAGATGCGCTCCTATATTACTGGAGACATTACTATTTGCATCTGGTTTCTTTTACAGCTGTCTTTTTCCAAACTCCTGTTGAGCCGGGGCGGACTGTGATTCTCAGTATTGCATAAAGACACTTCCTAACCTCATGATACAACCTGATATAAACTCATGATTTAGAGCTCCTTGTTGACAAGTTCGTCCAGGGAAGTACTGCTATCTTACCTATTTCTGTGGCCAAGCATTACTGCGTAACGGTGCTTGTGAAATTACAGGCACATGTGACTTGTAAACTTATGTCTCAAGTTAACAGGTGCAGTGTCTCGGAAATGTTTGCGATTTACATCTCTGACTGGCACTGCAACTGTTATGGACAGGCGTGTCGCTTAACACCCGTCCCGTCACTTGTAAAAAAAAATTGAAAATGATTCAATGATTGTACGGTGCAGGCCTCCTGATCGGAAGCCAATTGACTTCAATTGAATTTGTATTAAACGTGTATACTAATAAAACTTCTATTTACAACTCATTGACAAGAGTGTGTCGGACCTACAATGACATAAGGTCATTAAGACTGATCATGGACATGAAAATATTTGATTGTAATTTTAGAAGACTTCATAATCGAATCCACAAGCACCACAGTTTGTCTGTTTCATGTTTAAAGTCATATTAATTTTATTTAAGCTTACAGTCACATTTTTTTTAATACCAAGTGACGGGACGAACAAGTCGCGCGCCTGGTGGTAAGCGACACGCCTATCCATAACAGTTGCAGGGCACTGCCACTGCGCCCGTCTCCCGTAACGTAATTGGTCAACTCATGATTGGTCATGTTTACATTCTAGCATGTTCACTTCTAGGTGCGTGGTTCGATGACATTTGCAAACCGCTGTTTAAAAGGCTGAACATATTACCTTTGCCATGTATGTACATTAGGGATATCTGCGTACTTGTCAACTCTCATCCTCAATATTTTAAAACACGCGGTGAAGTCATTCAAAGGCATTCTAGAGCAAAAATTATGAATCTCTTATACCAACCTCGTTGCCATAAAGTAATTTATAAGAATAACTGCTTCAACATGTGTATAATTATTTACAATAAATTACCAAACGAAATTAAATTGTTACAAGGACATACTTTTAAATTAAAATTGACAAAATGGCTTTTGACACATTGCTTCTATAGTAATAAAGAATACTTAGAATTTACAAATTCATTACGTTAATTAGAAACTATAGAGACTAAAGAAACATTGAATCCCATTAATATTTGCAGATCTGCTTGCAGGTTGAATACAATGTACCTAATTTTACTTAAGACCTTTGTAATTACTGTATTCTGGCAAATAAACGTATTCTATTCTATTCTATTCTAGACAAGAACTAACAATAATGATTTAAGTTTTTGTTAAGGAGTGAAAGTGAACAGCTTTGTAGATTTATAATAAATAAATAAATAATTGTCCGATACACCAGCGAGTTTTCATGGTAGTAGTGAATATCTCCCCGCAGTTTGTCATCGGGAATGGATAATAAATTCCGCGTCACCGACGCCCGCGTCAACTCGCGTCGTCTTCGCGTCGACTATTCCTGGATCTAACCTTTTTTACACTACACGCTAACTTTGAACTCTTTTTGGCCGAGATTCGTGCGTAAATCAAAAGATTTATTATCTTTCTTATTGAAAAGGATAGAAGAGCGAAGATTTTAGTTCTAAATGTCGTTATTTGTACCATGGCTATTCTTGACAGTCGTCTTTACAAAATTCGTTCAAGGGACAACGCATACGCTTCTATAATTGGATTCCAGTTGCTATTCAAAATTTGTCACATACCGAAGTTAAGGTTAGGTGACAAAAATCTATGAAAATGATTAACTTTCGGAGGTTATTTCAACGCAAGATTATTTACAATAAATATTGTAAATGATGAATGTGTACAAATGTTTCTTTACAAAGAGCAACCCCCAAAGCACTCATTCTTCAGGGAATCTGCTCTATGTAATATTGCGTAAAATAATATATTTTCAATTAATTTGTGTTTTTAATTATTTTTTGATTTTCTCTACGAAATAATTGTGTTTTAATTTATTCTAATTACCACTATTAATTAATTAAAAAGAAAAATATATTGTTAAAACATAACTGTAACTTTAAACAAACAACCAAGCTCAAAAGTTTGTGGAATAACGCCTATTTGCCAGATTTGCCGCCCTTAGAGGAGGAATATTTTCTTCGAATTTGAATGATACCAATACTGAGATACTCTTTTTCCAATAAATAAAAGAATCATCCATATCGGTTCACAGCATACAACAGACATACCTGGTTGACGACTTTATCGTCTCAGTCACCCATCACCGTGAGACCAAAGGGCCCGAAACGTTGGTTTGTTTGAAAAAACAAACACGCGTCATTTAGATCCGAAAAATAAATAGTTTCATTTCCTATGTGCAACAATCACAAAATCCTATGAACCCAATAATATAGATCTGTTTCTTGTATAACTAGAAACAGTTAGTCGCGCGTTCCTACGTGTGTAAAAACAATTTTCGAAAGTTAACCAAACTTTTGTTAGCGTTACAAAATTCTCAGAAACGGATAAATAAAGAAATTAACAAATTATTTCCGAAAAGGCATTAAATTGCGTGTCAAACAAATCACTTAATGAATAGTTGAACCTAAGCCCGTGTAATATTTAACTGCAAGATTTATGTAGATCGCTTGTGGAAATGGTAAATCCGAGATAATCCTCACATGACAGAGTGATAACTTGCGCGGGAGTTGATCTGGTGATCTTGGACGTAAATCTCTTTAAATGTACGTTGTTTTTCGGCAAATTACTTTCTTATTCAAGTTTCAAATTCAAACTCAAATTCATTTATTTGTTTGTGATACACAAGTTACAAAAGATGTTACAAAAGTTCATATAGAATTAATGTGATCCGCTTTGCAGGATACAAAGTTTCATTATTTTTATATACACACACTCATGCAATAATTTTTATACTGTAATCATGCCGTCTAATAAAATAACATCAGTCACTATACCATAAACTAAAATGAAAAAGAATATGATCAAAAATCTGTATTATTGTAGAATGTCATTTCATTGAGGTAATTAAATAGCATTGTCTTAAACTCTGAAGCATTATTGCAATTCCTTATTTCAATCGGAAGTTTGTTATAGAACTTCGAAGCCACTACAACTACGCTTTTTCTAAGTAGAGCAGTTTTGCATGGCCTGATTTGTAGTTGATCAGAACGGCGTGCACTAAATAAATAGTGTGATAGTGAATTAGCGGAATTCCCAAAAGCGCAGTGTCGAAATTAAGGTTTATCAATGTAACGGTTTTTTAGCACTTGCGCTCAATCGCTGCTGTAGTGATCATATTATAATTAGTTTTAAGGCAAATCGACGTAACTTGTAACACTTTCATTAATTATATCTTGTAATTGTTAACCTGTGGTCTATGGACCCCTAAGGGTCCGCGTAATGAACGCTGGGGATCCGTAGCGAGCCTACCTAACGTAATAGAAGAGTAACCGTCACACTCTTTTCATGTGATTAACTAAAGTTCAATCCCAAGCAATATAAGCTAAACTTAGTTTTTTTTATCTTTTCGAAAAGGGTCCGTGGGCTCTTTGACATTTTGAGAGGGGTTCATGACCTGAAAAAGGTTAAGAAAACCCTGTTGTAAAACGACACAAATTGCCTTTTTTAAAACCACTTTCCGGTGGCTAGGTTTGTAATTTGTAAAAGGTAGAGTTTTAGATTTTTTTATGTTACCAAGTGACGGGACAAACAAGTTGTGCGCCTGTTGGAAACCGACACGTCTGTCCATAACAGTTGCAGTGCAACTAAGAGCATCAAATCGCAAAGATCTAAGGGGCACTCCCACTGCGCCCGTCACTCTGAGACAAAAGTTGACAAGTCCTATGTCAATTCACCAGCACCCTTTCTAAACCGAAACGCAGTATAATGCTCAGATTACCGTTTGGTGGCAGAAAGGCAGAAATAGTTAAGGTGGCAGTACTTCCCTGGACAAACTCATTTACAAGGAGCTCTACTGCCACTAATTTCAGAATGAGGAAAAACAAAGAAGTCAACATTTATGTAAAATAAATAAATTTACTGAGCGTGCCGTTGCGGTAAGCGAATAGTTCCGGATGTTGCGCTGGCGCCGCGCTAACTCGACACACGTGTGATGCGCCCGCGCCACTCGCCGATCGGTGTGTCACGCCTTCGCTGTTGGTAATTGCTCGAGACACTACTATTAGTGGATGTTGCCATTTGATTTAATGTATTTTTAGAATTGTTACGGTAAAATAATGCGAGCTTCCATATTCTGGAATGGAAAAAGACTGCAATGTAACAATTGGATTCCAACTGTAGCGGGAAATAAATTAACGCATTAGGCCTTTCCATTTATTGTTAAATGTAAATGAGTTCTATTTGAATATTCATGCCCACTACAAATTTAAATTTGTCCAAGTGCCATCAGATTCTAATACCTTTATAACCTTTGATTTAAGTAAATATAAGAATAATAATTACTAAGAAAAAGAAACTGAGTTTGATACGAGAGTCTGATCCATTATATTTTACTGTTTGAACGTCATCCACAGTCACATCGAACAGCCACTACTCAAAAATCATCAAGTATTTTGTGTATTCCTGGTGAAGTTAGAGCGGTTTTAATTACAGAAACTATCGAACATAGAAAAAAATCCTATAGTCACTTATTGGGTTATTTTATTGAAATAATAAGTGTTAAAATCGAACAACAATTACCAATACCTACTGCAATCTTGAGTCCTAAAAATCCCTCGATTGTTGTTCACTGATTTTTCACTTCGTTCAATTGAGTACGAAAACTACTTTTGTTTCTGAAGGACATTTGCAATTGGTCGCTGATGGCCTAGACTGCGCCATCGGATAATAAGGCGAGCTGAAGGCTCTTAACGCATTAAAATAAATAAAACAATAGTGTTGAGTTACTCATATACGAGGCAACTCGTTTGTACCACTCGCTTGGTTAATTAGTCACACCATCTCATGTCATAAAAATGTCCCACCTCACACCTCACCTCATGTCATAGCCTCACTCATGTTACACTGCTTCGAATTCAACAAACGCAACAATGATCGGTCCATTTGACATCATATGATCATACTACCATAGCAGTCAATAACATTAGTATTTATTTGTACTGTTTCATAACACGTAAGTTATCCAATTGCTTGATACCCATCAACGTATGAAAATGTGCTTAATATTCCCTGTCTGTCGAGTCATTGCCGTAGGTGCAAACGTTCTTACCACTACCTCACCTCATTTGAAGTAGGACATTGCACCCCTCATTTTTTCAAATAGGGTACTCATTTTAATTTCATGTCCTACCCAACACGACTTAAAACTAAGTAGCGGGCCTGCTGTAGGCGAGAATGTACTAGTGTCTAATAAAACTACTAAACCCTTTTAGTATATATATGATTCGGGGAAAATCTTGCTAGCGCGAATCAGGAATTTTACAAAATGTTAAATCTAGTGTTGACAAAACCAACTTAAACCTATTTGCTCTCTACAATTCACCGAGAATTAACTGACTGTTACTAAAAGGAGTCTTTTGTATAAAATAAACATTATGTTCACACAACGCGTGAAACCCAAACTTTCCTTCATTCCATTGACGTTTCATATTTAAAACAGCGTTTTTGCTCCACTATCTCACGGCATATAAAACTAATAAATAGCTAATAAAGATAAAGAAAGGTAATAAATATATTAAGAATCTGGGCATTCGGTCGTTAACAAGTTAACCTTAGAATTTTAACTGTGCGTTTTTATCTTAAATAGCTACGTGTGATGGTAACGACGTTGGTTTAAGATTGTAGCGTGACCAATTAACCGTTGACCACTATTGAATTTAAACTCTTAAGTATAGTGCGCTGCTAATAATCACAAAGCTATTTAACTATCATTCTCTGGTGCTGGTTTCTTTTAATTTGTGTCTTATGTGTAGTGTTTTTCTAGAATGGTTGCACAGGTTTGTATTTTTTTACGATACGTAAAAACGTATACGTGACGGGACGAATAAGTCGAACGCCTGATGGTAAGCGACACGCCTGTCAATAACAAATTCAAATCAAATTGTTCTTTATTGAGTCAATACAATTGCATGCTATCTCAAAATTAAGTGACATTATTAAACAAGATAAGGCTAAACTTTAGCGTCCGCACTAATTTTAAATAAAACTCTATGATAGACGCTACGTCTTCCTCCGGATTTAGTTACAAGCATTATAAAAGTAGTACCTAGTTTAGTAGCAGTAGACCGCCTTGTGAAAAAATTCGTCCAGGGTAGTACTGTAGGTACCGTTGTTGTCCAGCATTTCATTATTATTAACAACCTATAGACGCACTACTTCTGGAAATGGGTTCCCTTTGAGAGGTTTTACCTTGCAAACGTAAAATAGTCCCTTCAATTCGGTTATGATATATAATACTGGGTGAATTTTAAATCGTGTCAGTAACATCAATGAAATAAACACGCAGTATCCATCAATTTAGTAGCAGTAGAGCTCCTTGTGAAAGAAGTTGTCCAGGATAGTACTGCTACCTATTTCTGCCGTCAATTAGTAATGTGAGCATCACTGCGTTCCGGTTTCCAAGGGTAAGGGTGCTGGTGAAATTACAAGCACATGAGATTTGTCAACTTATGTCTCAGGGTGATGGGCGCAGTGCCCATAAGATCTTTGCGATTTAAAGCTCTAAATGGCTCTGCAACTGTTATGGATAGGCCTGTCGCTTACCACCAGGCGCACGACTTGTTCGTCCTGTCACTTGGTATTACTAAAATGAAAATAAACAACTTTAGAAGGATAAAACAAAAACAGCCGTGTCTTACTTATTGATCGTCCTAGCATAATAAATCATTAGGGGATCAGCATCTAAAAAAGGTACATATCTGAAGTTTCGTTCGTCAAGCGAATTGCATGCCATTGACGACCTCGGTGGCCCAACAATTTACACTGTGGACGCTGGATGTGGAGAAACGGGTTCGATTACTGGTAGGACCAAATTTGAAAATGAACTTTTCTAAATCGGTTCTGATCTGGGTGTTCTGGGAAACAACCCAGAGTGAATTCCGTTACTCTGGTACTCATAGTACAGGGAACTCCCTAGTTCAGGGAGACCAGGCGATAATTATTTTAGCCCTTACGATGTAGATACTATAACCCACTGCTGGGCACGGGTTGATACTGAGAAAAGGGTTTTGACTCTCACCTGCACTATTGACACTTTTACACTATAAATGATTTCCCCAGTAACTCAAAAAGGCCAGACACTAGAATCCCTATAAAGTTAACAAATAACCAATAAAGTTAATCTATTAAATAGTCGTAGATAAACCGGTAAGGAACCGCAGTTTAACAAGGCGTTATCTCGAATAGTAGAGTTTAACTGCGTCTGTTACGGACGCACGTTAACTGCCAGAGAGCTTGTTAACTGATAGCGGTGAACTATTTGTATATTACTGGGTAATTTTAAATGAAATGTAAGTTTTGGAAGATATCTTTGACGTTCTTCTTACAGGAGACCTAAGAGTAATGGTTGTAGAGATAATAGTGCATTAAGAGCGATAGCTTTGTGGGAGAACAGTTCTCAATTGAGTGATCCACGGTTCAAATCCCTGTGGTGGCATACACTAATGATTTAATTTCCAAATTCCATACATTTTTTTTATTTGTTTTTTTTTTTGCCTTCCACGTTGACTCTATATTCTATAGTTTTTTCGCCACTCTATTTTCATTCATCTCAAATGAGTTTCAATTCCTACGTAAGGCGTGTTTGTATAAGTTTTCATAATGTTTCTAAAGACGATAACAAACACGTCTCAAGTTATGAAGACAGTAAAGGAATTTAAATATATTCGTCGAACAGATCGCACTAATGATAGGAGTCTGCAATGCTGCACCGAACAGGCTCGCTTATCACCATCTTTATAATAATTACGACGACGATGTCTTAATCCGGACCGGAGACCAATTACCGAACGAAACTTAAAAAAAAAAAACAATGCCAAAACATCGACTTAGCACAACCCTACGCGTTCCCTTTTTGAAAATTGGAAAAGAGAACTGTCCTATGTCAGCGGCTTTAGGGTTACTATGTGTAAAATGATCTAATTGCATATATGACGTTATAGAGTAAAGCGGGTTTGTGAAGTAGGCGGGCCGTAACCCCCTCCATGATGTAAAAAAGAGGGGTGGGTCGACGCCAGTCGGTGTTCGGCGGTGGGGGAAGACAGATGTCCGTCCGCCCGCATCGCTCATACAACACGATAGTGAATTGGATTCTCCATAAATAATACGTGCATGTTATCGGGCTTGTTTTGCTCGTCACTTTGTTTGTACAGTGAACGATGGAAGTGAATGTCTTGAATGATAAGATTTATCGTGATACATTAAAAGCGTTACAATAAATTACGACAGGAAACGAGTATGACACTTTTACATTTGCGCTGTAACGTCCGTTTTGATTTAACGATTTGCCTGTAAGAAAAATACATGTACAGTGAAACTTTCGTGACTAAACACTCTTTTTCCATACGAAGTAGTGAAATTATGTTTAAAATAACAAAAAACTTATCTATTTTCATTGTGCTTTTAGATTACCTGTCATCATAAGTAAAACTCATAAGGTTAATAAAATAATAAGTTAATTTAAACACACCAACAGCACATCAAGTAACGACTTTATTTCACACGCAAAACTAATATTTTAGTGAAAAATATTACAGATCTATCCGTTTTAATAGAAATAACAAGCAACTCATAACGTTCGGTTCCAAGAAACGAGATGTGGCAAATCGTAAGTTCGCCTGAACGTTTCAGATGGAGATTTAATAGACGTGGAGTCATTTAAGCTATTTGTTTGTCCAATAGATGTGCTTATCTGCGAAGTTAATTGTAGGATTACTTGCTCTTGTTTAGGCGTTAATTTATGTTGTTTCCACGGTAGAGCTGAGTATTAACAGAGTTTAAGAAACACGTACGTTTTTGTGTCCATCACGGAGTGGCAAAATGTAATTTGATGAGAAAAAACATTATAACTCGATAGTTGTAAGTGTGCGGTTTGTACTTTGATTGGAATTAAATATAAATTTGCCAGTGAATATTCGACTTCTATTTTAAACTTTTGGTTAAACAAAATAAACCGACTATCTTGTCAAGGTTGTGGCAATCAGCTGTGGTGATTTTTGGGGAGGCCCATGTAAAGCAGTGAAAGTATATTGCCTGAAATTATATACATGAACATGTCGTGGTTTATAAATGATTTTTAAAACAAGTTTCCACAAAATTGTTCATCATCTAATACACTGAGCATATTTGCCAGCTATCGCGGTGATAATTTAAACAATGGTAAATTTCACAGCGTAGCGCTATACTAGAAGTGACATGTCGAGTTAACTTATCATTTACCAAAAGCTTCTAAATAGAGTTGTTCCACATTTAGTTGCCATTAACATGACTCATGGATACTAGCGAATATTTACAGAACGATTTATAATTCGTAAGTAAATGACATTTCAACAGTTTAGTTTTAGAAGTGACTGGTGGATTAAATTACCTTAACAAACAAGCTTAAATTGATGGGTGGCAAGACAAGGCTTAAAACCCCCTGGCGCGGGAAATAGTGAACAGTAGCAACTAGTTAAGGGTAGTGTCGAAGAAGCTTCACAGCCTTTGGAGAATGTGTGAAGGTCTCTGTCCGCTTTGGCACAGAGTGACGGACCGTGGCGTAAACCCACTCCTTAGAGGAGACCCGTGCCCAGTAATGGGACGTTGTAATACGTTCATAATGAAGACCTAAGCAGGAAATCAGCGTCGCTGTCTCTACTCGGCTGTGACATTAGCAGAGTCACATTTTATTAATTGTGAAAAACTGTGATTTGACTATTTAAAATTTGATATGATTTACTTCGTTGTTGTTTTTTACTTTTGATTTGTCTTTTTTCATTCTTTCTTTCTGTGTATTTTTGTGTTGTGGCCTTGTAATAAATAGTTTCTATTCTATTCGATTGTAAAATAAAATTGTCGATGTCTTTTTAATTCCGACACTTGAATATTATGTTCTTTAGTAGATATAAATTTCGGTAGCGGACATGTCATCTGTAAGATCCTACTATATCATTTATTTATATTTTCGACAACGTGTGAGAGACTTCATGGACTCTCTTTTAAATGATGTGAAAGAGTTGGAACGCTTTAATTCTTCCTCAATATAACATTACACTTCGTGTTAATTTTTGTATCTATTTTAAGTGTGTAATTTTGAGATAATTTATCTCTTTCAGGTAAACTTTGGTGGCAATTTTTATTATTTAGGTTCCTCGAGTGATCGATTGTGAAATATTAAATAGGTAATAAATATTTCAGGTTACCACACTCGAATACTACATAATATTTAATGACAATATTCTAGAATAATTAGATAAATACCAGATGCCTCCGAAATAAGGTGGAGATAACTAATTTGAAAATTACCCAAGTACTTTAAAGTCTTTGTTTTCGTTAATTGTTACAGATTACCTGCAAATTATTTGCTACACCCAACGGGGTATGTTTGTACTTAGTCATTGCCCGTATAATGCCTATATTAACATTGTTTACACTAAATATTAGTTTATTAAATATCACCAACAGTAGAGCTTCTTGTGAAAGAGTTCGTCTAGGAAAGTGCTGTCATCTTACCTATTTCTATCGCTAAGCAGTAATGTGAACATTACTTGAATACGCGTGTCGCTCACCAGCAGGCGCACGACTTGTTTATCCTGTCACTTGGTATCCTCAAAAAAAAAGTTCTAAACATAATACTTTAGAATAGAACCAATCATCATAACATACCAAGGTTTGGAGCAAAAATTAAAATCAGGAACTTAACCTAATACAAGATAAACAAATATAACATCACCCCAAAAACCTACACATAAATACAATTATTTCGACAGGGGTAGGTTGGATCAACTTCCGCCGGAAGTGGGCGGAGCATTCCGCCGCCATTTTGCTGCCGTCGCGCGTGCGCCGTCGCTCCCAAATGCAAGGGTTGCTTGGTTTGGATGTTGAATGCTCTTTTTTAGGACCATTGTGTAATGTTTGACTTTTACTATAATTTAATAGAAGAACGGGAGTAAGTATACTAATAATAACACAAAGGTAATATCGATTGTAATCAAAGTTAACTATGTTAGTTAAATGGCGGTTAAAACCAAGTTACCCAGTAGGTTCCAGCTACTAATCACTACTTTTTTTTTTTTTTTTTTTTAATTTATTCATTTCAAAAACATTAACTATTTTATTACATTAACGCTAGGTAACTTCCTACTATCACTCTGAATCAATTCATATATACGTTCTTCTACCAGACACGTGTCCTTATGGAGGAGAGGGTACGTTAAGACCAATCGTCAATCATCATCAATACATTATACGTGCCACTGCCGAGTACTGTTTTACTAGTGTTGTAAAAAAACCGGTTCAAAAAAACATGTCAAAGGCACATTTTATTTTTCGTAGATTTAATATGGCACCACTCTACCACTTTTGTTAATATTATGCTTCATAGTACCTACGTAAATTGCTCAAACTAAATGGGCAACTCTCCCTGACTGAATTGCCGGTTGAAAGTTACCTGATAAAAAATCTCCAATCATTGTTTAGTTTAATATTTGGTTGAATTGAGTGCAGTACAACTAATTCATCGTTGTTGTTGAGTGTTAAATTATCATTAAATTGGAAATTCTTACATATACGAGTACCTTATTTCATTTCAGTTATTTTAGTTTCTATTTATTTTCTAGTTATTTTTTTTTAATACAAAAAATGTATTTTGAAAAAAAACGAGCGTGCTGCGCCTTTTTTTCCAAATACATTTTTTCAAGTGACATCACTAGTTGTGACCCTTCTACGACTTGTAGATTTCAAAACGATGTTTCTTTTTTTTTTAAACGCAGCTCCGAAACCCTGTAGCGCGGGTGCTATGCACACACACAGATAACCAGAAATTAAACCCAAACTCACGATGGAAATAAATATAGGTCATACAAATATTTATTCTGGCCCCTCTCAGAATCGAACTCAGGATCTCTTTCTGCATGGCAGTCCAGCATGGTAAACGTTCGGTTACGGAGGCAGGTATCTAGTTACTAGAATTAGTAGCAGTAGAGCTACTTGTGAAAGAGTTCGTCCAGGGAAGTACTGCCACCTTGCCTATCTCTACTGCCAAGCAGTAATACGAGCACAAATGTATTTCGCTTTCGAAGGGTAAGGGTGCTGGTGAAATTACAATCACTTGGGACTTTTCAACTTATGTGGCAGGGTGACAGTAGCAGTGGCAGTGCCTACAAGATCTATGTGATCTAAAGCTCAGAGTGGCAATGCAACTGTTCTGCCGTCCACTAACTAAAAAGCGGTTAAGTGACAAATGGTCAAATATCATTCTTTATAAGCAAAAAATAGAGCACAAAATTATCTTTTAAAAATAGTTAAAATTAGTTAACGTAGGAAATGAAACTAATTTTTCCGGATTTAAATTTACAGAATTTCAATATTCTAAAACTGGGTTGTGATTTTTTATGATATCTTACAAATTATTTTAGTGAACGGCAGTGTTATGGACAGGTATGGACTTACCACCAGTCGCACTGGCTATTATAAAAAAATCATTTGGTATTATAAAAAAAGTATTCACCGTTAGCTAGAGGCACAATTAAATATTAACAAAAATACGTAACTGAGAGTTTAAAGCCGTTCTATGGCTTGTTTCTACAACTGTTCTTCCATTACACGATTCTCATTGAACTATATCGAGCAAACAATGAACTGTAAAGGCAGCTACTCCGAAAGAACGGCGACTTCCTCTCCCCTCCGAGACTCCCATCCCGCATTGACAGCTGGACGTAAATCAAACGACGCCAGCACATCCATCACGGCGCGCAGGCGCATCAATCTACTGAAATAGATCCACTACCATTGCTGGATTGAGATGTTTCGGACTCGTGTGTATTAGCTTAGAAACTTCCTGACTACAAACTTATTTGAAATATAGTCAACATCGAAAATCACTGATCATTAGGCTGCCATCACACATTACACTTTATACCACAAACTTTTAGGTAATTAAGTAAATGTGAACAAACCGTAATGAGGTATTTTATGAGGTATTTATTACCCAAGTAATATTACCACTTACTTACTGTAAAATATATGATATTTTCAGGTATATTTAATAGAAAACATTTCCAACAGCCTATTTTAAAATAGTATATCCTACTAAATATATAGGAAATGGTTATAACTATTGTACATTATTAAATATATTATAACTGCCTCTGTGGTCGAACGGTTACCATGCGGGTCTGCCACGCAGAGGTCCCGAGTTCGATTCCCGGGCTGAGAGAAATATTTGTATGGCTATATATATATATTTATCTCGTGAGTTTGGGTGTAATTTGTGATGTTTTATTTGTGTGACATTTTCATATTATTTTATAATAATAATAATAATAATAATAATAATAATAATTTATTCAGTACAACAGTAATACAAGTACCAATTGCTGGCAGATAAATACAAATTATGAGTTGTGTACATAATCAACAAAATAACAAGTGGACAGGCCATCAATCAGATCCCAAACTAGGGCAACCCTGTACTTTGGGAGCTGATGATGATCCTCAGCCAGTAAACAATCTTACTAATATTTTATAAGTTAGGGAGCCGTGTACAATAAAATTAAAGAAAAAAAAAAAAAAAAAAATTAAAGAAAAAAATTGTGTCCATGGCAACCGCGACACAAGGTTTCTTTAGTGCGGGTCTATGAGTGTGTACGTTGTTTATTTATTTAATCATACGTATTTAGTGGCACGTATCACAACTTTCCTACGGCAAACAACCTAAAACCTAGCCGTTAAAAAAGATGGCGGCTATTAACATGCGACTAAATTTAAAGGGTAATGCGACGTATTAAACTCACTACTGAATATTGTATTTGACCGGTTAACCAAGTGACAGATACAGAAGTATAAAAGAGTATCTAAATTTCTGTATACTGAATATAATTACAACAGGATAGTAGTAAGATTTCTTAAACCAATGTGTCAGTACAATCGTACAGAACCGAAGCACCGACGCATCAAGTGGATAATGCTGTTTTATTTGCTGTATTTGGTTTTTTTTTATGATAATTTTATTGTCTGAAATATATGGAATTATTTTTTAAATTTCAACCTGTATTAATTTTTAGAAATTTGAAATTTTAAAAATTTACTTTTAATGCATACAAACGTTATATTTATACCACAATTTAAGAAAATTTTTTTATCTGTTGATCTGCAAGTTTTAAAAGCTTATCTCTAGAATTTTCGACTAGACACAGATCTTTTACCTAGTTCATGGTTGGGAAACTCAAATTACAACAGCAAATGTGTTGTTCAAATCTTATAAAGTTTTTGTAACTAATAAATAGTAACCTGGTTTGTTAATTGTTAAACCTGCTTGGTTTCAATGGGAACATCCTGGCCGCTGTATGG
>NW_020654684.1:3133067-3178386 GCF_003589595.1 Hyposmocoma kahamanoa
AGTTATTCAAATAACTGTCAAAGTATTATTTGTCTGTGTCAGTCTGTAACACTGGAAGGCCGCTAAGCGTGTTCTTCGGTACCTTAAAGGCACCAAGGATCACCGACTACATTTTAAACCATCAGGTCAGTTCCAACCCGTGTGTTATGTTGATGCCGACTATGGAAACAATCTTGTGGACCGACGTTCATACACCGGTTTTGTATTTTTATTGAACGGTACCCCTATATCATGGGAAGCTCGCAAGCAGCGTACAGTAGCGCTTTCCACGACAGAAGCCGAGTACATGGCTCTGGCGGAGGCTTGCAAGGAGGCTATTTACCTCAAATCGTTCATAACCGAAGTATTCGCCGTCACTCCACAACCCATCATCATACACACTGACAATCAAAGTTCTATCAAATTAGCACACAATAACACTTATCATGCACGCACCAAACATATTGACATTAAA
The DNA here is from genome assembly GCF_003589595.1 of Hyposmocoma kahamanoa. Lineage (NCBI taxonomy): Eukaryota > Metazoa > Arthropoda > Insecta > Lepidoptera > Cosmopterigidae > Hyposmocoma > Hyposmocoma kahamanoa. The sequence goes on from NW_020654684.1 coordinate 3,133,522, forward strand.
CACCACTTCATCCGCGACTCACTTATATTACATAATCTTCACCTGAAATACATACCCACACAAGACATGATTGCGGACATTTTCACAAAACCGTTGCCGAAACTAAAGCACACCAAATGTGCACACTTATTAAGTTTAGGTTAAGGTTTTGTTGTATGTATATAGGGTGTGTAAGTTAGTCATAGGTAGGTGTATATACAGGTTGATATTTTTATATTCAATGTTTATTGGTGTGCAGTGTTTTATATGTATAATTTAAGTGTGTGTTCACTTTGTTATTGTCAACAGGATGTTCACATTGCGGGAGGGTGTTAAACCTGCTTGGTTTCAATGGGAACATCCTGGCCGCTGTATGGTAGATGCGACAGTTATTCAAATAACTGTCAAAGTATTATTTGTCTGTGTCAGTCTGTGCTTCCAAAATTATAATATTAATAGACAGGTACCTATATAAGATTTCAAATTTTATTATTTATTTTGATATTATTTACAGTTTTTTTTTCATAATACCAAGTGACAGGACGAACAGGTTGTGGGTCTGGTGGTAAGCGACACGCCTGTCCATAACAGTTGTAGTGCCACTCAGAGCACTGCCACTGCTCCCGTCACCCTGAGACATAAGTTGACAAGTCTCGTGTACCTGTAATTTCACCAACACCCTTATCTTTCTAAACCGGAACGCAGTAATGCTCACATTATCGCTTGGCGGCAAAAATAGTGAAGGTGGTACTTCTGTGGACGAATTAATTCAAAAGGAGCTCTAAAGTTAGGTACTAAAAATTAAATTTCAATTACAAAAAATAGACGAGATTTTAAAAACTATAAAATTGCAGATTTAAATTTACTGTTTATACAGTTCCACGTATAGGTAAAAATGGTGGTATGAGATTTTGTAGTTCGAAGGAATGCTCATTAAAATACCCATAGTTGCAATTAAAATTTTTTATCGAATTTAATTATTAAAAAACTAGGTGTTATATTTAAGATTTAACTTAAAACAAGACGTAAATATTTTAAAACAGTCGTGAAAATCTAAAACATGCTTCACGGACATAATTCGAAATGTCGCTTACGGGTTTTCTACAAAAAAACAACAAAAAAAACAAATAAGTATTATGAATGAGGAACAAAATCTCACGCTGCCTCTTCCAATATAAGGCCACAAGATTCTAGTACCTAACCAATTGCGAATAAAATAAGTGTCGTTTCATACAATGTCTCAACCAATAACAATAACGGAAACTCGCTGTCCAAACATGATAATAGGTTACTCAAATCTTTTCTAATAAAATGAGCAAAAAAACACCTTATTAAATAGATCGGGGCTTGTTCAGCTACCGAATTAACGAGCGGCGAGCTAACGCAATCATATAATTACAAACTCTGCCAATACCTACAGCTCACTCGAGGGGAGGAGTTTCACCGGCGATCAATACTTGAAACTGGCTACGCTAGGCCTCCAACACGCGCGTTACGTCTCGCTTTAACCCGACAGTAAAGCAAAAAGGACTGAGCGAGACGCAAAATGGTCCCTCCGATTCGCCGGAACAGGTCCTCTGGGCGTACCGTCGTCTCTCATCGCGCTGCCTCAGTCGGCATTAGACACCGCGCGCGCGGACACGGTCGCCGTGCAATGCACGCGTAGATATACAAGTTTCCACCATGCTCGTGCCTCCCGAGATGATGGCGGCTCAATCTAAATTGGTGTATCAAATGAACAAATATTACAACGAACGAGTAGCGAATCGGAAAGCACAAATCACAAAAACCATTCACGAAGTCTGCAGGATCGTTCAGGATGTGCTCAAAGAAGTAGAGCTTCAAGAGCCAAGGTTCATCTCTTCGCTGACGGATTACAATGGACGATTCGAAGGTTTGGAAGTGGTGTCACCGAACGAGTTTGAAATTGTGATTTATTTAAATCAAATGGGTGTTCTCAATTTTGTGGACGACGGATCTTTACCTGGATGTGCTGTGCTCAAACTGAGTGACGGCAGGAAACGCTCCATGTCCCTCTGGGTAGAGTTCATCACGGCGTCGGGGTACCTGTCCGCGAGGAAGATCAGGTCTCGATTCCAGACGCTGGTGGCTCAAGCGTGTGACAAATGTTCCTATAGAGACTGCGTTAAAATGATCGCAGAAACCACAGAAGTGAAATTGCGTATACGAGAACGATATATTGTGCAAATAACTCCAGCTTTCAAGTGTGCCGGTCTGTGGCCACGATCGGCGGCACACTGGCCACTGCCCGCTATTCCATGGCCACATCCAAATATCGTAGCCGAAGTGAAAACGGAAGGATTTGATCTCTTATCGAAGGAATGTTTGACTTTGCAGGGAAAGAATTCCGCAATGGAAGGAGATGCTTGGGTATTAAATTTCCTGGAAGCCGAAAACAGGCTTCTGCAAGGCGGGTGCCGGCGGAAATGTCTCAGCTTACTTAAAACAATACGAGACAGGCATTTAGACCTGCCGGGTAACCCGGTCACCTGCTATCATATGAAGACGCTGCTTCTATACGAATGTGAGAAACATCCGCGGGAACACGAATGGGACGAAGCCGCCATCGGAGACAGGATCAATGGCATATTCCTTCAGCTGATATCCTCGCTGCAATGTCGCAGGTGTCCGCACTACTTCCTGCCTCACGTGGACTTGTTCAAAGGCAAGTCGCCGACGGCGCTGGAGAACGCCGCGAAGCAAGTGTGGCGATTAACGAGGGAGATACTCACGAATTCCAGAGCCTTCGAAAAGCTGTGAGCTCAGAGAAGATTGGTACATTCGTAATGAGTTCGCGTCGCATTGCAGTGCAGTGTTGTGAATAATCCTATAATATTCAATCTCGAGTCATTTTAGTAGGTGTAGTTGTAAGGAAACCGTTGGTTTGTTTTGATTAGAATGTGCTGAACGAAGTGACTTAAAAGTATACGCGAATTATGTTTTACTTTTGTGAAATTTTTCGAAAATTCCACTCGGCTACAGACTGTAAGTAGACGTGATAATTATTAAGATTACGAACGTTTTCGATAATTATTATTTGTGATATAATGTAAATAGCTTACTTGTTGTACAATTTTAGTGATATTTAATTTAAAAAGGACACCCTGTATTTATTTGACTGAAATCTTATAATAGTAGGCGTATAATCGAAAGTTAAAATTAAAAAAAAAATTACGCAATGACTTATTTCTTTACTTGATGAAGAATACCCTTGTTGGCCCTTATTTAAGCACCATAAAAACAAAAATATTTGAAATCGCATCAGACATTATTTTTAATGCATTATTTACAACGTTTTAAAGTAATATAAGTCAAGTAGTAGACTTTAAAAAAAAACCTAATCTATAGACAACTCCTCTTCATCTAACCACGTCAACTTAAAGTGGAGATTCGCATGAAAGTATCCAACAACAGAATTGTAATCAATATGAATGACGTCATAAAACAACTTCAAAATTTTAACTACCACCCGCATTCTAGATAACACGTACCAACATTAAAGGAACAATTTATAATGTTCGTTACAAGAGAATGCAAAGTCACGACAATCTCCATTGGGGGTGGTGTCAAGTTACATAGGCCTTTATGTTTACTTTTTAAGGACCATCGTATAGTAGGCCTTATAAATGGCTTTATACATTGACGCGAATAACGTCCAATGTTTCTTTAATAAGATTATAGTATGCTTAAAATAAACGAAACCATCGCGTGGAAAATTGCATGTTGGAGGAGATAGAAAGAAAATTGACAATAAATTTTATCGTCAACAAGACCTATTATTCCCAGCAGTCACGTGAAGTTATGCAAAATCCATAGAAATCCATCCATCATTATACAGCTATGCTGCCCTTGGAACGAAAAAGGGCACAACAAGTATTTTTATCAAAATTGAGTTACACTTCAGAGATGAAGAATTAAAAAAAAAAATTATTTATATATATTTTAATTATTTTAAGTTATATTTGACGCTATTATGTTAAAAATACTATAATATCAAAGGATTTTACTTAGTAATGTACGGAATTGCGCACTTCAGTTCTATTCATGAGTTAAGTATTAAAAGTCGCATTTGAATTAGTTACGTCGTTTTTTTTTCTACTAATTTAAACGAGAGAATTAAGATAATTTTTAAACGGGCTGTTCTGAATACAACGAACGTTTATATATAAAACATATTACTATGGTATGTATTTATAATATAAATAAAGTACTTAATATCAAATGTATCTTTTAACTATAATTTTTACCAGAAAAACTTAAAAACAATATTTAAACACATATTTAGAATTTGCTGCTTGTGACTTTCTCTCTTTCGAAGGCAGTATGATAATGGTAAATACTAAATATCTGTTGTTCAAATTGTCAAATAAAATTATCATGAGAAAATTTCTCTGCAAAAATTTGCCATACCACAATAGATCAACGTAGTAGACTTTTGAAATTCATTATTGCGAACTTCCGTGCTTCTGTATGAATAAAAATGGTCAATTTATAAACTAAGTAAACGATTTCGTTTTATTTAAAGTATAAAATAGAAAGATAATCATGAGCAAAATAAGCGTGTTAAGTGCGAGGGTTTAAATTGAAAATTTGGTTAGGAAGTACTTACTATGGATTACAGCGAACCTTACTTTTATGCTACACGATGAGTTTAACGCAAAAGTGAACACGTATTTATAGTTATAGGTTTAGGAAAATGTGCATAACTATATATAGCAATTGGTTTCTTTCAGGAATTGATTTAAGATAGCCCGGGTGCTTTAAATTCTATAGTCAAATATGTTGATGAGCATAGACTACTACAACATTATTATTATATAGCAATTAGCAATTAATAATAATATACAAATATTTCTCTCGACTCAGGAATCGAACCCGGGACCTCTGCGTAACAGTTGAGCATGATAACCGTTCGGCCACAGAGGCAGTTAACTATATTTGTATTATATTATGTTCATTATACTATATACACTTTAAGACGACGTTATGTGGAAGTCTTTGGGCCTCTGTTTACCCCGGTATGAGGTAGGCGGGATGGCATATGGATGGATAAAGGCGTGCCGTGATTGGGGAGACGCACGGTCTGACTCTGCTATCAATCAGGGTAAACCCGTAACTTTTAGGGCATTGATCGATAAAACAAATCCATTGCACCAGCTATACAGCCATTTGGATGTTGCCAGTTCTGTAAGTCAGAGGTAAATAACCTTAAGTGCCAAATAGTAAGACTACAGAGCGTTTACAAGAGAATGAGGTCCTTAATTAATCATTTAAAATATTACGGTCAAATAAAATATCGATTGTGAACTGGCAATTGGTACTATCTCAATTTTCTAAAGATTTCACTTTTTAATACCATTTTATACTATTTCGTACTACGCAGCATTGCAAGAAATTCCATTGTTTCTAATAACCTGTGTAAAAAATATATTTAAAAACTACGTATTTTTATTTAATAAACCAGATGCTACATAAATGACGCAAACAAGTTTTTTCTTCATCCCTGTAAAGTTGTCAAAATTGAGACAGTACCGGTTGCCAGTTCACAGTCGATATGTTAAATAAAAAACAAACCACAATAGAACTTAACGTCTTTTACCATGCGTGTTTTTTACATTCTAAAGCAATATTTGTAAAAACATCTAAATTCCAAAACATGGACTTAAGGTTCTTCCCTTACAGAATTATAAAAAAATTCTTGATAAGACGAACGCTGCCTTACTTTTATTTCGTCGTTATTTTTGAGACATACAGTTTAGACAATAGTTATAGGTGATAAAATGGTTTGTCGGAATGTTTAACATTATCTCTGATGTTCAGCTATAGCCTCTTAAATTTGCCATGTGCCGTAAAATAGCGTATAATAAGATAATTGCTATATAGAAATTAATGCTACAGCAGGCAAAAACAAATGATGATTAATTTATGTTATATTGGGTGTTAACGGGCTATGATGATGATATTGGGATGAATGAGTGAATAAAATATTCTTTATTGTACATACAATTATAATTACAACACAAACCAGTAACTAAAGTATAAGAGTAGTAAGATAATGTGCAACAAGCGGTCTTATTGCTATGTAGCAATTTACTTAAATTTGTTAATGAGAATATTTATAATGATTATTAAAAAGACATATTGATACCTTAATCGAGTAAAACTTCACCTCCCATGCAAGAGATTTAAGGTTTGAGTTTGTATTGTGTTCTTTTTTTTTTGTTGGAAAGAGGGTACCTCCATAGTAGTCCCATTTAATTTAGAAGAAAATCATCCACCTCTGAGGGTGGCTGTTCACGCATAAAGATTCATTTTTATAAATCGCGCCTAAATTTTATTCCATGGAGCAATTATTTTAATGGTTGATTTTGCTATTCTCCAATTCAAGGCGTTTCTTCTCTCTCAGTATACTTTGAGTAGTGAGAACCGATTTTTATTATCTCCTGTGTCAAGTTCCGTATTGTGGCGAACTAGGGGATGAATCCGGGTTTGCGCACTTTCCGGTAACCGATTTCAATAAAACTTGGCAAATAGATGTAATTCCACGTACTTTTAAGGTCGGTTTTTTTAGTATTCTGTACTGAGATTATTATAATATCATGGACGGGACGAACAACTCGTGCGCCTGACGGTAACGACATCCTTATCTTACCTTATCTTATAAGTTGCAATGCCACTTTAAATCGCAATGTTCTGATGGGCACTGTCACTGCGCCTGGCACCCTGGCACAAAGTTGCCAAATACACATGCTGACATTATTGTTTGGCGGCAGAAATAAGTAAGCCTGGCAGTACTTCCTCGGACGAAATATTTCACACAGAGCTCTATTCCTACTAAACAATCACTCATGGTAATAATGAAGGAAAATTTCGAGACGCCATCAGCGTAACGGAGCTCTTAGAACTATGCGACACGCAGGGCACGACAAAAGATGTGCCATTGACTGGGGAGTGACACTACACATAAATGCGCTCTCCGAGCTTTAACCCGACCTTTACATGCTCTCCCTGCTCCGGCCAAAATGGGGTCGGTTTCGCCGTTCAGAGGGAATACTTCTTTAATGAAGGTATGGTGACTCTTCAGCCTGTGGGTTACCGGCACGTAATGGTGTAAGGGGATGCCGCGGGTTAGCCTCTTTTTCTTTACCTTTCTTCCTAGGTTTACGGACGGACGATATAAATCCCTTAAAGTAGCGTGTACGGACCATTAACGCGTATTTGTATTTATGATGATGGTGAATTATAAAAACGTAAGCAAAATAAAACAAATAATGTAGATTATTAAAATTAACATACATTGCATCAACAAAACCGAATTAGAGAACAAAAATAAAATAAAATAAGAAAGTCACAGCGGCGTGATGGGTCGTTTCAAAACAATTTATGGTCTCTATAAAAAACCACGCAAGTGCTCTCAATGTGGTATAATAAACAATGTCGCACCAAATCCGTACAATTACCATGTTATAAAATAGTGTCCGAATAATACAAAACCGAATAAAAGTGTAACGATTTCGATAGCCAAAATGGGGGCCACCATCGAAAAAGTCACTACAAGGCGCGGAGAAGAACGTCTGTGATAATAAAACATTCCAATACATGCTTAGATAAGTTGAATAAGATACGTAATGTGGGCTACAATGCCACCGAAAAATACATTGACAAGATAAAATTAAAACCAGATGACCGACATACTAAGCTATATAAAAAAAGAATCTAACACACTTTTTAACACACAATTTTTATTTATCGAGTGTTTGGAATTGGCGTACCCACCTAAACTTTAATCGAGAACTTGAGCAAAGAAAGAGGTAGAGCTTTATTAGTAAGCATGCACGGAAAATACAGTTTACATAATTTTAGATTAGTATAGTTCAACTTGTTGCGCTAGTAATTGGTATACAAATATTAGTAGCAAAGTAGGCAACGTTCACATTTATTATTAAAGTCATATTGAATTATATGATTAGGATTTTTTTAATAGAATAATGTAATTTGAAAAAAAAAAGATTTATTTATTTACAATCAAAACAGTGACTTCATGATTCTCCACATTCGGGATTTCGATCGGAATATCCTGGAGAAAGAAAATAATGAACGCAGGCTTTATGTCAGCCTGTGACAAAACGTATGGTATATGTGCAAAAAGATTTTATCGCAATTATGTCTATTTATAATATTGGTACAATGTAAACGCGATTAAAAAGTTATTTTAGTTAGAAAAAAAATGCCGAAACCGAAAATATCCGAACCGAAGTTTCAGAGCTCTATAACCATGCCATAAACAAGCTTCGGCCGGCGGCTGCGCCCACGCACCCGTTTGTTTCACCTCACTTAAAGTCAGTTTGCTCTGCGACCTATTATAACTTCCTTTTTTTTGTCTCCGTTTCAAATTGTTATGTTTATTTTAAATAAATTGTTTAAGTGAAATGCAGTGTTATAGCCAAAATTAATCATCTGGTAGGACTACATACCAGGGCCCCAATTCTAGCAACTTTAAATCATCTCAGTTGTGTGTAATAGTGTCAATGGCATGATTTTGTACGCTTGGTATTGTGATAGCCGTTGAGATAATATTCAACTGACATTGTAATTTTTTGGCATCCTGCTCTTCAATGGCGAGTCCATAGTGTAGTCTACCAATATTATAAATATTTCATTTGAAAACTAAAATATTAATTAAACAAGATAGAAATTAAGGTACGCACAGTAATTTCCACGGGAGTTTTAATAAGGCAACATCGATTGTCAGTGATTGCATATTCATTCATGCATCCATCAGGCCATTCCACAGACACGATGGAGACTCAACTGCATTGCAACCAAATTTTAACTCAATTTATCAAATATTATCATAATTGTAATACAATCTTAGTGGACTCTCAAGGGAATTGCAATGACCAATGGCTTTAAGAGAATTAGAAGACCTGAGGCCGGATTTAGATAAATTGAACTAACCATCAACGGCACATGTTCCATTTGTATTTAAATATATGTTTTGTGTTGAAGAATAGCTCAGCTCAAGATATGAAATGCCAAAAATGAACGCCAACAAATAAATGAAATCAACAGAATATTAAACTCTGAGATCAAATATCGACAACGGTTAACAAGATAACCAATTGGTACATAAACGCTTTCGGAGATAACACTACATAATTTATGTACTATTTAATTTAACCAGTTTATTGTGACAGCTTTTAATTTGGACTTGATGATAACGGAATAGGAATCGCGATTAGTCAATTCGTCAAAAAATATTTCGTCCAAGGAAGTACTGCTACGTTACCTATTCTGCCGCCAAGGCTGTGATGTGTGTTTCATGTAATGTGAGGATTACTGTGTTCCGGTTATAGCAGATAAGGGCGTTGGTGCAGTAAAAGACACATGGGACTTGTCAATTACCAGGCTCACCGACTTGTTCGTCCCGTCAATTAATATTATAAAAAAAACGATTTTGTATAGATTTTGTCACGAACGAAGTCCAGTTCCGGAGTCATTTGGAGCGCAAAGTCTTCAAAAAAGCTTGGAGTGCTCAATAGAGCGAACTTTTCACCAGGTCACCGAACTTTTGTTATATAAAACACAAGTACGGCTCCATTTTACTCGCATCTCTAGGCATGAGCTTACACACACCAGCTTGACCCACTTGACTCCATCCAACGGGTCAGAAGGTCTTAGAAGGCTACTCTTCCGAACATCGGGGGATAGAGTAGGAGTTCCTCAGGGTTCTGTACTGTTCGCAACCCTCTTTCAGCTGCATATAAATGATATGTTGATTCCAGGTACTTTTGGGTATGCTGATCTTTTTATCGTGTCGACACTTCTTTTATTTTGGTACTATATTGACCCTGAACCCTGACCGTACTAACGTTGCAACTTTGACTACGCGCTGTCCGTGGTCGCGTAGAGATCTACCCTCGTACAGGTATTAGGACGCAAGGGGTACATCAGTAAGTGCTGTATGGACTGCGTTGGGACACCGCAGTTACATTGGGCTTGACTAGTATCCTTGAAACCCCATTTACACATCGTATCTCTACAGCGTCCTACCTGAGTGCGAAGGCGATTTGAGGACTTCCACATGTATATATGATGTGCTGATGGACAGGTGCTTGACCAATGCAAGGGTCAGTGGAGAAGAAACCCAGTCTTGTCAAGAGTCCACGGTTAGTCGTTTGAATTTGACACTTAAGGCAGTCTCCGATTGGAGCGATACCAATCTTGTCAAATTTAATATTACCAAAACGCAGGGGGTGGTTATCTCCCCTAAACGGATTTCTCCCGGCCCGGGAATCGAACCCGGAACCTCTGCGCCCGAGACCTTTAGAAAACCAAGCAAGAAAATGTTTTGAATATTTTGATCCCTTGAATTTCAAAGTGAAGTGATTTAATAGTTTGACGAACGTCCGGTCGCCTGAGGCTCTCAGAAATTATTTTCTTAAAATGGGCAGTGTTCAGCAATTGACTCATTGGGTGAAATATAACTAAGTAAGAGTTTCTGGAAAACGCAATTTTCATACATTTAACACTTCCCTCGCCGCGGCCGGTCGCGGAGGCCCCGGGCCGCGATGGCGCGAATTGCCGCGAACAAACAACCTCATAATCATAGCCTGCTGCTTGAGAGCGTTTGAGTAGCTCTGCGGTTAGGGGTCCGTCGTCGAGATTGAAAATATTTAACTTTGTTTGTTCGTATTCCGAAAGCAGAACTAAGCATACTATTCAAGAAATATAAACATATTATCTATTAATTTAATTTTATTTACATTAGAAAAAATATATATAATAACCAGTGACTGAAATTCAGGGAGTCAATGTAGCTAAAGAATAACGTGGACATTCCCTTCTATAAATCTCGGGAGTTTTCGGAACTGATTATATTTGAATTATGCGTATTATTTATTAAAATTTGAGTACATTGACGACAAATTATTATTTCCTATTGAGTATTAGCTACAAACTATTGTCACAAACAATAATATTGTACTTGTGTTTCTATTTAAATAAAATAAACATGAGACACCCTACAAAAATATATTTTATAGGCAATAAAAACTAATTACAGAGTGTGTATTGTGTTCTAACTAACTAAAATTCCATAATAACACTAACGTGAAAATGTCAGTGGAACTGTAGAACAACGTTTTTCCGTCAATTAAAACCCTTGGTCATATCCGCAAAATAACAACTTTTCAAGAGAGAGTTTTAAAAATTTCATGTAATGAGATCAGACGGTAACTATATCATGTTTTTTTTTAAATAATATCTAGTAACGGGATGACCTAGTCTGATGGTAAGCTACACGCCTGTCTATAACAGTTGCAGTGCCACTCAGAGCTTTGAATCGCACAGATCTGAGGAGCACTGCCACTGCGCCCGTCACCTTGAGACGTAAGTTGACAAGTCCCATGTGTCTATAATTTCACAATGTCTAATAAACAGTCATATATAAGTAATTTTTTACATGTAGTTCGTATTATTGTTATTGCTTTTGACGTATTATCAAGTGGATTTATTATACTAATGGTACGAATTGTAAGTTATATCCTTTTGTACCGCAGGACAAGAATACGCATACGTTACTGTAATATACATACGTATTTTTTCTTAGAAGTACCCCAGCAAGGTTTCTCGGAAATGTTTATTTCAGAACCCTTTTAATGAAATCAAGCGTACGCACTTGTCAACAATGTTTCCGTCTTCGTGTCGGCGCCCGCGCCGCCCCGCCTCCTTTCGGCTGCCTATTACATCAATAATTTGTGCCCTTTATATTTATTTCAGTTTTTATTTTAATTTATTTACATTCAATCCCAGTGCGCTGTCCGCCCAGGGATGTTTATACTATATTTATAACGGCTATCTGTCATAAAATCTATTATAAATTAAAAAAATAACAATTTAAAATGTTATATTTGTTGCGTAACACCGTTAGACGTTAATGATTTACGTTTTATTGGTGGAAAAGTTTTGTCTAATAAAAATAGTTATGATAATTTCGGTTAATAGGATTTTGAATGGTTTGAATCACTGGGCTTGAATGAGTAGGTTATTTGGGTGTGTCCACAATTATCAAAATGAGCAGAAACTCCAAATATACAATTCATTGAAAAAACATTTTTTCTGTTAATACAGAAACACTCTGATTTAAATTTTTTTTCTCAAAACAAGTGTGTATTTATTAGACCATATACGTGTATTGATTGAGAGTACTGATGTGGTCGACGATGGAGCATGCATATTATATATTTGTGCCTAATGCCTATTCACTCTCGCATCCAAAAGTCCCAAGGTATGTGGACTAGGTCCGATTCGAACCCGAGAAACTACGAATATCGCTTGTACACCTAGAGATAAAATGATCATTGTGACATTGCGGACCGTCCTTTCTCGGATTCGGAATGAATACACGCAAGCAGACAAACGTACGTGTATCTGCTTGCCCCAATGGGAAATCAAAGGCGATACATGTATGTAAACAATTCTCTTAAAGGTAATATCACTCTCCCTTATCACTATTACTTAAAATCAACCTGGTGCAGCAAGCGAACACAGATGAAGACTAAAAATCTGCAATTCTGAGTCTTTTTAACCTCTTTGTCCACACTACTTAGTAGCATTTTATATTAGTCCACAATTATTGCGTCAATTACAATTAGTCCTATATGGAGATGGGTGGACGACATAGTCTCAGTCTTGTTAATAAAGCAGTCTTCTTGGGAGTGACCTTAGATAGTAAACTTCAAAGGTTTCCACATATATCTGCCCTGGCCAGCAGATTAAGCTCCGCTGCATACGCAGTCCGCAGAATACGTGAGCTTGCCGATGTTAGTACTGCTAGACTAGTTTACTTTAGTTACTTCCATTGTATAATGTCCTACGGGATTCTCATGTGGGGTAAAGCGGTAGATATTCAAACCATATTTGTATTGCAAAAACGAGCGATTCGTTCTGCGTACCGTCTAGGCTCTCGGGTTTCTCTCAGAGAAAAGTTTAAGGAGACTGGTATCATGACTGTGGAATCACAGTACATTTACTCAAATATTTTATATGCCCGTAAAAACATACATAATTTCAATAAGAAAGAAGATATCCATAATATTAACCTTAGAGCTAAGTCCATACTCATGGTACCACGATTTCGTTTAACCGAGGTAAACAACTCTTTTATGGGGAACTGTATACGTTTTTACAATAAGATTCCGGAGGATATATTAAGTTTATCATTTCCTAAGTTTAAAAACTACATTAAAAATATTTTGATCGAAAAATCATATTACAAAATTGACGACTACGTGTTAGATAAAGATGTATGGACAAACGACACGGCTCCAGAATCCACACAAATTTGATTGAAAGTGTATTATTCCATAGCATTTAAGTTTATTTGATAAGAGCAATCCTTAGAGTTTTTTGCTCGTTCTTCTCAGGGAGGTCAGCGTAGTGAACGAGCAGTAGCTTAAATGTGACGTTTTCAAGTGTAAATTTATTTTACCTATGGATCTTTGACTTTGACTTTGAGTTAATGTTGTGAGCCGTAGATGAGTGAGACTAGCACAGGATCTGGGTAGATGGTATAAACTACGGTAGTCCTATAACTCCAGTGCTGGGGATGAAGTCAGACTGTGAATCATGATGAAATCCCTCTCCCCAAACTTGGCGAACCTGTATCTTGGGAAACAGTTCCTTCCCAATCAATGGTCACAGTGTATGTATGTATTATCATATAACTAATATGGTAGATGGCAACAATTCTAGGATGTAACTATTAATATCCATTATTATTAGAGAATTGCTTTATTTTAATACATGATGACCATGACAGTGATCACAATTATTGTGAATTGTATATTTTGTGGAGTCTATTTATTTTATTTTTAAAGTCGTCCGTTAATTCCTTCATCCGTCATTACGTTGTACACTGCTTTCGGTTACAAAATATCACGCGATTTTCATCTTTTTTTAAAATTCAATATTTGTATCAAAGACGCGATTGGCCTACATTTTGTCTTTGAGAGTATGTATAGTATTGGTGAATTACATGTGAGTGTGTTGGGAGTGTGTGCGAGAGGAGTCTTTACTGAAAATACTCAATATTTCTTAATACTAAACACTGAACACTTTTTGAAAATCAATTTTTTTTTATTATATTTGATTTTTCTTATAATCATGAAACCATCATGACGAGGAGACTCGAATGTTGGCGAATATTCACGAAAGTTCCTTTCACGGGGTTGAGAAAGACTACGGGCTAACCTAACCAAGATCTGTGTCGACCAGTGACACGTGATGAGGCCAGTGGAACTGCGTTAATTAAATAGAAAATTTCTCAAAGCCCAATGTGTTGCAATAGGTTTAACAAGGCTCGTTCGAAGCGGTTAATAACGATAATTGGACACTTAACGACAATCGTTGATAGCTGCGCGGGCGACGCAACGGCGACTGATCGATCGACCTTTTAGTCGATTAACGTATTTAATTCACTTGTTATTTAATTGTGTACACGCCCACTGCCTTTGTTAATTAATTATACTATTTACAGCTATGTATACGGTTCACATGTATAGGAGAGATAGTTTATGAAGGTGGATGTACAAATACGCAGCAAATGTAATGTGAGACATTTTCCATCCAATATTTACTGCCAAGTCGGGGAATAAATTCTTTAGGCACGCCGATGAGGCTCGTGCTGTACAGGCCTGTCGCCGCTAGTACATATATTTATTTAGAATATATTATATAGGAAGTATAAACGGTGGTAGGTCAGTAGGAAATCAGTTGCTTTGCGGATTGGGAGGTCGACAGTCCGAATCCTTGTGGTGGCATTACCATATAAGCAAAGAAGGATGGCGCCATCCCGCGTTTTTTGTGACCCAGTGTTTTTGACGACATGCATTAAAGAGACCTATCAATACTTGTGATTTATTATTAAAGCATCTAAAAAGCTAATTGAGCACAGCCTGTACAAGCTGGGGGTTTATAAACTTGATATAGGTTATATTTATATCATTGTCCTGTAGTTCGCTTCAGATGTTTGTTCGTACCTAGTAAATGAAAACAACAAGTTTCCAGTTTGTTACTAAAAATAATAAAGAACTTGCTGAATATTTCTAAATCTGCCAAACTCTGCCACATTTAATACAACGTTAACATGTTCTGCCGCAATGAAAATGAATAAAAATTAAATCTGCCCAAATGGCAGGAATCTGCCACAAATGGTCACACTTTCTCAATCTCAAAGTGATATTGACATTGGCAAGAGGCCTCTTGTCAAACCGTTCCTTTGCTAACTTTCGTATCTCTCATTTAAATATAGTCTAAACATTATTGTCACATCGTGTTTTATTTTTTACTTTATGTTATTATTGTTTAATTGATTATTTGATTAGATATATTATATCTTTAATGTTTTATGTGTGTACTATAAAATAACCAATACTTTAGGTAGGTAAACATTAAATCATGCTTTTAATGAAATGTACGTACAAGACGTTTCCTAATGTATGATAGATCTTAATCAATAGCGTTGTGTTCTTGCATTTATTTTCTTAAAAATGTAAAAAAATATATTAATAAGTAGTCATATACTAAAACGTAAAATTATACCAGCCAAGTCCATGAACGGCACTTCGTTGATTTTAGGTCAGCTTTTGCCATCCTTCTTTAAAGCCCTCTCAGTTCTGAAACGTTTGCAATCTCGTCCCTTATTGATATTTACTTGCTACTGGGAAATTAGGGTTTCGTAATTAAAGTCATGTACGTGAGTTACTCGGTACCTATATTCGTATTTGGTATATTCGTGCTTTTTCCGGTACTACCGACTTGTTCGTACCGTCACTTGGTATTGTAAAAAAAACTATAGTATAGTGTGCCTTCAGTTTACTGGTAAAAGTGAACCCATGACCACGCTGTACCGCGCTGCTCGAACCAACTGAGCTACCGGTCAAGTTATCGAGTTGTCGAAATTCTCCTATGTGTTTTTGTTGAAGATCTTAGAATAGAATAGAATAGAATAGCACTTATTTCTTAAATAATAAAATATGGTACAATAAAAGCAGACGTTGCAAAATTTAAAAAGTTCAACATATTTTGCCAACAAGCGGCGTAAAAATATTAAAGTAATAGTAATTCCGTCAAAATGTCAAAATAAATTTCTTTCAAAAAGTATGATTCATGTCAGATATAAGTTAAAAATATTAAAAACATGATATAAAATGTGATTGAATTCAATGAACCTTTGTACTGGTCATCGGCATTTAGTGATAGATTTTTCCAATTCAATAAAATATCACTTTGCAAGGGTGGACAAATAATTATTAAAAAATCTATGAAATAATTTCTCAAAACATTTAAAACTAATTTTACAACGTAAGATTAAAAAAGCATATTCGTCATTATGCAGTTAACAAAAAATAATTTACAAAAACACACGAGACTGCATATGGTAATAATTACAAACATTTATAACGCCCTAAAACCTAACATTAGTATGAGAATAACACGTTATTACGCTTATTAAGGAATGTTTATGGTGTTATTGTTCTTTAGCGTATTTGTATGCTGCGCAGGCGCAGGATGGCGCCGGGAGTAAAAAACTTATTATTTATTTAATATTAAATATATTCAAGACATGTGAAGTGCCAGCGCTATGGAATACGGGCTCTCGAGGCGTTAAAAGATAGAATACTCTATGCTGCATTTCCTATCCTGCGAGACTGCGGAGTCATAAACAAATAAATTCTAATGTCATCATCAGCATCATCATCGTGAATGTGAAATGATACCTCCTACTGCAGGGTTTTTTTGGATAGTAATGGATCATGGATCTTCGATCGTATACCCAACGTGGAGATACGACAACGAACAAGGGTCGGAGACGTCGGTATGCGGATCGCGAGCATAAAATGGAGATGGGCAGGACACGTTGCTAGGCGGGACGAGGACCGATGGACCAAGGCGATCATTGAGTGGTACCCGGTAGGAGCGAGACGTCCGCGAGGTAGACCACCTGCTAGATGGTTGGACGATTTTGTCGGGGTGGCCTGAAGATTGTGGATGAGATTCGCGCAGGACCGATTGAGCTGGCGTGCAAAAGACGGGGCCTATACTCAGTAGTGGGTATTAACGATTTTCACTGCCTCTTTGGCTTCAGTCGGTTACGGCCGTCTTTTACAGTGATACTAGTCAGTGAGACAAGATGTAGACTTATTGTACTTAGATGTTGCCAAACTTTTCTTGCAGGTCAATGTAAAATAGGGATTCAGAAAGAGACTGGTCTGTTTAAACAATGATTACCGCCAGACGACTCGTCTTAATGTTGAATCGATTTACTTAAAAAGCGCATTGAAATGAATCGATACAAAAAATCGATAGATCGATATTCATAAAAATCGAATCGTAATGTGCATTCCTACAGCAGGGCACGGGATTCGGGAAATAGTCCGCCACGCTGGCTCAATGCAAGTCGGGGAGTTCAAACACTTTCCAAGGGTTGTAAACCCTCTTCGACGTGCAGATTTGATCACGGTATTCTTCCATTGAGCATAATCTCTCTCATATACCAACAGATACGCAAACATAGAAGCTGAGTGCATGTAAATAAAGGCATAATGCGTTCGCGTCTGAATAATTCATCGCGATTGGCGAGCGCATTATGCCGATCGCGATGAAATTTGTCGCGGCCGCGCCACATTCGCGAACTTATTATTATAGTATTTGTCAGTTTTATTTACATTATCATCGATAAATATTTTAAGACTTACTATATCGTACTATCACATCTGTCACTCACTTGGTTAGGCAGATACTAACAGACCTCCATTTGCTATTAGCCCTTGCGCTGTCACTTGCATCAATCTTTGCATACGAAATTTTCGTATAGTCGTGGTACTTTTAACATTTAAATAAATGAATCTCTTGGGTAAACTGGTTCAGTGTTGTGAGTAGTCTTCAATGTATATTAAATATATCAATTACAAAGAAAAATATCCAAATAGCTCAAGCAGTAGGAACTTAATTCGGAAACCGCTGGCCTCTCATGCAGATCTGCTATACATCCAGCCTAGAAACAACGTAGTGTTTATGAATTAATGCTACGTCTAGACATCTAAATATATTCTAGTAATTGTAATACAATGACTGAGCACTAAATCAGATAACTCGATCTTAGATTTCGATAAAAGCCTAAGTTTTATGGAATCTTAGATGTCTATTGTTCACTTTGTGTGATTTTAGAATAGAAATAAATAAAAAAATATTACGTAATAATTTTTTAATTAGTAATTTTTAAATAAAAGTTAGAACGTAGTTAGGACAACGATATAGTATAAGATAGGTACGGTGGTAAAATAACTCAAATTTCAAAGGTACATAGTACACCAAAGAGCGTGCAGAGTAAATAAAATAAGGTAAGTGAACTGCGGAACAACCAGTTTAATATTTAATAATCCACCCGAACAGTGTGTTCGCTCGTCCAACTAATGCAATATGACGTGTGGGGTGAGAGTGAACGCGACGAGCGGAGCGTACGAATGAGCGGAAGCGAGCGATCGAATTTTTGTTTACACCGCACCACTGCACTCTCGACAACAGGCGTGTGAACAATAATGTTACTAAGGAACACGTTTCTTACAACGGTATGTCTGTTTCGGACAACAGTGGACCTTATAGCTACAACCGAGTTCACAACATCTGCCATGCAGGACCACTAGATTGAGGATAGGATAGGATAGGATAGGACCGCTACACAGAAAATTATTGATTAAATCGCAAAAAGTTTTTAACAACAAAAGGTAAAAATTTGGCTGGTTATAATCATTGTAGGGACGCTTTTTGTAAATATGTATACGAGTATACTATCAAATGTCCATTATAAACTTCTTTCGTCTTCTCAATTCGCATCAGTTCCTTCGTGCATAACATGATAATACGTCGTGCTTTGAGTGGGACAGTCTCGCTTTTAAGCTTCGTGTTCCACTGTCCCCAAAATACATAAAAATGTCCCGCTTTGACAAAATACGACACATGTGAAAACAAATTTTAAATAATGCCGCGAAATCTTAGCAACAAGAAAGCTTTGTCGCCTGCGCCTTTTACTTTGTACTGCGCGTGTGTTGTTTTTGGCGGAAATGAATCAATGAGGTGATTTAAAACTAAACCTGACACATTAAAGCAAATTTGCACATCCGGAAAACATATAAAGCCAACCCATTACACAAGATTACCTCTTTTTAAATTTTGGATTATTAATAATTATTAGTTCTTTTTTAATTTTTCCAATGTATAAACACT
Source organism: Hyposmocoma kahamanoa (assembly GCF_003589595.1). Lineage (NCBI taxonomy): Eukaryota > Metazoa > Arthropoda > Insecta > Lepidoptera > Cosmopterigidae > Hyposmocoma > Hyposmocoma kahamanoa. Next base: position 3,152,809 of record NW_020654684.1, read on the forward strand.
TCGTAACTATCCTAAACATGTACATTATTTTTAAAACCATAATTAATTTACAGGCATACCGCTCTGAGGGGAAAACATGGTCACGTTGCTCGGACATTTACATTTTTGGTTTTTAGTATAACGCTTTCGGTGGAGCCGCACTGGCAATGCAGTCGCCCGGAAAATATTGAATTTTTAGTAAAAACGGCTCGCCTTTCACGAAATCATAGCGCATTGTTACAAAGAATAATGTTTGCTTTTTCTATACAAAAAAGAGTATTAAGTTTCAACGCAACAATAGACATGAAGACGGGTGAAATATTACGAACGAATGATTTTTTGAGATCATAAGGATGATTACGATGACGTGATATGATAGTCGATGTGAGTCGGTTTTAGAATGGACCACACGTATGAAAAAATACACTACTAGAGAGTAGATCATGCTAGAATAGTGTTGAGCGTTTAGCTGTACTGTATGAGTTACAAATTTCAATTATCGATTTCCAAATATCAGACATACCTAACTAGAAACTTAATATATGTATATATTTTTTCTATGATATCAAGTGACGGGACGAAGAAGTCGTACGCCTGGTGTTGAGGGACACGCCTGTCCTTAACAACTGCAGTGTCATTCAGAGTTTTAAATCGCAAAGATCTAAGAGATACTGCCACAGCGCTTATCACCCAGAGACATAAGTTAACAAGTCAAAACCGGAACGCAGTAATGCTCTCATTACTGCTTGGCGGCAAAAATGTTATCATAATTTAAGACAAATCTTTCATAGTCACCAACGTCCCACTTCTGGGTACTGGTCTCCGATAAGGACAAGGTTTAGGCCACAGCTTGTCACCCAGACTGCTTTACCCGTTTTTCAAGGTGTGTGAACTTTTTTCGACAAACATTTCGTTACGGTGTTTTCCTTCGTAAAGTTTAAACATTCGCAATTATTCGTAACTTAAACATAAAAGTCATAGGTTCATGCTGCCACATGGATTCGATCCGTTGTCCTTTCAATTGAGAAGCATCCGTTCTCCAACTGGCCTCTTACGGATTACGTAAAACGGGTTTGCCTCATTTACGTCAAAATTATCTAATGTTAAAAATGACATTGCGTGACAACAAACATAATATATTTGTACAAGAAGTTTATATTTTGAACGTCGTTTTGTAGTATCTATCAGCAGTCAATATGAGTATCTCAGAGCGGATAGAATTTAGTTTGACGCACGTCGTCGTCGGTAAGTATCTATACGGTGATAGTATACGTATTTTTATTATCTTGATAAATTTGAATACAAACGCATCGTATCAAAAAGCATTCGCAAAACCTTTTTTACTGTTCCGATAACGGCCGACGGCCAAAAAGCATTTCTGTGTCACTCCACTCGAGTTAAAAAAAAAGAACAACCGTGACGCATCCGACGACATTTTTCAATATCGACTAAGAAAAAAAAAATTAGGCGAATTTATAAAAACAAAAAGTAAAAATGGCCACCTATCGCATTGTGTCCGCTTTTATCGAAGAACAACTTTTCAAATTTGGATTCTCTTTTGTTTTAAATAATAAGTAAGGATTTATTTTTAAAAATACAAGGTTCGAAATACGAAAATAGTTTTTTAAATTATCGACGTTATTGTTTCAAGCGTGGATTCACGCATGGGTTGCTAGCATGAGACAGTAAATTACAAAAGATTAGTGAATGAAAGAGATGGAGGGTCTATGATGGACGGGTGGCGTCCAGTGAGGTGACATTGGCCGTATCTCAAGCGCCGCCGCATAGTTTCTCATCCTCGTATACGCTAAAATAAACATATTCGGTTTTTATGTGTCCCTGGTATATTTAGAAGATATTGTCGCGTTTTTTTCGAAAGTGTTAAGTGGATGATTTGTGATGGCGCGCCGTTATTAGCTTCCGCCGGTAATTATTTGAGAATGAACTGTTTGACCTGTGTTTAAAAAAATATTGATGCACTTTCGTGGAATAATTCATTTCGATTTAAGTCTATTATCGACGTAATGACGCCGGCGCTGTTTATTTTGAATACGTGTGCATGAAACTAGTGAACGTTTGGATTTAAAGAGTTAACAGTAACTTTTTAAAATATAACACGACAAGTGAATGCAGTAACCACATTGAGAATAGCTTAAACAAAGTTAAGATTAAAAGAATTAAGAATTAACAGAATATGAAATAAGAAATGAAAGAGATGAGAATGGAGAAAGCCAAAGAAACGCGTCAGGAGCGCATCGGGTCTATAGTTTCTGCTACCCCATATCAGTTATTTATATACACATATGAGATTGCCATTTAGTACAAAATGAATTAACTAGAGTCGAGAATAATCGATAAAAAAATGAAACATTGGCAGCGGCTATGGAAGAGGAATTCGGGTTTTTGCAAAGGAATAGGAGGGCTTGTATGAAAATATAAATGCATATAAGTGGCGATAGTCTCTGGTTACCCCTCTCGGGGATTCCAAAGGCTTCATGTATGTATGTATATGGAAAACCAAAATGGCGGAGCAGTTCATTGTTAATTAAAAGTGAACAAATTATAGTTGAAATGTGCATCGTAAGAAATATGTGGCGTTTAAATTATTTCGGTTACAAGCAAGCTTAAGTTTGTTGAAACTGTCATTATATATTAAAACTGGCGAAATAACATGGTGTTCGCGTAGTTATTACAGTAACGTTGTGTGATAATTATTGGTCTTGTTAACTTCAATGCAAAAAGGCAGAATGAAAAAGTGTTTTTTTAATTATTTATTTATGCTGGCACGGATTAATCGCATTTAGCGTTTTAACGACTCCGCTTGCCTCATTAAAGGTGGTGTATAATGTATTACTTAATTTAACTGTTTTGTTTCCTAGTTGAACGCATAAGTAACCACTGGAGCGGTGGTGGCTTAGTCGAAGAACTGCTTTTTAATTGAGAGATGGACGGCGGTGTGTACCAATAACTTTAATTTCAATGTTACGTTTAGTACCTCTCGCCAACGGCGACAGAAAATATCGTGATGTTTTTTATGACACCAAATGACAGGACGAACAAGTTGTGCGCCTGCTGATAAGCAGCACGCCTGTCCATAGCAGATGCAGTAACAATCCCGAGTTTTAAATTAGAAAGATCTGCGGGGCACTGCCATTGCACCTGTCACCCTGAGATATCAAAGTCAAAGAATGCGTGTCGCTTACCATCAGGCGCACGACTTGGTCGTCCCATCACTTGATATTATAAAAAAGAAGAAGGTTCGCAACCCTTGGGAAACGTGTGAACCTAACTTACGTGGCGGACTATTGCCAAACTCTTCTTAGAGGAGATCCATACCCAGCGGTGGAAAGTATAATATGGTAAAGTTTGAGAAAAAGAGAACCCAATTGTAATTTTTTTTTTCGAAATAAATTCTAAGTTACATAAATTCGTTATAAATGATACGATATATCAAAGTCCGACAAAATTGCAAATTCTACCTAAGCTTTTTTTCTAGACAAATATATAAAATACTTATTTATGTGTGTATTTTTTGTCGAAAATCGTCTTTGGCTACCTGATGACAAGGTGGTTTGCGATAAAAGTGACGTTTTAAAGTTGTTTCTTATCTTATTAGATATTTTATTTAATAACGTTGATTTATACCTCGAGATAACGTATTAAGACGCAATAAAAATGATTTTTTTTCGCAGACGCGACGTTAAGTCATTTCGATTATCTTTGGGTTTTGTTTTGAAGGATAACGAATCTGTACAAAAGTGTGGGAAAAGCAATTTTTAAAAGTGTATATTTTTTGCTTAATTATCTAGAATAAACGATCTTTATTGCACATTAAAAGTTACAATGAAAACACAGAACAGTAAAATAAGTATCACAGAATAAGTTAATGTACAACTGGCGTCCTTAATACTAAGTAGCAATTTGTTCCAGACAACCTTAGGATAGAAATTTAAGAATTGAAAGGCTGGCGTGCCTAAGTACAATGAATGCGGTTTAAATTTTATTTTAATCTCGATTTGTCCCGTTGCAAATTTACTGTATCGGAAACGTCCCGAATTTTGGAAAAAAGTTTATGTCGTATGTCCCGCGTAGACTTGAAACACTTGATGCTTCAGCCTGACGCTGGTTTTTGTAAGTTCTGAAGAGTTCTTCTAAAAACTTGGATATGTATTGGAATAATAAGAAACAAAAATCTAGGGAAGTTTTTTAGTAGCAGTAGAGCTTCTTGTGAAAGAGTTTGTCCAGGGAAGTGCTGCCACCTTACCTATTTCTGCCGCCAAATAGTAATGTGAGTTTCGGTTTTGAAGGATAAAGGGTGCTGGGGGAATTACAGACACTTATGTCTCTGGGTGACTGTCACAGTAGCAGAGCCCCAGATCTTTGTGATTTAAAGCTCTTAAATGGCGCTGTAACTGTTAAGGACAGGCGTGTCGCACACCAGCAGGCGCACGACTTCACTTGTCACACACTTGGTATCAAGAAAAAAAAAGAACTACGAGTACGTTTTCCAACAGTGTACCCACCAATAGATCATGTAGATCACAAAAGCACCCACGCTATGAGGTAGGCCATTTTGTTATGCTATCTGTCATGTTCTACTAAGTCTGGGACTAGGAATGAAAAAGTTTTTTTTATAATTATTTATTTATGCTGGCGGATTAATCGCATTTAACGTTTTAACGACTCCGCTTGCCTAATTAAAGGCGGTGATATAATGTATTACTTAATTTAACTGTTTTGTTTCCTAGTTGAACGCATAAGTAACCACTGGAGCGGTGGTGGCCTAGTAGAAGAATTGCTGCTTTTTAATTGAGAGATCGACGGCGGCGTGTACCCATGACTTTAATTTCAATGTTACGTTTAGTAACCCTCGCCAACGGCGACAGAAAACATCGTCATATTTTTTTTATGATACCAGGGATGAACAAGTCGTGCGCAAGTCGTTCTTTTTTTAATTTCAGTGGTAAGTAACAAACACAAACACAACTTCATGAAAACCGGTGTGTCGCCACTCGACCACGAGCTTGTCATATTTATTTCAAATACCATAGGATTGACATGACATGCGAGAGCTAAACGGGTTGCTACCATTTTTATCATCCAAGTAGGCAAAAGCGGTACAATAATCTTTTTTGTTTCACTATAGTCTAAACCTCGTAAAATAGCACTATTGAATATCAACCGGAGTCTTATTGCAGAAGTGTGTACATTGCCGCATTGCATTGCATTTGTGAAGACGACTGTCCAAAGCAATTACTTTAATTTATGTTATGTACGAGTAAGTAAGATAAGATTGGTGCTAGACCATAGACCGCAGACTTGCACAATTTAATTTTTTTTTACATGAAGAGTATTAAATATTACAATATATGTATATAACAATAATGGGTGACACTGCCATACCAACTACTTGGTTTGAAACTAGGTAATTCCTTGTATTATGAATACCAGAGTAACGGAAGTCTACCCAGAATACCTAGACCAGAACCTTTTTAGAAAAAATTCATTTCCCTAATTGGTCCCACTGGGTATCAAACCTGGGATCCTTTGGTCGCCGAGATCAAGAATTAAAATATTCAATAAAATACGAAATAATTTTTTGATATAGTCGCCGAGTAGTCTACAAAACTAAAGAAATGGAAAATTGTTTCTACCATTGTAAATTTAAAATTTTGCATGCCGTTGAGTGGTAATATGTGCTGTATCTATCTGAAATTAACTTGTTTATAAACTTTTATTTAATTTTAACCATAACATCGTATGCAAATAAAATTATTTCATCACGACAAAGTTCAGGTCAAGAGGTCTACAAACAGGCAAAACTGGAATTCCTTTCCACTTACGACGTCCCGTATTAATCATATGTATAAGAGCTTGAATATCAATAGTATAATACTGATGGTTTGATATCATTAGGTAGAGTCGCGGTAGGAGCGCGGTGGGCGCGCGGCGGGCGGTAGGCGCCAGAGCCACGCGTCGAACGACCCTCGGTCGCTTATGATGCCCTGGTACTTCGGTGTACAAGTGTCATAAATCTTATTAATTTCGATATTATTTTAGAAGAAAACATTAACAGAATCAAGTTATTATAATGACTGGCACTCTTAAAGGAAAACACAGTTAACTTGTGTGTAGATAATTTGTTATAACTTTTTCAGATACTTGACCGTTATGCGAAGTTGTCAAATACAGACTAAGATATTAATTAAACGAAATACTATAATTGTAAGTAACGAAATATTACCGAAAGTGCAGTTATTGGCACTGCCAGTACAATGATTGGTAGATGTGGAAGAGTGTAATCACTGGCACTCTTTATTTAGCAGTTAAATTAATTGATAAATGTAAATATTATCAAAAAGTGACTTCATACTTCATACTTCATACTTTGCATTTACATCGTTTAAAAAAATAACTAGGCAAAAAAAAAGTTTATTTCAACAATGATTAACATTGTTTCTTCTATACATTAAAACTCTCTTTACCAGAGAACTGTGCTCAGCAGTGAGGCATATGTATTAATCACGACAGATAGGGATTTATGGGAGCACATGCAACATCTTTAAGTAGGGATTACAACTTTTTAAATGTCAGGTGCTTCCTTACTTTGTAAAAAAAACCTTAAATAAGTAAAGTAGTAAAGTACTTAAAAACCTCATAAAAAATAGGAAGCGTGCTTGTGTAGTCAAGTGCTCCTCACTGAACTTGGAGAGTGGAGTACACTAATGTGCCCCAAAAGAGACACTTGAACTCCCGAAAGTGGGGCTCATAGAGTGCTTACACTATTGTCCGCACTTTGTTGTACAAGTGTGATTAGATTATTCATTTCATTATGTTGTTGTAATTTGGACTTATCGAAAAGATACTTACTGAGGAATGTTTGGTGCTTACTGCAATGAAATGATCATTGAAAGGTATCGATTGTTTGACGACGGCTAGGACTGTTGGCGTTAAAAAAGGTCCCAGGTTCGATTCCCAGTATTACCTAATTGGGAAACAAACATTTCTAATTGTGGTCTGGGTCTTCTATTTAGTACCTCCGGTGCTCATGGTTTAAAGGAAATTCCCTAGTTTGAGACGAGGTAACAGGAAGGTTTACTTCTTTATTTCTTTTTATTGGCTGTTGGGTGTTGAGGTACTTGGAAAAATATTTGACGTAGAGACAAACATGCAAACACTGACAAATATGATCGTCTATACAATGCAGCCAGTGCGCGGTGACTCAAATTTGGTATTTGCTGTATTTGTCGTATTCGACAAGGCAAACACTTTGTCACACATGCTATCTACACATGGTGATTGTTTGACAAATATATCAAATACGCAAATGCAAATAGCCCTGTGAAGTGCTACTATTGAAGTCAAAAGTGAATGCTAATATTTTCGAACCCAACTTGTCGGATTTCAGATTGATGTTGTTTAAAAAGTTTTCATCGACGTTCAAATAAAACGATAAGTATATTGTACACCCGAAAAACGTAAACTGTGTTACAATAACAATGTCTACACGGTGGACTGTTGCATTTTTGGTGGGGTGTGGTAATGAAAACAAATGACAGGCGGCGATGCGCGTCACATAAAAAATTCAATTCATGGATGCACGAAAATAGGAGCCCCGCTCAATTCAATATTCCAAAGCACACTTTTGACTGAGTAGGACTACGTAATATGTAGCAGGTCGAGAGAAGGCCGATCCTGAACAAAGAATGTGGAGGAAATATTTCCGTTTTCCTTAATTTAATTTGGATAAATTGGCCTGAATTGTTTAGGAAAAAACAAATAATACAAATTTTCTTCGCACGAGAAAAATGAAAATTGCATCGTCTCAAGAAACAAATTTCAAAATTGGTATTGGGAGTCACTTCAACTGAAGGTAAAACCAAGTGATCGTTCATTCCGAATGTCTACACAAAATTTAAGTTGCTTTACTGATGACAGTAATAACATGGTACTCTCGAGATGTGGTTATTTTTCCGCGGTTCACCGCTGAAATACGGCAGTTTACAATCGGATCTGAGCGGCGCGGCGGTTGTAAATTGCAGCATTCTAACGAGTTAACTTCTCGTTACAACGCTATTATGGTTACAAAAATAACACCCAAATTGGTAGATAACAATTGCATTATTGTTTTGTTTAAAATAACAAAATTTTTAAAATACAGTGAACACTTGTTTATTTTTCTTGCAGAATGTGCAGCATTACTATTTTTATAAGTGCGCCAAGTGCGCTAATTTATATTAAAATTAATTTTATTAAGCATTAGTATGTATGACATACATCTTTCTGTCTAATTGCCTGTGCTTTAGAACTGAAGATAATTTTTAACTATAGTGATATACTTATGTCTTGTACTTGTGTAATAATGTGATATAAATTTACACGCATATTCAATTGTCACACTTAAATTCTAAGTGTAAAGAAAAACAATTTTAGTTGTTTAATTTGATACACTGAGATTCCATCCATATGCGATTGCGAGTACTGATTGTATTGCAGTTATATTATTACACACAAATGAATGAAAATAAATCACTTGTGATTAATGTTACAAGTCTTTGATTGTCATTACAAAAATAGACCACAATGACATTGCCAGAAGGTGTTCGTAGCTTTCCGATTTGTTTCTTTTCAATCTAAAAAACCTTGAGCTTATTTTAATATTATTATTCACGAAGTCACCAATGCGCTTTTATTCTGTGTAAATTGATGCAATTTGTAATAAATCACCTTACAGAAGCACATTTTAAAGTCATACTTTTGCTTTTATGCTTTCCTGATGAAAATATGTCAAGTTAAATGCAATTTTTGATAATCCACGCTGCCGACATTGAAATTTTGTTCTAGGATAAGTAACTTCTTCAAAATTACAACACATTATGAAAAAATTACAACAACATCTATTTCTAAACATTATTTTATTGATATTGTTTTTAAATAGTTCTTTTTTGCCAAATGGTTACGCCTTTGTACAGTTACGTAACATTTTGAGATACTATTTAAAAAAATAATATTATTTAAAAAAATATGAAAAAAATGCAATTCGAATTTTAATAATTTCACAAATAGATATAAAGACGTAATTCTGTTCAGGAACACAGTGACGCGTTTAAGGAGACTGTTTTAATTAGCAAAAGTACGATTTTTTTTAAACTAATTTAATTTCAGTTCCATATACAACAGAATTTTGGTTCAGAACTAAAAAGTACGCCATTGTGACAGGGTTTATGAAATTATATTTGACAGATTAATGTACAGGTAGCAGAAAAAAATATAAAACATTCAAATCCATTTTTCTCAAAATATGAATTTCGGACGAAGCGCACTTTTCACGGAGTGTACAGAATTATATTGATCAATAAAATATAGTCGTTACAGTCTACTTGCTCGATAAAGATGTTACCGCCCTTTTTATTCGTACCGCTAAACAGCAGGACATCCCCAAGCTGATCGAGATATGTACATCGAGGTCAGCTACTTCTATCCACGTTATATACGTTCAATATACATATCTGTAGAGGAAAGTCCTGTTGACAATATGTTACGTTGTCGTTCTAAATACCATGAACACTCCTGACATTTTTTCGTAGTGTTATGACTACATTTTCCAATAGGTATAGGGTTAACGTCGTAAAAGAAGTTCAAGCTACCTGAATTTCTATAAATAACCGTAAATGCTCTTCCGTCCATTACGAAAAGTTATAAATTAAAATCTCTTTCACGTCTATGGACTCCTGGTACTTAGCTAAGTGACGATCTCAACATAATTTGTGTTAATGGGGATACTTTGAGAGCATCTGGGCTGTAAAAATGATTTAGACCAAATAAAGATAGTAAGGGGAACATAAAATTGTCGTAAAATTTTTGGCTTTCTAGAACTACATTGGGCATGTCATTTTAGGGGACCTAAATTGAAAATCATTTGGAAGTGTCGACATTTTTGTCACTCTCTTCATATATTCTTGATATATGTTCAATGTGATCATCATCACCTTTCACTCAGTACTTTCTGTGTACCTTGCGCTACTCTCTTCCATCCACGGCCTGCGACTTTGATGATGTCGTTTATCTATCTATCTGCAGGACTTCGCACGTGTTGTACCGTCAATGTGAAATCAGACTAAGCAAAATTCGTACTTTAAATACGTGAAACAACCGTTATCGATAAGCTACAATTGTATAATACAATAAATTGTTTATTTCTCTCTGTGGACCGTATGTAGTTCTTATAGGGCATCCAAGAAGAGAAGATAATAGGAAGCATAGGTGTGTACATGAAACAAAAGTCATTCATCCCTTAGTTTCCTACCCTTAGAGATGGAATATTTTCTTCAAATTTAAATGGGACCACTGCTGAGGTACCCTCTTTCCTACAAAAAAAGAATCATCAAAATCGGTTCGCGATAACTCCGGCGGGCATTTATGCCGGCCGGAGTTTTCGTACAACATACATACATACATACAAACCAAACATACAGACGAATTGAGAACCTCCTCCTTTTTTGAAGTCGGTTAAATATTTTCATTTCATTAGTTTCATTTCTTAAATATTTTTTATAAGTAAGTGTGCTAACGTGTTAGCCGGATGCGATCCGAGAAGTGGGCGAAAGTCGTCACTCCTTGGGTGCCCGAGGATTGAAAGAGATGGCGAGGACTGTTAAGAAGGCATTGGCGGGACGATCTCGATGGGTTTGAGAGGGAGTGGTGGAAGATCTCTAAAGACAGGGAGCAATGGAGGATTTTGCGGAAGATCTTAGTCCAGCAGTGGGACATAATACGGTACGGGACGAACAAGTCGCTTGGCTTGTGGTAAGCTACGCGCTTATCCATAACAGTTGCACACTCAAAATTTTAAATTGCAAAGATCTGAGGGGCACTGCCACTGCGCCCGACACCCTGAGACAAAGTTTACAAATCTAATATGCCTAGGGGGCAGATATAGATAGGAAAGTGGCAGTATTTCCCTTGATGAACTATAAAAAGCTTTACAACTACTATATGATAATAAAAAGTACCTATACGTTTCACAACTAACCATGTTTTTGTATTTCCACCATTCGCGTGGATCAACCGGAAATGTAACCATACAAAACAAAACATAACCATACCAGGAGACCAAAGTTATACAGAAGTTTATAATTCACAGCCCCCACTAATGGAACTCGACCATTTGACAAGGCGTTTACTCGATTATTAATAGAATACCAGGTGGCTCTTACTACAAGTACTTACCTACGGCAAAAGGTGCTTAAACCCCTCCCGTTAATGGGACACGTCATATTTTAAATTGATAATTGACAGTATACATGTAATTGACATTTAAATGCTATAATGTTGCGTGTTGGTTTTAACTATGTGTATTGTTACTGATTGTGTTTAATATAGGATACGTTATGTGTATTAGTAATTTTACTAGTAAATATTGGTTTTGATACTTAATATAATTACAGCGTCGTGATTATATTAGCCCGTTGCACGCTCCACGGCTGTGCATGTGTCTCCTCTAAAGACGAGGTTTAGGTTATAAACCACCACGACTTTATACGATTTCTACTGGTTTTAAACCTATTTGACATCTAGGTATAATTACGTGGTTTTCCTTTACTGTTAATTAAAGGTAGATTTGTAAACATTTACAAATGTACGTAATTTGTACCGCCCATTGTACCACCGCTTATTTTTGATTTAATTGTATTGTATTTGTTTCCTTTTTTGGCGTACAATAAAGAATTGTTGTATTGTATTGTATTGTAAATTAGAAATTAAAGTTACAAAGCACGGGTCGTCACAAGGAAATAAAAAACAGTTCCCGCTTATTTAATTAAACAAACATTAAAACCAAAAGTCTAAGCGTCCACAAATGATGTCTGATTAATCTGAACAAAAATAACACAGATTTCCAAATAGACACCCCAATACCAAAAAAAACAGCAATAACATAAGCAAAAATAAAAAACATAAATCGCAAAAGTACCAAGGCACCAGAAATTGATAGAATATACAGAAGGGTGAGCAGAAAACGGTTTCGCAAAACAAATTATAAAGCATAAAACACGATTTAGTGTGCTCTCTCGCCCCTCTGCAACCCTGCGCGTAATTACTGCTGAATTAACCCTTTGGTTGCTCTTAGGGCCCTATAAGTAACAGTAGCATGGCATAATGTAGTTTCTGTTTAATAGTAAGGAAACATCGCGTAGAGTAGAAGCTTTGATTCTTTTTACATACATATACATATGTTATCACGCGTCTCCCATTGGGGTCGATAGACCTCATGAACCTTCATGCGTTACACTTTGAAAGAATGAAATGACCGATGCGAATGGAGGAGAATCATTCACACTCGTTCATTCTTGGAGCTTTTAACCTTGAACTTTTTTAAGGTTCGATATTATGTTCGCTATGTAAATTTGTGCCGTCAATTTACTAACATTCATCCTTTTTACATGACCAAATCAGTTTTCCTTCTTATATGTAAATACTTAGATTATTAAGATCAACATATATCATTAAATGAACGAGCCGTTCTCATTTCTATACATTCTATAACTTATACTGATCAGTATTTCTAATGACCTCACAAAAAAAAACAAAGCAAGCTAAATGTTTATCAATAACTCACCGCCAAATGTTTATACTGCAATTCAAATTGATACAATAGCACAAAGTGCTCGGTAGTGGCACCCTATTGTAATGATGACAGATCGGTGTCGGGTGACAAGATGCAATTTGTGAGTAATGAATATAAAAAAACTTTGATGCCAATGTTGACAAATGTCAACAATGTTTGTTAAGTTTGTTCGCGATTTATTAAAAAACATATTATCATATTTCAGTTTTATTGCGTAGTAATTACGAATACATAGTGATTACGATTAAAGAAGAGAGCTTTTGACCGAATCCACCGACCTGTTCGTGAAAAATTGACATAGAAAATCATTTCGCTAAGATTGCACAGACTCATTTTCTGTTAATCAACAATAAATAAAAGAATAACATTCAAAATTATTTTTAAGTATTTTTTGAGTCACAATTTATGAGATATTGAAGACAACGGTAGAATAAAAAACAGCTTGCTGCGGCACCTGTGTCCAGATGAGCTCTCCGTATAAAACGAGGATGTGACAAAAAGCCGTATCCGCTTAAAGTAAATTTGGCGCGGCCCTGGAACCTCACCCTCTGGGGACTCTTGGCTTTTACAATTTGACAAATGAAAACAGGGCTATCAAATTGGTGATTTCATCAATTACTGTACAATGACTGAAAATGCTTTATACATGAAATAAAATTTGTTTAATAGACACTAATAAAGCATTTAGACTCGAATCAATATTGGTCAGTTTCATTACGTATACAAAAGTCGAACCTGAAACGGGGAAATATATCCCCTAGTGCATAAAAAACTCTATAATAATAACCCTAAAACTGTGGTAAATATATAAAAATAAATGAAAAAAATGTGAATGTGTCAGCCCTACGAACCACTAGATCTATCCCAGTACTTGGCAATGTTTTGACTCCACCGCTTCCCCTGCATAAATCACGCGCCTAATGTACCGGCTCCCTTATCTAATCTCATCTCATCTTCCGAACATACTCCCTATCAACCTGAAGATAAAATGCATATTTGCTTAACAAATTGTCACTCATAGTGCAGCGGACGAGGTTATACCATACAAACGTATGTAAACTCTATGCCATAGAGCATAAATTTTGATATTGAATGCGTATTTCGAAATACGATCTGTAGCTTAATACTGTAGTAAAGAAACATGTGCCTTAAATGACAGACACGTAAGTATAATTTTGATAATCAAGAAATAAGATTGTAGTTTGATAGTCTTGTATTTTATACAAAGTTATATTTGCTATTGCTATTCTGTAGTTGTAATTTAACTCTTTGACATAAGGACGATGATAATAGAAATTGTTGAAGTGGCAGTGGTAATGCTAAAATGGTGACATGCAATCCACATGAAAGCTTTCGGATTAGTGTTTGATGACGTCATTATTTTTTTCAAATGACTATCGTGTTGCGATTTTCTCCGCTCCTAAGGGAGGCACGGGGGAAAGTATTTTGTTTCGTTTACGATTTAGTGATTTATTGTTGTTTGTAGCAATTTTCTAAGTGACATTCGTGTATCAGGTGTCGTTTAAGAAATTTTTCGGAGAAAAAAAACGACTAGGTTACATTTAAAATAAGAATTTTTTGCACGTGCATGACAAATGCCGAAGATCATCCCGCCAAGTACAAAAACCATTTTTTTTTTAATAAAAAATAAGTGCGCATTTGATCTCCATCTCACCTGATGGAAAGTGACGATTAGGTCGAGGATGTAGCATGCACACCTTAATAATGCCTATTCACTCTCGCTTGAAAAGGTCCAAGTTATAGCTTTCGGGGAACAAGTCCGCAGGCAGGGAATTCCACTCCCCAGCCGCTCGCCATACAAATGTGGAAGCGAAACATTTCGTGCGAATCCGGGGAATATCCACAACATAGGGGTGGAATACCCGCCCACGTCTAGTCTCCCGATGATGGAAAGGGGAAGGCGGAATCAAATTATGCAATTCCATCGCACACTCTCCGTGATATATCCTGTAGAGTCCAGCCGATAAGCTGGCAACTCTATGGCGGTGTTCAAGGCTCTGCAGCTTCGCGTCTACTAGTTCCGAGTCACCTATAAGTCTCTTAGCACGCTTATCTATTGAATCCAAGGTGGCCAGTTGGTATTTAGCAGAGCCATCCCATAAGTGGCAGCAGTACTCCATACACGACCGGACTTGTGTTTGGTACAGCTGAAGCAACTGTCCCGGTGCGAAGTATCGCCTCACGAAAGGAAAGGATGCTGGCTTGGCTGCATTTTTGGCCATGGATTCAATGTAACTGCCGAAGTTCAGATTGGACGACAGGTCCATTTTAAGTAGGTGAAGACGGTCGGCTATCGGTATGGATATATCACGAAAAGTCAGAGTCAGGTGAAAGGGACTCCGTTTAGTGGAGAAAAGACACGCTGCGTTTTGGTAGCATTAAATTTGACAAGATTGGCATCGCCCCAATCGGAGACTGCCTTAGGTGTCAAATTCAAACGACTAACCATGAACTCTCGACAAGACTGGATTTCTTCTCCACTGACCCTTGCATTGGTCAAGTGCCTATCCACAACTGTGCTGTCATCAGCATACCCAAAGGTACCTGGAATCAATATATTGTTTATATGCAGCAGAAAGAGGGTTGCGGACAGTACAGAACCCTGAGGAACTCTCTATATATCGCCATGTGTTCGGAAGAGTAGCCTTGTAAGACCACTCGAATCGAACGTTCATTCAAGAAATCCGAAATCCAATTGCAAAGGTCAGTGGGAAGCCCATAAGAGGGAAGCTCGCTTAAAAGCCTTGCGTGGCAGACCCTGTCAAAGGCCTTAGAAATGTCTGAAGATACTGCAATGGCTTCGCCATGCCCTTCTATAGCCTCGCTCCATAAGTGAGAGGCATACACAAGAAGATCCCCAGTAAATCGCCCTCTTCGGAATCCGTATTGGCGATCACTGCGGAGAACGTTGTCTTCAAGGTACGACAGGAGACGGTTGTTAAGTACACGTTCCATAGTCATGCAGAGTATGGAAGTGACTGAGATAGGTCTATAGTTGACAGGGTCACCTCTGCTTCCTTTTTTAGGCACTGGTTGCACATTTGCAAGCTTCCACGACCTGGGAACTACACCAGACTCAAGCGAGAGGCGATACAGCCGTGTGAGAATAGGAGACAACTCAGGCGTACAGTTACGCAGGACTATTGCTGGAATTCCATCTGGCCCGCTAGCTTTATGCACGTCTAGACTTCGGAGAGTTCTGAGTACCTCTTTTTGGCGTATGCGAACTGGCGCCTCCAGTCTGAGGTAATGAAGGTCGTAGGTATCCTGCGGCATCCAGACGCGAACTCTCTGCAAAGAGTGATGCGAAGAGATTCGGCTAGATTTATAGAAAAATATATGTACTTTGCAATGGTACGTGTCGTTTTAGTGTAGGCACTGGGAATTATGGAATAAACAAATATTTTTATTAAAAAAATATTTGTGTGTTTTGTATTTATTGTTCATCACCCAGAGAACGATTTCGGCCTTATACCTACTACAATTGACCGCGCAGAGTTCGCATACGAATGTATTTACTTTGTCAGAAAGTCTGACAATAACCTAAAACAAATACAATTATTTTAATATCAAATCTTTATGGCCCTGTTACATGTTAATACTGTAGATTTTCAATATTTTATGACATAAATTAAAAAATTATTTTTAACTGCATAATTTATATACTAAAGTTGTTTTTGTCAGAATATGGGCCATGCATGATCTTTAATTATATATTAAAGAAACAAACTCAGAAGAAAAACATGGAAAAAGCTTATCACCGGAAACTTTATTTTGCAATAACTTCGTATTAACAACAGCAATAATTACGAAATAATTTTCAAAAAGGATATCTAAAAACACCATCAGCCAAATATCAAGAGAAATAACAAACGAATTACTCCCTAATAATTCTTAAATCCTTGAAATCGCATGGGACGACCGTACCATTTCTAATCCGAAGCTACCACATTAACCGATACAACTGTACAAAACAAAAATCCCAAAAACAATCATTGCAATACAAATTTTTCCTTTAGAAAATGTAACTTTGTTTATGTACACCGAAACAATGTTATGGAAATTCTTGTTTGAGCAAATATGCACTGTATTATTACATGAAATAAAGATGTTAATGGATGTAATGACAAAATTTGTACAAGTTTCCCTTGTTTCAATTTTCCAGCTCAGTGGTCCCGTCGGACCGAGATTGGATGGCTAAATGTATGACTATGGGTTGCAGATGGTAGCAGAATGCTGGTTTCGCGTCGCAGGCGTTATGTCAGTGGGAGTGCATAATGATTGATGGAAAAGATAGCTCTTAAATACCACCAGGCAGTGGGACACAGCCATTAAGATAGCAAAATTCATGAACAGTCACGTGAACACTCGCTGCGCTCCCAACATACTTCTTTTGCCTTCTCAACTTGCATAAGTCTCTTCAAACACACTCATTTATTCTGGTACTATCAAGGACATCCTAAATAAGATTGAGGTACGTCTGTCGAGGTCTTCCTTTTCACACGTTTCAATCTATGTGTCGTCAATTATTAATAACCATTCTTGAGATCCGTGAACGACGTGGATTGAAAGAGAAAGTGATGATGAAAAGAAAGAAAGATAAAGTAGTTTTGGTAAATGGAGCGGAGGAATGAAAGCAGATATTGTGAAAGGCAACATTGGAAGATGACGGGCGCAAAGGACGCTCTCAGATGAAATGTTGCGAGAATGTTCTTAAAAAGTCGTAGTGGGAAGAATAGGATGGGATGTATGAAAAGATTGATGAAAGTAAGCGAAGCGAGAGATGCAAATCGACTCATCCGAAGAACAGAGTCCGATGTGATTATACAGCGAACAGATACATTATTTCGTTATTCAAACTAAGGCCTATCTAAAGGTGTAGTCAGAATTTTTGTATGTTATTTCGTTTCGAAAATATAAAATCGAACAACAGTCCATCTGATATCCACAGCGAAAAACAACGATAGAAGTGTACAGTATCCTGAGAATAAATAGTGCTGCACAAAGGCCTTTGTTCTATGGATTGGTGACCGATAGTCGTAGCCTGACCCAATGGGAATCCGAAGACAATGTTCATCAAAGTTAGTTTATTGTTTCATATAAGTTTGATTTTGTTTAATGATAATAATAATAATAATAATAATAATAATAATAATAACGCTCACAATCAACATAGCCCCGCACTAGGGAAACCCTGTGTCGCGGGTGCTATGGACACACACATAGACAACCACAAATTACACCCAAACTCACGAGAGAAATAAATGTAGGCCATACAAATATTTCCCCCGGCCCGGGAATCGAACTTGGGACCTCTGCGTGGCAGTCCGGCATGGTAACCGTTCGGCCACGGAGGCAGTTTAAATAATGATAGTTACACTATGAGTTTACCGTTAGAACGAAAAAGGGCACAAGTAAAATTTTACTCAAAATTGATTATATACATATTCGGAATTATGAAAAAATTGTATAAAAAGTCTAAGTATTACAAATGTACCTCGATTATTGGATATACTGTAAGCCCACATCAGTACAACTGACGTCAATAATCAGATTGTGTATGTAAAAAACCATATTTGACGATTATTATATTGCCACATACATATTAAAACATTTTACTTAATTAATATACGGAACCGTGCCCTTATTATGTATTTCAAATACAACAATTACATTTTCACAATTATAATTCCGTCCTTTAGTTATATAATAAGTTAAGTTTTAAATTTAAAAGTGACGTTCAGTTATATAAGCCCTTTATATGTAGTAATAGGTACTATTTTTATTTATTGTGAATTTAATTTGATTGAGAATTGTAAATTTTTTGATTGTGCTTTTCTTTCTTCCGTGGGAAGTATCGTTAACATTCATAAATTCATCAGCTATCTTGCCAAGGGCATATGCTCAACTTCAAGAACTATATTGTATCTTTCCTACCGCCTAATCCATACAATATTTAAAGACATACCTAGCATACCCTCTTCTATACAGTGAATTTGGTACATTATTAAGCAGCCGACAGGGCCGAGGGTTGTAATCCGCGGGGACACGTAACCCGAGACAAACAGATAAATTTGTACACGCATTACACTACGTCACTATTACCAATATTTACGAAGCTAATATTGGTACTGGAGATTGTATTGAAATTCGATATAAAGAAAGAATTTACAAAAGGAGATCATAGAATGAAGATAAAGGGGAAGTAACCATAGAATGACAGAAGTACTAATAATTAGAAAAAAACAAAACCATTTAAGAAATTCTGAAACGAACCATTTATCCGTAAAAATTGTAAGTGGGTGGGATATGCCGTACGTGCTAAAGTAGACGAGTTGTGAACGTACAAATCGAATGAACAAATGAGTGTTCAATAAAACCAATAAATAAGGAAAATGATTGTGGCTTACTCAAATTAAAGCCTTATCGAATTAACGATAAAAAAGCACGTTAAGTTATCGCAAGAAAAGTAATAAAACCCGCTCTATCAATTAACTACGACCATAAAACTTCCTCAAATTCAATTTTAAATCTTCCCTTAGTTGTATAAACGTATAATATGCAATAAAAACAAAATTCCTGTAAACGCAGCATCAAACGCTCCTTAGCATTCGTTGGGGCAATTTAACGAGCGCATTCAGCAGGTATTGAAACATAAGAAGTGGTTAATATTTTAAGTATCACTTACCTTATCTTCCATTTCATAAAAGAGAATCCCGATCTTGCGCTTATCTGAGATCGGTACATAAACTAACACCGAGAAGATACAGTAATAGGCTCCATAGCAATTGTATTCGACGTCGTCACCGGTTTTATGACTGAAAGTTTTTTTCAGAAACGATTCATCGCAGCCTCAAGAGAAAAAATACGAAATGGAAAAGTAACAAATCACGTACACACGCAAATCCCGACTTGTTTTTTATTTTCTCTTCTATCTTATTTTGATTTTTAATGATCCATAAAAATATATATAAAAAATGACCCACATCACTCTATTTTTTTTAAATGATTGATTTACTTATTAAATCCAATTGAATACGCATGTTACACTTGACGGTAAAGCGAGGAAATATACAATATCCTTTAAAGGTCAAGCTCAGTTATGTCAATTTCTATGCTCACTGTGTCTTCATTAAAAAGGGTTACGAATTATGAGCCATTTTTATGATTGACAAAATAAACAAATTCCATAAAACAACATTGGCGTTCCAGTCTAATATCCAATTTAGCCGGTGATAAATATGAATACATCCATTTCATATATTTAAATCTATTTCGTGAAATGACAAAAATGTTACTTTGAGAATTTCATAATTTTATAATATTAATTTCAGATTTTAACACGAAACTAAGTACTTTGCAAATTTAAATCTGCATTTTTCTTTAGGATATTTTGATATTTAAAGTTAAACAACGCAAATTCATTTTGATAATATTCTTTTAAACCGAACCTCTGAAACCGAAATTAACTAAATTATACCTAACATACGGTATCTTCTGGGAGATATGATCTGTGTCGTAAAGGATCAAAAAAGTAAAAAACAGCCGTACGACTACGTACCTTCCAAAGGCGGGAGATGTTGAAAAAATCTCGGATTTCAACGACACTTACCTGGAAAAGATAAAACAGATACGTTACAACTTCAAATTAAAAAAATAACACTGAAATGTGAGAATTCAAAACAGGGGAATATTATAGTGCAATATTTAGTAATATCATACTATGTATACTTTTAGTAATTAGTTGTTTATCTAGTTTTACGAAATGCTGAAAAGAACATAATGTGCCTAACAACCACGCCGACTGCCTGGTCTCAATAAATTCTATTACATTTGCACACCTGCTTGCAGGTTAATACATTGTACCTAAATTAATTTAAGATCTGTGTATTTGCTGTATTCTGGCAAATAAACGTTTTCTATTCTGTTATATTCTATACTCAAACTAGGGAATTCCCTGTACTATGAGGAATTCACTCTGGGGTCTTACCGGGAATCGAACCCGGGACCTCCGCATCCAGCGCCCATAATGGAAACCACTGGACCACTGAGGCCGACAAAATACCGATGGTTGAAACGTGAACGAGACTAAGTGACACGTAAGTCGAAAATTAGTTCTACCTAGATAATATGACAAACCCTCTTGAAGCAACGTAACATACTTAGTAGGTCACAGACTTGCGTATTGAAATATTGAAAAGGTATAACATTTTTTATATTATAACTGAATTCATGCCTCACTATTTTAGAGATATAGTGCATGTTATTGGCTATTCGTACCTACCATCTATCTATCCATCCATCTATCGTACCTACGATCTACTAAGTATGTCAAACTTCTCCGAAATCTTACTATCTAAGCCGCTGTTCCAGTTCAAACTTCGCTGCGTCGACATAAAATTTGGATGAAAAAGCTAGATAATAGGTATTGATAGGTACATGCTGCCACAAGGATTCGAACCGTCAACCTCTTCATTGAGAAGCAAGAATTCTCCCAATAGGCTACTATCGCTCTTCAAAGAGTTATCACGCACTATAACAATGAAAAATCTAACCATCACGATTAGAAATTAATACTAAAGTTGATTGCTCAGTATTTTGTACAAACTACAATACATAAGACACAAATCAATTCAATTATAAAGACAATAAATAACGCAAGATGTTCCACAAGTCGACGACTATCACAGTTTTATCTAAATTAGTGGCTAACAGTGTTACGCTTACAGAGAATTTGGCACTGTCTATCTACCGGTGGAGCTAGCTATAAATATCTTAATCAATTTGATCGCAACGTTATCTCGTACATGTGCTACTAAACAAGGCACTGTTTACAGGCAGGTTTATAGTCGTAGAGATAGAAAAATGTTATTGGATGAAAAATAGGAAATTACTTTGAAGACAAATTTTGCTGCTATTAGTACATTATAAAAATTGTGGTTCGGTCAGACAGATCAGTTAAACAATACTTAGATGTTCAGATGGATCCAAAAACAAGAGGTTTGTGGTGGTTAAAGGTAGTGGATTAAATTATTGTAACAATCTTAATATATGGACGCTGAGGTCGTCTTTTTGCGCGATTTGCTTTACGTTCGCTGTATAAATTTGTGTTTATTTATCTATTATCCATCATCCATTCATTCTGGTTTCCTTTGGATGTGACAAAGCGAATTTCCGCAGTCCGCTTTTCGCCCATTCTTGAAGCATGGTGTAATAAATCTGATCACAGTCATATTCATTATCATGTGTCGTTGTAACTGACTGCAGTCTAATAGACGGACACGCCGTAATCTGAAATTATTACACAGTAGTTTTTAATTGTTTCCTAATACTAAGTCCTACATTAAGCGCATTTACTTCCAAGTTTCTCTATATCGTTGCTACTATAAGTTGCTGTCACAAGTATAAATACGAGGCACCTTTAAACTCGGCTGCGTGGCTGTTAATTACTGTCAATTATGCCTTTAACGACCTCTGGTCCGCTCGAATGCTGTAAAGGGACCTCCGTTTTATAGTAACTTACCTATGTCTAGTGTGGCACTGAATTTCTTAAGCTGGCTTCACTGTAACTTGTCTTTGAAACTAAAGGGTTAATTTACGTCGGTTCATTTATTTTATTCTTTAATGGTGTGAAAAATAGCTGACTAGTTTTGGTAAATGTTTAGTTTGTTGTAGCAGATAGTGTTGATCTTAACTTTTTTAGAAGGAAAAGTAAAGACAAAGTCCATTTTGTGAAACAGGTAAAATGATTAAACAATAAAATAAGCAAATGATGACGAAGACTATGTATTATATTAACATTACGTTTAGTTAGTCTCTTAAAATGGGTCGTAAAATGTCCGATGAAAGATAAATCAATCAAACAAAAGACAAAAGTAAAACTTGTCAACAAGACATTCAAAATATTCAAACGAGACTGAGGACAACTGTCACCTGCATAGATACCCTAAATGCGCGTCTACCCACATAAATAACTTCAACAGCGATGATCCATCGCGTTAACTCACCGACCAGTCACCGACAACAAAAAAAAGACACCAAGCTTTCCTGAGAAGACAACGCATAAATATATCAAATCGGAAACAATAGGAGACATCCAAGATATCGCATCACACGCTACCCACACGCATATTTCAAAAACGGACGATGAAAAAATAACAGAAATAAAAAAAGTCAACCAAAAAACTAACATAAGAAAAAATACGTGATGGGCATTAATTAAAATGGACCCACGACCAGGAATTCAGAAAAACAAAGAGGTTAAACAAACCTTCTCAGTGGGGCACACGCAATGATCTTCGTCTCACATTTTTAATCATTGAACTTTGAAATTTTGCCCTTGCGCCAAAACCAATCATAATACTTCTTCTAATAGGGTCGAGATTTTGAATTTTTAAGTTAGTTGTTGAAAATGATTTTTTGGTCGGATTGTCACCGTTGTTTTAATGGTATTACGCATAAGGGTTATCTGGTAGGTCCGATCTGGGCCCAGGTACGGGAACAAGATTGATTGGACATGGCAAGACATTTTTACTGCGACCGTTGGTGTCGACGACTCTTGGCTTATTATTAAATTAGTGGCTTTCGAGATGCATTGCTCGGTTTGGTAATATCGCCCTTAATACCTGAATTAATTAAGGTTATAAAGAAGTATTAGATGATAGTGTGTTATTGGAAATCTGTATTCTTAAAAAAGACAAATTATCAGGAAAGTTTATTACGATGTTGACCACCCTTTAAACTTTCGTTATTCAAGGAAAAAGACAGTTGCGGACTCGAGAAAGGTTCGTTGATAAATAAATGTAAATTTACCACTTTTGCTTGAGCATGAGCCCGTAATATTCCACAATTCAACATAGGCAAAGAGTTTTATAGGCAATCGCCTCGTCTAACAGACAAATAATCTCGCAGTACAGCTTAAGGCAAAGTGGACTGCGTTTATTACAATGATTGAATAGTTGAACAAATAAATTACCGATTTCGTTGTGCATCATCTTATGCCAAAGGGCATCTTCTATGTACACTAGCCATCATTAACCTCATCTTAAGTCTAAATTTCGGTAAATAACGACTCTGTTCCGTATTAAAAAAAGTGGGCTAGTTGGAGGCTAATAAATGGCTTTCACGTCTTACGGACGAAATTGGTAACAAATTGATTACTTATAAATAACAAAATTGACAAAATAAAGTTAAGGGGAGAGGGGGGCAAAAATTAAAGATGACCTTCATGGGGCAAATTTGAACATTAGCAGAGACAACCTTAACGAGTTGTATTTGCCTTTTTTATTTTTGATCACAATGTGTCTTAGTAATTGATTTGGACACGAATTTGTTCTTTGCATTGCTTTGGATGCATATTTCGATTTGCCTGATGAGGAAAATAAAAGTTTAGACAGTTTGAGAAACGAAGCTCGTGTTACATTAGCATTTTATATTTTGTATGACAGTTTGCACGCACTGACTTTTTTAGAGAACGACTGTTGACATTGATTTTATTGAACATCACGATTATGAGAAGCTTCGTAAGCCTCGGAGAAAAAAGAAGAAAAAACTAATACACATACAGAAATTACTAAGGTCTCTCGATCTATAGCTAACACTAACAATTCGTGTGTCGGTGTTAAGCGACACGTCTCTCCATAGTATTGTAGAGCTTTAAATCGCAAAGATCTGAGGGGTACTGTGATTGATTGAGACATAAGTTGAGAAATACCATGTGTCTGTAATTTCACCAATGTTCACTTTATAGTAGCAGTACTTCCCAGGACGAACTCTTTCACGGGGAGCTCTACTGCTACTTAATGGCATATACGGTTGATGCAACACACGTTATTTTTTTAAATCTATTTTTCACTTTCCCAAAAACTACGTTTCCTATAAATAACAGTGCCAATACTGCACCTTAGGGTTAAAAATTATGTAGTCATAAAGGGAAATCCCACAAAAAAACTCATAATATGAATAACCACAATAGAGCATTATACAAATAGAGAGCTATTAGAAGAATGCATCACAATGAGACGGCGATACAATCTACGCGGGCGCAAGAGCTGTCAACGCGCATTGTGAATAAGGGATTACGACGGACATAAGGGCCGCTCAGTGGGGAGGTTTGTTTGTTGGTTTTTTATAGGCTTCTCTATAATTATATGTTTGGTAATATGAACTAATTATTTATCATTTGAATGCGGAAACTCTGGTGTATGAAAATTTTCTCGATGTAAACAATTCAGTATTTCTTCTTGGAAGTTTAGGTTATCGTTCACTGCCACTGGGAAACCTTACCTGTATTTAAAATGTTCTGTGAACCCTGACCGGAATGTGCTAATGCTAGCTCGAGATGTTTCCATTCATATTGATGAGCTAATGAGAACTATGTTGACAATGAAGATAACTATTGTGACGCCTGAATAGTATAGAATAAAAATATGGTAAACAATATACAACAGCCATATAAGGAATCTCTTTGTAACAAACTCAGAAAAATAGCAAACAACAAAACATTTCAAAACTGAGACGATCCGACACTCGAAACGCAACAACAATGACATATTACATTACCGATTTACTCGTCCAATTTAAAAAAAAAGAAATAAAGAGACCGAACAAAAAAAAATGCCAAATAAGAAAAAAAAGTAATAAAAAAATGTTAAGGACAAAGCTGGATAGAGATTTAAGACGGGATTTGGATTCAAAGGCTGAGTGCTCATTGTTTCTGAGCCTTTTAAATCTTGGGCTTGTTGGAATTGGAACGTAAAAGGGTGTGGTATTAGTGCCAGCAATTCCTGATGCTTTCGCATCGCTGATGGGAGTCACGTTGCCAAGCAAACAGTAAAATACGTCAGCGCGAAGAAAGAAAGATGGCGGAACAGTAAAACCTGATTCAATATAAACACTACTTCTTAACAAACTAGGTACTTACGCATTAAGAGTCATGATACGAATTGCGAAAA
>NW_020654684.1:3178486-3205629 GCF_003589595.1 Hyposmocoma kahamanoa
AATTGCGAAAAAAAAAGAGTAATCATTTTTAGTAGTTAACCATACTCGTGCTATCTCGTAGTACTCGTAGTCTACGCATCGAACGTCTTTAAATCCATAGAACGTCTTCCATATCTTACAATTTTCATGAAAGTTAAAGACGGATTCCAGCAGCTTGATGTCTCTCCCGATCGGTAACTGCGTCTTTTCGCGCATAATTGCTATTCACAACTGGCCGATCAGAAACTTGTAATCGGAACAATAGTTTATTTACTTCACAAACTAGAAAGATATAGTAAGAATCAGGTTCATCTTCTCGCTCAGAAACCCATCTGATTTCGAGACTACCCGATCGGATCCCTATTTGAATCAAAATCAGGACGCTGAAGCTCGGGAATTTCCGTACTAAAGTCGGGACCATAACATCCTCAAGCGCCTATAGTGCTATCCGCACTGATGTCGTAAGTATTTATAAAATATATTTAAAAATAATAATAGATATTTTAACAATTTGCAATCCGCTATAACTAAAGCCACAACTTCATATAAAATCCTTCCACCGTCGGTTGCTCTTTATCCGCTGTAACAAGGGCGTTGCGCGGTAATGGGCATTTTTTGCGGCGACAAAAAGACGGCGCGTACGCAACTTCGCTTTTCGTTGCTTTTGAAGGCTTTAGCAGACGTGGCTCTGGGGCGTACTGTTTAGAGTAGGTAGAATTGGACAATTTTGTGATTTGATCTCTACTTAATAAGACCATGGTAGGAATATCCTTGAAATGTGTCACACACAGAAGATCAACAAATTAGTCCAAATGTTATCACAATGGTAGCAATCGAAACAATGAGTTGAAGTGACCCTGGAGAAGTAGAGCAGTACTTGTGTAAAGTTTAACTGAGACACGTCGGTAGTGATAGCTAGTTGGGAGAACGCTTGCCTCCAAAGTATGAGATCCTGTTCCACTACTCAGTGCACTTAATCTTTACAAGTCAAAAAGTAATTTGCTTCGCTCCACATTCCTTATGTCGAATCACATCTTGCATATCGAAGAAGTGTCATAAAACTGAGACGCGTGAAGACCTGCACCTGGGCCAGTGTGGTGAACATCGGCCTAAAAGCACTCCTTACAGGAGACCACTGCCTAGTGGTTAGTTAGGTATACTGGTTTATGATTACGATACGTGAGTACACAGAGAAGTGTGTTGATGAATCCTGTGCAGAGCATAGTTGTCTAGTTTTTCGCCATCTTTCATGGAACAAGAAATTTCTGTCATTTGGTGAAATTAAGAGGCACATTGGTCTTGTTGACTTATGTCTCGGGTGACGGGCGCAGTGGCAGTGCCTCTGCGACCTTTGCGTTTTAAAGCTCTGAGTGGCACTGCAACTGTTATGGACAGGCGTGTCGCTTACCACTTACCACAAAAATAATAATAAATGGCAATGACTTGAATGCACGAAGTAGTTGAAACCCAATCAGGCAAATTGACCTTCATAATTCATAACTTACGACGCCTCGTAATCGGAATGAGTACACTTTAAATATTTTAACGAGGAACAATTGGAGGGCAAGTCTGGTGCCAGCAGCCGCGGTAATTCCAGCTCCAATAGCGTATACTAAAATTGTTGCGGTTAAAAAGCTCGTAGTTGCATTTGTGCGCCGCGCTGTCGGTGCACCGCATCCGCGGTGATACTGACACGTCTGCGGAGCATATCGTCGGTGAGCCGGCGGTTGTTGTTCAAATGCACGTGAAATATCTTTCGTCCTAGTGTTGTGCGTACGAGCGTGAAAAATCGATCGTCGCGATACAGAGACAAAGGGTCGGTGTCTGTGCACACAAAGCGGCCGACTAATCAAGATATTCACGCAGTTGTGGTACAAAATGTTATATTTAGCGATTCTTCATTATTAAAAAAACTGGAAAAACATGTTTGGTTTCCTCACAGGATAGTGGTCTATCCAGTATAAACGGGTTTCAAGAGATGGCGCGTATAAGGTTCAATTTAGTTTTGATTTATTGTTATCACACGAATTTTCACCTTTAGGAACTCTATGAACAATAATAGTAGTACGGAACGTCGAGCTAGTGCAGTACGCCGTATCTTGTGTTTTGCATTGCATGCGCCTGCGCAGCGGATTAGACGCGCGCAGCGGAGCGCACGCGCGCACCAGACCCGACGTAATGCAGCCGGCGCCGATCTGTACAAATACCTTTGACGCCAGGAAAGGTGGGTAACAATGTTCCGAAATTACAGAAAAAAATTAATATCTTCAAATACGCCTAGAAAACTAACGCTCGTCAAAAACCAAGATGATTTCATAGTTAGAGCTAGTTAATTAAACAAACTTTACAGTTATAATTACAATTATGTAATAATTTAGTAGCTGAAGTTTAAACAATTTCGATTAAAAAAACAAATGATATAACATCAAATATAGCTAAATAATTAGCCCATAACAATAACCAAACAAGTAAAAATACAGCAAACAGATACTTCTCTAATCTAAATAATATTTATTTGGCTCCAATTAAAATACCAGTTATCGTTCTTAACATCTCTATGTAAATCTTGGAAATAATTTAAAACAGAAAACATAACTAAATCGCACGGTTACCGACTTTCGGCTTATTACACGTTAGATAAAAATAAACTTTATTATGCTGTTTTACTACTCATAATGGTATTACTAATGCTAATTACACTTTTGTTTCATTTACATAAAGGCAAATCCTTAATGTGGTTCTAGAGCGGGGAATAAAAACCCACGATAGTTGAAATCTCGTGATTTTGGAAACCCTTATTCTCTTCGGTATTTCCCATCAACATTGCAAGTCCACCCATGAAGACGAACAGTATTATGTACCTGTTTCCAAGATTAAATTCTGCAGTAACCCGTAGTGGTATACGTCTGTGCAGTTGCAACTCACAAATCACTATACGAACCGACTACATCTCATTCTGGTCATGGGCCTTTTCAAAAACGAGTGTTGGATATAGTCAACCACATCGTATGGCGCAAAATTGACCGAAGCACATCTGCTATCTAATGTTATCGCCTACTGTATACTTTTTATCACCACCGGGAAAAATGTCCTAATCCTAATATTCTGATTGTAACGATCGGGTGGTCCTGTTCCTAACTGGTAACCACAAGTTAAACAGGATCCAAGCTTTTCAATCTACACATCGCCTACGTGCCACAGCCCCCCTTGGAGTCAATGTAGTTACACCGAGTTCCCAGACGTTGAAATAAATAATCTATCCACCAACATAAATATACAGTGTGTAATTAAAAGCTTGTTTTGTTAAATACGTTCAATTTCTGCAATGGAGATGCTTCCCGCTGAGATTTTAATATTATCGAATCAAATTACGGTTAGACTTGTATGTCATTTCTCTGCGCGTTAAAGGATTAACTCGAACATGGAATTATAGTCAAAGATAATTTTCATCAAACCAATTAAAAAGCGTATACAATATACACTATGCTGACTATTTTAGTGAAAAATATTTAGATAATTATAAATTTCTCTAAAATCAATATTTCAATTATTTATCTCCCTTAATATACCTCTAGCGCCTTTACAAAACACGTTAGGAATGTAACATAGTATCTAATTCCATTATTTTATCTTTTAATTACCAATAAAAAAAAACACATATTTTTGAAACTTATTTAAAAAAATTTTTGGAAACGTAAATATGCGTTTCCCATAATCTTTGCTAACTCAATAATTTAAATTATTATTATATTATAATTTAAATATTTTCACCTTATATTAAACCAAAAGATCGACGATAAAAATTATCGACAAATTTTATGTGACGACACTACAAGCAAGATTTAACCCCGCCCAATTTAGAAAGGAACAAGTTACATACCATTATCTCTTTCTCTCATACCAATTACACGATGTACACTTGTTTCTTGTATAAAAACAATAAAAAGCGGAATATTTTAGTTGTAAATTGTTTGTTAATTTATTACAATTGCGTTTGGTCGCGTTTGGTGACTCCGCGGAACACACAGCGGCCGGTTTGTAACGTCTAAATTATTACGGTGAAGTGGAATTTACTAAATGGATGACAAATATTTGATATTACAACTTGCGCCCGAGCCGACCGGGGCGTTTGCTTTTCGAGTTTTTTTGGTGCACAACATCAAAATTGTAATTAATGAAAAATACTAAGTCGCAAATTACTTGCCAAAGTAATTACCAGGGATTGCCTAAAAAATTTTGAAAGACGTAAAAAATTGTTCACTCAAGGTAGTTGTGTTGGTAATGCCAGCAAAGCAGTTGGTAAAATAATTTATTATTATTTGTATGATCCATGGCAGAACCCTATTTTTGTTTTTTTTTTTTCCAAAAATCTTACGGTCCCCTGAACATAATTTCTTGCGTCTGTGTTTGATTTTATATTTGATAAGTAACATGTATATTTACTTTATTTATATATTTACTTTAAATTGATTTTGATAGACTGCGTGTCTGTAATTAATACATGAAGTTGACTGCGTGTAGTTAAGACTTCAAGTGTAAGCGATGACTGCAGTCGATGTGAACGATAATCCGAGAATCAAAAGCAGCAACTGACATTCTTAAGGCGATATAATGATTTTTTTAGTTTCTGAAATAACTTTCTCATTAACGACAAAAGGTAACGATTACTAATGACAAGTAAAAAACACAATTGGTGAAACATTTCCCGACGGATTTATTTCACATTTACACAATTTTTTAAGTATTTCTTTTGTGATGGCACCTTTGTTTACAGTTTTGATCGCAAATTTCACCACAGAGTATAGTCGGGGATCATGGACGTGAGAAGGTCGTGTTGAGAAATTAAAATGGAGGATTTCGGTAATGACATGTTTATTAATTGTTTGTATTAAACGTTCTTACTACAGTAACAAATCATATTTGTGCTTCCATTTCAACACAACAAATAAGCTGGGCAGCTGAGCTAGTTGCGCGGCGATAACTTCCTTCACTCAATGTTGACTGCATACAGCTGGTTTTGGTTGCATGAATTTGTTTATATCGACTTTGAGCTTGTAGTCTGATTGTTAACAGCCTGAGAGGGCAGGTTGGCCAGGCCCAAGGCGACCTTAGCAACTACCTAAAGAAAGGCCAGGTCTACAGTACTACTAACTGAGAAGCGAAGATATATATAGGTCTGCAGGAAGAAATTTCTATTAGAAACAAGCAGAACCTTTTGTTTTTAATTTCCCTTGTATTCTTTGTGACTTGTTGTGTTTTTCCTGTACAATAAACAATTCAATAAACATATAAATAAATAAATAGAAATTATTGAATCGTCTTGATGAGCTAAAATGTGTCAGGATCGTAAGCAAGTCGGTGGCTGTTTAGAGCTACTTTAATTAGTTTAGAATTGTGGCATTAAACAAAGAAAATAATACCGACACTAAGTTTACTTTATATTGTAATAAGTCTACAGATGGAAACGAAAAATAATATTTATAATATACAAGGTCATCCAGAGCCGCGCTCTAAGGTTACCAATGTTCCCCTCTGGATGGCTACGCTTATTCTTTAGCCTAAGTAACTTTGAGCCACCACCTTTATTCAGTATTTCAACTGACCTAGCAAAGAGAAGTTATTTGAAGATTTTTAATTGTATTTAAATTTGCTCAGGCGCGTGTGTTCGAAAATTTTGAGTGCGTTTTTAATACAGGCTGTGGCAGAATATCAATGCAGGCTACATACACCATAATCCTCAGTGGCTGAGTTGTAAGCTAAATGGACGTGTTTGTTTTGATATATTTTTAATTGACAACTAAACGGTCATAGTGAAAACATAACCTCAAACATCACAAGGAAGCACAGCTGTTCTCTCCTTAGTATTTTTTTACGCCTCTAAGGCGTTGACAGCTGGTGTTAGTAAATCAGAGGCCTGTTTAACGATGTCTCGTAATCTAGGATTAAGGGTATTAAAACGTGGCAGATTGAAGTGTGGGTTGAGGGTTGATTAATTTGCCGCGGATGAACGTGGTTTCGTGGTTTTGGAAGATGATTTATAACTTCTTTCGGTTCGCAATAGATTTGAACCATTTTAACCATTTTACCCTATCGAGTTCTTAGGTTTTCGCGATTGTTACACTTAGGAAACGAAATTATTTTTCCGGATTTAAATCGCGTATATTTCTTTTTTCAAACAAACCAACGTTTCGGGCCCTTTACAGGATCCATCAATTCAGTCAACCGTGACTATGGGACCTGTAAAGGGCCAGAAACGCGGTTTTGTTTGAAAAAACAAATATACGCGATTTAAATCCGGAAAAATAGTTTCATTTCCATTTTACTCTATTTATTTATTTATTTATCATGATTTTTTTTATTACCACTGGTTTGTGATATTGTTACAAAGATAAAAAGAAACAAAAATTTAGCATTTGTTGCCATGTTGGTTAAGTACCGTTCTTATCCAACTGAGGTACAGACCGAGTAGATCTTACGAATTTTTCTATACGCTAGTGACAGATCTTTGTATAGAGTAGGTATGACGGTAAAAAAGCCGTTTAAATCAGGGTTGTTGCGAATATCAGCGTCAGAAAACACATCCGCGGATAATCTGCATAAATTAAAACATCCGCATTCATTGGTGTTGATATTAATTGCGGATGTTCGAGTCGTGACATGATCTAAAAGGCACGCTTCCAGAAACAGACTGTAAGCCGAAAAAGCAGCTCAGGTGTTGTTTTTAACACATAACTTGATAAAATTCCAGAACGATTAAGCTAGGTAGTTTGATTGTTTCCATGAAGATTGATTATTTTGTTATAAATGTTACAAAATCATTGAAATAATATTTTATTACAATACCAAAGAAAAGCTTTTTCATGTAGGTAGGTAGATTCAGTAAGGACGTACATTTTAAAATCAACATCCTCTTATGTGTAACAAATCTGCATCAGCAACAACTCTGGTTTAAATTCGTCCAAAGAAATTTATCTTTCGATCTTTTTAAAAATAAGTTTACACTAGGTATAAATAATACTCAAGAGTACATTAAGTTTGATACTTTGGACCATCCTTGTCGTAAATGGCACAAACTTGAATTTAAATCTTAAATGTCGAATTTGAGATGTTTTTGCGACATTGTCAAAACTTTTAATGTTCCTGAAAATCTACCTTCTTGTATGAGATGGAAGAGCTGAGCTCTTGTGGTATTATAAACGTCTTTCTGTACAGTGTAAAGCCTTCTTCTGAACCTCCTTGGATAAAGGTAACTGTCGATAAGTTACTTCGGCCAAAAAAACTTGGTTAGAAAATTAATACACACATTTAGAAAGGCAGTATTTTCAGTGTATAAATATTTGATAGTACCTTTATTGGGATCGCCATTGAGGGTCGTATTATAGAACCCTACTCAATGCTCAAGTCAGGATTTGAGTATGGATCAAAGCACTAGAAAGCATACTCAAGTCCTTGCCATTAGAGTTGTATTTCCAGTGCTTGGAAACATCCATTGCAATCCTGACTTGCATTGAGTAGAGTTCTAGAATACGACCCTTAGATTCTTATTAGAAAACCTATGGCCAGTTGTGACCTTGGAACAAATCTACAATAAATAAAAAAACAAAACATACTTGCGCGTGCGCAGTTTTATTAAGCTCGTTCGTGACAAGTCAACACATTGGTGCGCCATTTCAGGCTGTTGTATTTTTACTTATTGCGATGGAGCGTAGTAAAAATGTTTATTCATAAGCCGCGTTTTATCCGCTACGTGTGCGCCAGGCCGTAGTTTGTTACCCATGTAGTGTTAATAAGTGATTTTTTTATTTAAATAAGTCGTGGTATTACAATGGGAGTACGGTTGTCTTTCAATTAGTCTACCGGTTCAAAACTCTTGTGGTAGCTTAAATCTACGTCCTTCATTTCTCAATTACGCGTACTTGTGATTGTTTAGTAGCGGTAGCCCTCGCTAACGCGACAGGAAAATTAATCTCACTACAGAGTACTAAAAAAACCGACGTCAAATGTTCGTGGAATCAGTTACGGAAAGTGCTTGAAATGCTTCATCCCCTGGTTTGCCACCTTCCAGTGAAATATTTTCTTCAAATTTAAATGGGACCTTTACTGAAGTACCCTCTTTCCAACAAAAAAAGAATCATCAAAATCGGTTCACAAATTAGTTAGCCGGAGTTATCGAGTAACAGATACAAAAAAATTGTGAAGTCGTCAGTCGAATTGATTACATCCTCCTTTTTTAAAGTCGGTTAAAAAGAATGAAACCTACATGTCGAAGAAGGTTCAAAAGCAGAAGGTTCAACAGTGCTAGACGTGACGCGGTCGCGAACATTGCGCTCAACCGCTGAAGAAGACCATCGATTATGGACGAAACTAGTCGGACCGCTTCCGACTAAAATACTACGCGAGTAAGTCCCGTTACTTTTACATTATAAGGTTCAAACATTGACTTACAATTATATGGACGTCGGGTCCGCGCTAAAAAGTGTCCGCACTTGTAAGGCGCTAAAATCGTATACAGAGCGCGACACTCCGCTTTAGTCTTCATTTGTTCTACTGACAGCGCGATACTGCGATGACATTACAATTTAAATTTCGAATAGGTTGACTTGGGACATTTTTTTCGTGGTTTTTATATTAGACTCGTCGTCCATTTATTTGTAAGTCAATGGGTTCAAAGGCTTTAGAAAACGTGTGAAGTCCACAACCTGTAAGAATTAGGGATGGAAAGAAAAACCAACGAGGAGATGATAAGAATAGTGCAAGAAAAGAAAAATTTCAAGACATAGAGAACCGAAGGGGAAAGATGCTTGGGCGTCTGATACGTCACGACAGTTTTCTTACAAAAACATCATAGACGGGAACATCGGGGGAAAGAGAGGCAGAAGACGACAAGACCAAGTTATATAGACCAGATAAGAGAAAAGTCAATGTCGTGTCGTATCAGGAAAAAAGTTACAGAGAGGTAGTTGACGATTACTCCACCGACAAGAAAGAAAACCAGTGTAATTACTAAGCACAGGAGGTTTAAGATCTGATCTGACATTTTTGGTAGCAGTATCTAGAGCTCCTTGTGTAAGAGTTCGTCTAGGGAAGTACTGCCACCTTAACTATTTCTGCCGTCAAGCAGTAATGTGAGTATTTCTGCGTTCCGGGTTTAAAGGATGTTGATGAAATTACAGGCACATGAGACTTGTCAACTTATGTCTCAGGATGACGGGCACAGTGGCAGTGAGTGGCACTGCAACTGTCATGGACAGGCGTGTCGTTTAACATAAGAAGCACGATTTGTTCATATCGTCATTTGATAAATAAAAAATAAAAAAGGTATAAACATTAAAAATAACTCATGGCCGCATACCTCCTCGGTAACCATTTTTCAATCAAGTGGATCTCCGATTGTTCATCAGTTTGTAAACGATAAAAACAAAATCTAGCTGACAAGTTCACGCATAATAAACTAAAATCTAATTTAATGCGCAAGCGATTGTTGATGCGCGAAAATCCGCCACGAGCACATCGAATCGTGGCCGTCGGTGCCGTCCGTGGCGCGTGGCGGCCACAATACCACGCATCAGTGACCATTCGACGCCTCATAATTTTCTTTATTAACTTTTAAATAGGCTACAGATAAAGAAAACATTACTATAGTTGGTCGTAAATATTCATAGTTCAAAAAACAAAATAGGCTGTTGTAGGCATGTGTATGCCTAGACATAGTTTATCTTTTAAACAGAATTGATGAAATTTAACAAATAAAAATAATAAGTGACACGCCTGTGACACGCCTGTTCTACAGGCGTATCATTTCCCAGCAGGCGCATGACTTGTTCTTCCCGCCAATTGGTGTCACAGAAACACGTAAATAAATATCAGACATTACATACGTTGCTCTGATCCCAAAGTAGTAGTTAAAGCACTTGTGTTATGGAAATTGGGAATAACGACTGTACCACAAACACCCAAACACCAGGCAATATACGAAAGTTACTTTCTATACTGACCCGGCCGGGGATCAAACCCGGGACGTCAGAGATAGCGACACCATGGAAACCGATGTACAAGCTACTCGACCATGGAGTTCGTCATCTATTTCTCCTATATTTATGGCATTTTTTTTATCTATACACCATATTTCCTCGACTGGTCGTTTTTTTCTCTCTTTCTTCCCAATCCCGTTTTTCCGTATTTAGGACAAAAATGATTGGCCGGAAATTTGTGATTTGACAATGGACTATGAAATGTTCTAGAACAAGGTGTCATGAAATGAGAATAGAATTAAATTCTGATGGCGTAAACTCAAAAAAAAAATGATCAAGCAACATTTCTTAATAACAGAGAAAACACATCTCCTTCCAATACACTCTACTAACTTGATAAGCGCTAATGTAATAACCGGCAAATGAAAACTAATGTCAAAGCAGGGAGAGCGGAAACAATCCACCGACAATCTAATTTGGGCCCTTTGTAAGGGTGACATCGCATGAGTGCAAGATGCAAGGGTGAAATGCATTACTGTGCAGATAAGTTATTTTACGAGTACATTCGGTTGGATGCGTTTGGTAATTTTATTTTCATCTTTCAAATGCGTTTTTCAAACTCAAATACGATCGCTTATGTTAACACTTGTACAAATTATAATTATTTGTTCACTTTCGGCAAAGTTGACGATTTCCAAGTAGCTTTGTTTGCAAGCGGAGATTGTAACCAGCCCCGTCTCTTTTTTCACCGACTTAAAAAAAACGAAGTGGTTACACGTTCGGCTGTATGTATGTTTTATGCATGTTTTTAGATATCTCTGTTAATTGTAGATCGATTTTGAAAATTCTTTTTTTGTTTGATAGGGTCTACTCTCGCGGTGGTCCCACTGTCACCAAGTCAAAATCTGATGAGGGGATTCCATGAAAATCGAAGAAATCCTCAAATTTTATAGCCATGTCCGTGTGTTCACCGATTCCTCCATCAATCGTGCACCGATTTTGAAAATTCATTCTTTGTTTCAAAGGGTATTGTTGAGGTGGTAAGGGCACTCATGAGGTGGTCCCTGATGCTGTTCCGGGTTCCTTTCGGCCATCACAAATCACTAATGATTTTCCACAAATAAAACTCGACCTTTCACTTGACGCAATATATGCCCTAATCAACCAATCACCGTCACAATGACAACCAGAAAATAAAATACAAAATGTACAAAGGAGTCCGTAACAATTCCATTGTCACCAAGAAGTCAGAACAGAATCTGATAGGGGGATCCCATAGAAATTGAAGAACTAGCAAGATGTGGGTCACTATAGCTGACAGCCGTCGTCTACATACAAAAAGAACCTTTAAGGTGGTACCGCGTTGACTTTGCTGATAGATCCACCATGGTAAATCATCATCATCAAACTATTGTATCTGCCTCCGTGGCTGAACGGTTACCATGTTGGATTGCCACGCAGAGGGTCACGGGTTCGATTTCCGGGCCGGGAGAAATATTTGCATGGCGTACATTTATTTCTCCCGTAGGCTTGGATATAATTTGTGGTTGTCAATGTTTGTATCAATGGCACCCCCGAAACAGGGTTTCTGGAGTGCGGGGCTAGAGAGAGCGTGTTATTCTTGGTATTATTATATATTATTACACCCCCACTTATTGGCACGGGTCTCCTGAAAGTTGTCCGCCACTTCTGTTTGGTTTGCTGCGAACAGTCTACGACACGTAGGTTTCATCACGTATTCCTTCACTGTTAGTGAGGTAACTTGGAAATTAAAAATATAGGCACATGACGCCATAGGGATTCGAATTGTCGACATCGGAATAGAGGAGCACGTTCTCCCTTTGAGCTATCATCGTTTTGCGGTAATTCAGAACTGCTTTTCTGTTATCAAGGCAAGAACGAGGTAGCACTGACTCCAGGTTCCATATAACAAGATTCCCATCGGCTTTTCCTACTATATATCCTCAAGTCAATATATGTTCTCAACTTAATTGTATTGTGGCATTTTTCATTCAACAGATGTTAAATGAAAAATACTAGGTATTACAGCAGCTGAGTACATTCTTCATCAGCTGATCTTCTACAAATTCCATAACAAGGCAAAGAGGTCCCTAAATATGTATAGATAACGATCCGTTCCCTTACATACATTTAAATTCAACTTTATGTATTAGTCGATAAATTCAAAGTTCAATGTGTAAAGCCCTGGGCGTAGTTAATTGTCAGTGTTATAAGACACAATACATAAGATAACTTATTTAAGGATGTTTTTATATAACGTGAAACAATTGAAATTCCAGATAAGTTAATATTTTACCGTATCTCAAATTACTGAACCAACCCCCCTACATCTTAATACAGTCGAGCAAACATCGCAATGGCGCAAGAGCAGGCGGTGCGGGCGGCTCAAAGCTTGCGTTGATTTATCAATCAATTGCGCGCATCGTTAGCGCGCCCCGGGCTGCGCGGGCGTGTCTTTGTGCTGCGCCCGCGCCGCATACAGAGCAAATAAAAAATCAATTGCGAGTTTACTTATGGTGCTACCCGGGCAAAGGTACCCGTTTGTCAATAAATATCAAAATTTGGTGTCAGTTTTCAGTATGAAGCGATAATTTCTGGATTTAAAAATAATCTAGTCACGTTCCTTCACGCAAATAAAAACAAACAAAACAGCGTCGACAAATATTGTCCTAATTTTTTTCTCTAACTTCGTAAAGTCGAAAGTTCTTAAGTCTTACTGTTCTTGGTGTACCTATTTATACAAATGTCATCTTTAAGACCGATCTGTCCGCTATCAGTTGAAAATAGTCTGAGCTGGCGAAGATATTCATCGGTAACAAACCTTCGAAACACTATTGTGTTAAATAACGTGATTATCAGAACGTATATAAAACATTTATTTTGGGAACTACGCAGAGGTATTATGCGATTCAAATCCACTTTTAACCGATCAACAACTGATTGTCGTTCTTGGTTAATAGTTAATATTTCACTGAATCTACATTTTGTGCAGTGTGTGGAAAGCTAATGAGTGAAATTATCTGCCAGGTTATGAATTTCTCTTACGACAAAACCTGGATATCTTCCAGATCAGATTGAACAGGTATCTTCAAGGTCATTTTGTATTGCTGTCATTCGCGTATTTACCTTTCATTGAGTGAGACTATAGAACGTAAAACATGAGCCTATCTCGAATGAAAAAAAAAACGTATTTAATAAAGTGAATTCATTGGTCATTTGAATTCGCCTTAACTGAAACAAATTTGTGGGATCTTTCAGCATGTATAATCACAAATCGAAGGTTCGGTAAATGTTATCACGATCGCTACGAACATGCGGCAGAGCCCGCAGCAAGAGGTGTACTCTTCATGGC
Source organism: Hyposmocoma kahamanoa (assembly GCF_003589595.1). NCBI lineage: Eukaryota > Metazoa > Arthropoda > Insecta > Lepidoptera > Cosmopterigidae > Hyposmocoma > Hyposmocoma kahamanoa. Next base: position 3,191,810 of record NW_020654684.1, read on the forward strand.
CTTTAGGCCTCTTTAGAGTATCTACTGACAGGTCACGCAAGCCTTCGGCGGCTTTAGTTTGATGTGAGCCACGTTTAATCGGTCATTGTGATTAAAGATGGTCTTATGACTTATGTTTGCCTAGTACCATTTCTAAGATGGTTTGTCTTCGAAAAGAAACAACAACTTTGACAACCAACGATTTAAATAGCTTGAACGGATAAAGGGATGTTATATTACATTCACTCCATGATTCAAACTCGAAAGATTTGTATTATAATATTAGGTCAAAGTAACTTCGAAAACCAAGTATATTATACTTTTAGGATACAAGCATATTGCATTTACCTCATTTGATACCATTAAATATTTCCAAGTTTTCCAGTAAATATTACTTTCAAATTAAATGATTTCTTTACTTCATCTCCTCAATAACATCTCACCAATCATCGCGCCGAGGGTCGTGCGTAATTACTTTAGGAGCACCCTGGACGTCATTAGCTGCACCCCCTGTACGTAATCCAATTCGGATTTCATTACCACCGCCTGCTTTGTGTTTTGAAGCTCTGGGGAAGTTTTGAGATGAAATATAAACGTTAATCATTGTTTTGATAAGATTATTTTATCGAGTTCTTAGATTTTCGCGATTGTTACACATAGGAAATGAAACTATTTTTCCGGATTTAAATCGCGTATATTTGTTTTTCACAATAAATCGACGATTCGGGCCTTTTACAGGTCCCATGGTCACGGTTGACTGAGTATTTTAAGAGTAAGAATATTTTAATGAGAAATCATTTTATAAAAATTGCAATTATGAGTTAAGTCTGTCTTACTTTTTAATAGCAGTAGAGCTCCTTGTGAAGAGTTCGTAAAGGGAAGTACTGCTACCTTACCTATTTCTGCCGCCGGTTTCGAAGGGTTAAGGGAGCTGGAACATAGGACTTGTCAACATGTCTCACGGTGACGGGCGCAGTGGCAGTGCCCTTCAAATGTTTGTGATATAAAACTCGGCTTTGTCGCTTACCAGCAGGCGCAAGACTTGTTCCTCACGGCACTTGGTATCAAAAAACAACTCTTACATAGGGCGCACTATAAGTTTCCGGAACTGGCCACTTACATAAACAATACTTAAAAAGTAATTACAGTATTTGAAAATGGAACTCTTTGGCTGTAGAATACAGTTTGTTTCATCTGACTGTCACTTGTTTTTACCTTGTGGCGTCATTTTAGAAATTGATTGTCTACATCACCATGGATTTAACCCGTGAAATATGATTTTCTACGGCTTTAACTGTAATTTAACAGCTCAGCGGAGCTTCGTTTGGCTGGTTTGCAGAATTCAAACGCGGTCGTGTGAATCTCAGTGACGAATTTCGTGATGGTCGCCCGTTCACTGCTGTGAACAACAAAAACATCGATGCTGTGCGAGGTATGATCAAAACAGACAGGCATGTGACATACCATGAGATATGCACATCTTTAGGCATAGGCGTGAGTCAAATACAATCATTATACACAAACATTTGGGTGTGAAAAAGTTGTGCTTTCGGTGGATCTCACACAATTTGACTGAGGCTCAAAAAACGGATCGCGTCACTTGGTGCAATGCCGTGCTTACCGGTTCAATGAGGGGCATTAAATTTAGTGTGGGACATAGTAACAGGTGACAAAACATGATTTATAGTTACGATCCCAAAACAAAGCAGCAATCGAGCATATGGGTCTTTAGAGATGAGCCGAAACCAACCAAAGCGGCGCGCGTGCAAAGTGTCTCTAAGCGGATGATTGCTTATTTTTTTAATAAAACTGGACACGTGACTACTGTTGCTTTGAAGAATCGTTGTACCGTGAATAGTGATTGGTACACGACCATTTGTTTGCCGGAAGTTATTGACAAACTCCGTAAAAATAACCGTAAACGCCGTATCATCTTGCACCACGATAATGCCAGTACTCACACGGCCAGACAGACAAATGAATTTTCGAAGGTGAACAACGTTGACCTTATGAGCCATCTCGCATACAGTCCCGACCTGGCACCTTGCGACTTTTATTTATTTCCAAAAATCAAAAACCAATCACGCGGTCAACGATTTTCATCACCTGAAGAGGCTGTCGAAGAGTATGAAAAATATGTTTCAGAGATTGTCACGGAGGAGTGACATAAATGTTTTCAAAATTGGTCACTCGTACCAAAAAGTGCATTAACGCTTACGGCGACCATTTTGAGAAACAATAAATTCATTTCTGGACTTTTGTGGTATTTTTTTCTTATTAATTCCGGAAACTCATAGTGCGCTCCACGTATAATGGTAACGCTACAACTTTGCTGATATTATTTACGAAATCATATAATCGAACGCAGAGTTCGTAATGTAGTATGAAAGGCCTTAAAAGTCATTTAACCACAGTCAAGGCAAAATTATTTATTTATTTATGTATAATGAGATGACAGCTAATAATTTAAAAAAATGTGTTAAGAATACAGTAGATAGCCAATTTAGACTTTAGTTAATTCCGTGCTCAGCAGTTAAAGCAATTTCACTGCGAGTTCACTTAAAGTGTGGTTTACATTAAAACAAATGGTCAACTGTAAGCATAAAAAAAGCTAGGGCCTCATAGATTGATAGACAAAAAGTCATCGATGATCTTCAAACACACAGCTTGCGCCGCACGCACGATTAAAAACGCCGAAGCGCAGGCGCACCTAGCCACGATAAATTATCGTTGGTAATGATCCGCGTGATTTATCATCGCAATAAATCGATGGGGCCGGTAAAATGTCTACGCCGATGTGCACGTGGGTTAATTACAAAATCTTATACGTATGCTGAATGTAAATTGTCATTAATAAGGAAAACAGTGTCATGAAGAGCAAGATCGAGAGGATTGGCAAAGTAAAACTAAATAAAAGAAAGGGCATTAGTCTTGTATTGAAGTGAATTGATTGTCCATGCAGGTGAGGCCTGAACCAGTCATGAAGTGACCGTTGAACGACGTAAGTGCATGAAAGCAATGATGCGTGTTGTTGAGGCGCAAGAAGTGATTGAGGATCGTAGCATGTGAAGGCTCTACAGCCTTCTACACTTCACTATAAAATGTATTGCCATCAAATGGTTTCAGCATTTTTGATATACACGACTTTGATAACGAAGAGACTGTTAAAAGACACTTAGAGCTATATTTCATAACACAGGAGTTTTTATGAAAGAGGATGTCTAAATTTACTCATGGGATTAAAACAAATAATTTAATTTTCAATGAATTTTTTTACGAAATATATACCAAAAAGAATTATTCAATGTAAATCTGAAAGGACTATATTGCTTGTCGTCAAAACCTCCGATGATGACCTTAAATATCCACTACTGGATATATATATAAAGATAAAACAGTAATTATCATTCTGCCCACTTTTGCAGCCATAACTCTCCACAAACGGCCTGATCTGTGGCTCAAAACGAGAGAGCAAAAACCGACGACGGTAATAGCTTCATTGTCGCCGACAGCCACTGGTGGAATGCCAGTCGGTTAACAAACAAACAAAAAGGAGGTGTTCGATAAGGTCACGTGTATATTCAAGCATTTACATTACAGTTCGTAGACGTCGTTTCAAAGAAAAGTTCAAGAAGTGAAAAAAATCGATGGATCTCAGCGGAACACAAATTTTGTTAGAAATTTCTAGAAAATAATTATAACTATTTATTTAAAAAACCGACCTCAGAAGTTTGCTTATCCGTTTGTGATATCCAATAAACCGCATCCCCTAATTTGCCAACCTTAGAAATAGAATACCTTCTTCAAATTTTAATGGGACCACTATTGAGGTACCCCCTTTCCAACAAAAAAGGAATTATCGAAATCGGTTCACAGATGTCGGAGTAATCGCGTAATATACATCCAAAAAAAAACCAGGAGAATTGAGAACTTCTTCATTTTTTTGCGGACGGTTAATTTAGAGTCTAATGCGGTGGTACGACGACGAGGGTAAAGATCTGGTTCCACTAATATTATAAATATTAAGATTGACTACTAAGTCCAGAAAGCGGAAAAGGCTGAATGTGTTTGAAATCTTAGGATTCAGATTAGACGTTTTTATTTCAAACGCAAACTAATTCACGAGCAAAAACTATAAGAAAAATCTCATAAATTCCTGTTTATAAACAAATACGTACCAATTAATGGCGAAATAAACTAGAGGTTTAAATTTTCAGTATGGCGGCTGATCGTCCTCTTGTTTGATTGGTTCCAGATTTAACGCAACAATTTTTCTCATTATTATTACCAAGGTGTCTGTGCTTCTCATAGGGCATAGCATCGTTAAATAAATCGCCCAGCATCGGCTGTTCAGATACAATCGACCATTCCACAGAGTAAAAATGCAATGTTTTAATTCCCTTCGCCTGTGGACGCGGGAAACTTCAAGATGCGACGAACAGATAAGTAAAGTTTTTGTTTCTTATTTTTTGAAGAATATTTAGAATGTCTGGCTTTAGGGTTTCGGAGAATTGGATTTTTAGAAACTTTGTTTTAATTATTAAAACAAAAATCGAAACACTAAGAAAAATTCATTCGATCCGGCTGGATTCGAACCAGCTCCCTCGGGCAATCCGTCGCAGATGCTCTGCCAATTACCACGGAGCGAACAAGCAGACCTAACGAATTACTCTATGTCCTTGTTGCAGATCTTTCTTTTTCATTTTTGACGACTTTTTTGCCTGGCCTGCAAGGGCGCCAACCCATTATGCCGTAACGTTTTATTTATCGTTGGATGACTGTCGCGTCCAGCCTGTTCGCATGTCACGATTATCTGTCGTGACTGTGCCGTCGACGTTTATTTTATCGTGGAACAACAATCGTGTCTAACTAGATCGTGATGACAATTTATCGGTTCATGGCAGCCGCCTTGTCGTTTGCACGACAGAATCGTTTGAAGCTGCGATTATCTGACGTCACATTTTTATCGTGACATTTTATTCATCGTTACACGACTGTCATTCTAGCTCTTTCCATTGTCACGACAATCTGTCGTCGTAATGTCAAAAAGTCGTGAACGACGTTAAATCGAGTTGTCATATATCGCACTGTTAATACAATAGTGTATTAACTCAAAAAGTGGACTTCCTCAGAATCGATGATAAATTGCTCACTTCCCGCAAAAAAATCATTAAAATATATAACATTGTATTATTAACTGTATTATAATAAATACATTATTAGTTATAGTTTATTATAGACACTTTCGCAAACATATTAAAAAAATAAAATGTAAAAAATAATTTAATATTTTTTAATAAGGATTATTTTGGCCAGAGCTAGCTCACATAAGTGTCTCTACAATATTCTATCAACGGTTTTTTTTATGTGTAGAAAATCAAATTTTACGTTCAGTAATGATATAATATTAAATTTCACATATTTTGAGTTACAACACTATTGTAATAGCAGTGCGGTATGTGGACAATTTCAATATACAGGCCACGACACTTTAAACTTACACGACTATCTGTCGTCACGACATAAGGGGATCGCGCCCCAACTTTGCTTTCCTTAGCCATCGGCAGCCATGTTTGACATGATTGACTTGTAAATAACGAGGATGTAATTGCAGAAAGTTGTAAAATATGCAATCAAAGCAAGTTAATTAGAAAAGCTTTTGTAATAACGTCATAACAATTTTAGTTTTGTTTGGTACTAAATGATGTCATAATAAGGCAGATAAAAATGTGTTGTCGCAAGGTTAATATACAATATCACACATAAGATTCCACAGTCATTTCAAACAGAACCCTGCAGAAGTAAGCCTTCTTGACGTTTTTGGGTGTGAGAATTATAGAGCCAGTAAAATTTGATAGCCCCTGGTCGATGCGCCCGCGCCCGCGCTGGTGCATGCCGCACTAATGGCGCGATGCCGCGCGGCGATGAAGCCACTGCACTTTTTATTTCTCACCACAGCCTTTGTATTTCAAATATTTTTAGGATTTGTGACTGTTAATAAGTGTGGCATTCTTGTTTTTTCTAATATTTATTAATAAGAGTCTATGAACAAATTAATGTGGAAGTAACAAGGGTAAAGGATACCTCGACGTACAATTTATGTGCCTCAACAAGTTGAAGCGAAGGTATGAAAGAATGTCTATGAAAGGTTGACAAGAATGATAAAAACAAAATAAATATGCCAGAATCGTAGCAGGAAGAGGTTAGTCGAGACAGGCGTTTCAATGCATAGAAGACAAACGTTAATGTATACATAGTTCTTGTTTTCGGAGTGAAACAGATGATTACAGAGATTTCGCATGATTTTGTAGGTTTTTCATCACATTGTTTTTTTTCACCGTTAACTAAGCAAATTACAATTAGTAACAAATAAAAGTAGTAAGCTACCGCTACTGAGCTCTCGCCGCCAATACGAACAATCTATAGCTTGAACGCTATCACAGCCAACAATCTAAGCATCAAGACAATGCGCTGTAAATCTGCCAAAGCCGCAAAAACGTTGCGCCCGCGCACCGCACACACCTGTCACAGGAATACAATCCAACCTTTCAACTGTCCATTTGCAAAATCATCATTTAGTCGATGCGATCAACCAAAAAGCGTAGATATTATAATTATGTTTTCATAGAATTGATTAAATAATTACACAAGGGCGGTGATAGCTAAGTGGAAGAACGTTTGATTCTTAATTGACAGGTTTGGACGATTCGAAACTCTGTGGCGGTATGTAGTGGATGCCTATTTATTTTAATTTGTCATTGACTTACAAATAAATGGACGACGGGTCTAATACAAAAACCACGAAAAAAATGTCCCAAGTCAACCTATTCGAAATTTAAATTGTAATGTCATCGCAGTATCGCGCTGTCCGTAGAACAAATGAAGACTAAAGCGGAGTGTCGCGCTCTGTATACGATTTTAGCGCCTTACAAGTGCGGACACTTTTTAGCGCGGACCCGACGTCCATATAATTGTAAGTCAATGTAATTTGTACGTTTTTTAAGTACCAATCCCTTTCGCTAACGATTACGGAAACCATTGGGACCGGTAGTTGGAAGAAGTTCACAACTCTTGGAAAACTCTTAGACGATCACTTAAACTCACTTCTTAGACGATATTCGTGCCCTGCAGTGGAACGTTTAAGAAATTGTTGATGTTTAGATATAATTAAATAGAAGAAATATTAAACGTACCTGTAATATTGTCAAGAGATTTAGACCCGAACAAATAGTTTAATTTCCTACGTATAACATTTTTTGATGTATAAATATACAAACATTCAATTAATAAATAATTTGGCCTTTTTGAGAAACATTGTAGCACAAAAATGAGATCCAAACAATTTGTTATTGATTGCTAATTAATTAATCAACGAAAAAGAACCTGTCAAAGTGCTTAATACAAATTACAAACAATGGTCATTATTGCTCCGCAATTCATAATACGACCGGTTAAGATAATCTTCAAAACATTATACATATATATGTAATGGTCACCAGCAAAAGACGATTGAGTTACTCACAAATTATACGTAAAATTATTATTATTTCATTACATATTTAAATTTTATTCTCTGGGAAACCCAAGAGTCGGCAGCTTCCTTGCCCAACGCATTAGTATAGGGGGATATATACAAAGGGGGAACGCTGCCAGCATCTTGGGCATCTTGCCGAGGGGACCCAATTTTATGCATTATGTCGCATCAACGTTATAGCAGCGCCACCTGGCGGAAGATTGTGGAACTACGGTTGTCTATTCATTAATTACAATGCCACCTATCGACTGGTCTAGTGAAACAGCAGTACGTTTGGGTGTGGTTAATACAGAGCTGGCAAAATCGGATGTGACAGTTATCAGTCGTAATGTTGTTAGCGCCACCGAATGTGACAGTTGTCAGTTGTGATGTTGGTAGACAGAGTCTAACTGGTGGCGGTGGGGTTACTCAATCGAGTGCGCTTATGTGGTAGAAATGGGAGAGAAAGCCACCATACTTGTTGTTGAGACCGTGGGGGTGCACTTGCATACATTCTATATCTTTGACAGTTACCATAAACCATAGAACGTGATCTCTTCAATTTGCTCCTTAAAAAAATCAATTTATCTATGGTTCTCGTTCATTACAGCTGTCAAAATCTGAGACGACACACAATGGTGGTCAACTTTGGGTCAACCGTTAAGTGTTTGAACGCCGTTTTGATTTCTGTTGTTGAGTTTCATTTTATTTTGTGTTGAAAATAACTTGATATCTTGTGCATTTAGTGTTTTAAGCGTCACGCGAGTCGATTTTCCTTCACTAATTATCTTGAATACACTTGTGTGTGTACGCGCTTTCAGACGCAGCGAAAAAGAAAACTAGTTTACAAGTATTTCTTGTGTTTTTATATGCGATATTGGAGACGCAGTGAGACAGTGACTCTTGTATATTTCTTTAGTTTTTTCATGCAAAACAAAAAATAAATTTTAAAACGTGTTTTAATTATTTATATAGCTCAATTAAAATTGACTATGTAAGAGACTGCGCTTATGTTCCTTTATTTTCTGTGGAGATTATTTTTAGGCAGTCTATTTAACTTTTTTTTGTATTTCTTATTTTTATGTTTTGTTTGTACTATTTTTTATTTAACAATTTCATGTTAACTCTGTCTTACAAAATTGAAGAACAAGCGTAATGCCTATACACATGCAGGTAACTACCTATATAAGTACGTATAGTATTGATATATGGGTATATATGGATCCTTGATTACTACAGGGAGCAAATTACGAGTTTCAAAAAAATACGCCAGGGGGCTCTCTTTTCCTCCTGTACTACTCTACTCTTTGTTGAGACCGAACGAATCGGAGGTGCGCCAGCCCAACTTGAACTCATCGTGTTTGTCACATTTTTAATCCATTTCTATACGCGTGATCCTAAGAGTTATCGTGCAACTGATAATTTAATGAAGTAAATCAGTACCTGTGCTAATGATCTGTCACAATATTTCGAATTGAAGAAGAATTGTTTAAGTACACGCCTGTAACCGTAGTGTGAGACTTTAATTCAAGATTTCCGCCATCTTGGACCCTATGATAATGCCAATTCCTGACAACTAGTCGTCACATATAATTTAAAAATCCTAGTTTTACTTTTTAGTATTGAAGCTTTTATTGTCTTTTTTACATTAATTGTATATTATCAAAATAAAAATATCTCATTTTATTATTATCATTATCATACATCATTGTTGTCCTTTTCCTCATTAAATTATTCTATTGGACACTTTGTCGTAACTGAGTAACCCATACGATGTTACGCAGCTTTCGAATGCGATTATTTTCCTCCTCATATGTCGACCTTTTTAAAACAGAAACTTAATTCAGAGTTAGAACGAAATAAATATACTTTCTTTCTTTATCTTTCGACATTGTCTCATGCTACAGCTCAATATGTAAATGCTAAACCGAAAACTAGTAGTTTAAAATTTGTCTAATGATACTTGCGACATTTAGTCAGAAGAAGGATGATATGATACTCCGTGGAATAAAAAAAAATGGTAATATTCAGCGAAATCTAACGGTAAACATGGATGTGGTAAAAGAATAAAAAAATAATAATATTACCACACTTATCAAGCTGGATTGAAAAAGCTTTGTGTACAAGAAGCTGAAAGAACGTCTTTTTCACCGATTCAAACTGATTCCGCATTTATAAGTGTGGTGGCTCTCCTATACAGTAAATTGATTTCGAAAATTTCATCATGATCATCTCATACCAACCATAGTGTAAAAATTAGGTATTAATGCCGTTTTTGTCCGTCTGTTTGTCCAACGCGCTGAGCGTGATGCTTTGCGCGACATTGGATGAGTGTGCGCAAAAAACGCAACGGATTGGAGATGTTCGACAAGAGTTATTGTGTTTCATACATCGAGAATACAACTGTTTTTGTTTGAATAGTTTAAGAAAACATGTTTTGTGTAGAGGCTGATAGAATTTGTTACCGGCACGAGCGAAAATTCTTTTGATGGCACATCGCTGTTTAAATCAGCGGTATCCTTACGAGGACCATTTGACTTAATATTACAATGTTACGTTAAAGGACATATTTTAAATTAAGAAAAATGCCAATGATGTGGAGTGACGTAATCGCGTATGTTGTAAGCACTACGTTCCAATCCAAGTTGAAAGCCTGACAATTTAATGTTGCACCCAGAAATGGTGCTAGAACTGACTTTCAATCAAACCTCAACAATATGATCAAAATGTCACAAGTCAACGTGATATTGTTTCATGATCTTGCTTCCATGACCGTTCGGTTACCATGCTGGTTTGTCACCCGTAGGTCCCGGGCTACATTTATTTCTCTCGTGAGTTTGGGTGTAATTTGTGGTTGACAATGTGTGTCCATGGCACCCGTGATGCAGGGTTACCCTATGAGTGTGTATGGTATTTATTTATTTATTTACGATCGGTAACGTTGAGTAAGATTTCTTTGTGTTATCGTATTAATGTTTCTTTTATTCTTTAATATTGATTGAGCAATCTGTGGCCGCGTTAAGATCCTCTCTCGTGCAGGCATTTGGGCACAAGGGCTACTTTAATAGTTTCTTTTGATTATGATAACTTGAACACATTGAAATATCATCTTATCACAAGTGGATAAAAAGCTTCAGTGACAAAAAGCAAGTCTGAAAAATATTTCAACGACATTGTATTCCGTAATCGTTGGACCGTAAAGATGTAAAATTTACATTACACCGTTTGTGCTTACAGTACTGAAAAGTATATGTCCTTCAAAATGTATTGAATAAAAAGAAAACCTTCTATCAAATATTTCTCTTACAGCAATAAAAAACATCGAAATCAACAAAAACCTACATGTCTAAGACCAGAAGCGGTCCATCAGTCACTCAGCTTCCGATCCTCGCCCAGCGCGGCCTTTGACCTCCCTTTTCTATGATATATCGACTTGGCCTTCTTACTATGCTGGAGCCATTTGTTTTAAACATCAGTTGCTCGTGTATGGGCACACCACCATTCCTTAGACACTGTTGTATTATTCTAGTTTGAATTACGGACATATAAAGATGATAATGGTTTACAGAATTTTTATTAGGTATCTGTGACATTTGTAATCGATTGTTACAACTGCTGTTCTTTCTTGTTTCTGGTTTAACTGTCTCTTATATATAAATGTTTCAATCATCATCATTGCCAACATAACAATGTCACAGTCCTGTGCATGGGTCTCTTTTGAGGAGAGAGTTTAGGCCATAGGTTCCCAAACGTTTTGGCATACCGCCAACTTAGGCTTGATAAAAAAATTTAAACGCTTACAAAAAATAACTGAAAACACGTTTTTTTATTAACATAAAAAAAATCACAACGAATAAAAATTATATATATATTTCGAGTTCTTAGGTTTTCGCAATTGTTACGCATAGGAAATGAAACTATTATTCTGGATTTAAATCGCGTATATTTTTTAAACAAACCGACGTTTCAAGCCCTTTACAGGTCCCACGGTCACGGTTGATTGAGGTGGTACAGTCATCAACCAGTTACGTCTAATATTAATGCAAACCACCCTATTTTTTCACTATAGTTACAAAAGTTATTAATTAAATACCTTATTTTTAATTTTACAAAGAAACATTCCAATTTACGCTACATTAACTTAAATGCCTCTGTGGCCGAACGGTTACCATGCCGGACTGCAACGGGTCCCAGGATCGATTCCCGGGCCGGGAGAAATATTTGTATGGCCTACATTTATTTCTATCGTGAGTTTGGGTGTAATTTGTGGTTGTCTATGGCATGTCCGTGGCATCCGCGACACAGGGTTTCCCTAGTGCGGGGAATGTTGAGTGTGTGCGTTATTATTATTATTGTGCGTTATTATTATTATTGTGCGTTATTACATTAAGTTTTACAAATTATTTTATTGAATGAATTTTTATTAAGTTCAATTTATTATTAATTAGTAATAGAAATTATAATAAATTAAAACATATTAATTAGTACTGCAGTCTTATGTCTGTTTGGAATTTTTCATCAGAGGAAATACATTATTATGTAGTGTAATTTCTATAGACAATCCAGGTTTTTTTATCAAATATGATAGCTCCCCATGGACAGAATCAACGCCCCCCCAATTGCTTCCGAGGCATCTACCGCCCCGTAGGACTCTTCAGCGCCCTCTTTAGAGTTCTGGAAAACTGTGGTTTGGGTTTTGGTGTGGTGTGTTGTGGCCTACACAACATTTTTTTATTTTATAAGTAAGTCACTCTGGCCCTATACAAGTTAGGAACTTCAGATCTTTTGCAAGGGTTGGGAATCTTTTTTCACGTGAGGTAATGGAATTTGATGACTGATGATGATGTCGTTGAACTGAAAAGTAGTACGTAGATTCCGTGGTTCAGGAAATTGCCAAGTCAACGATCCTTTTAAATATGTGACGCGTTAAACAATGTAATGACAAAAAGTTATGGCACAGTTAATATTAAAAGTGCGTGTAGGAAGGAAAATTCCTTCGAAGAAAATGTGTGATAATATGAACATAAAGGTGCACTTACAATTACTTGAAATTCATCGATTAAGTGGAATACAAGACATGTGTTCCAGCTAAGTGAATAAACGTTTTGCGTCTTAGCGAGTCTAAGAGTTGCATAAAACAAAAAGGCGGCGCAACCGGCTCCGGTGCCTTAAAAGGGAATAATCGAGCGCGACTCTGCGTGCGCGCATACTTCAAACCGATATCGGAAAGAGCATCGCTCTAGCGTTGAACAGTGAAGAATTATTATTTTCTTTTTCAGCTTATTTCTTGAAGAAGATACACGTCCCTCCTATGATCAGGGGTTGTGTACAATCGCACTTCTGACTAAAGAACATTTATCGTCAGTTGATATACTAAGTGGCGAGACGAACCCTTTGTGCGCCTGGCGGTAAGCGACACGCCTGTCCATAACAGTTGCAGTGCCACTCTGAGCTTTAAATCACAAAGATCTGAGGGGCACTGCCACTGCGTCACCCTGAGACATGCGTTGATAATTTTAACAGCATAGAAACCGGAACGCAGTTATTTTCACATTACAGCTTGGCCTCCGAAATAGGTAAGGTGGCAGTACTTCCCTGGAGTAATGATTAATTAATTAGACGAGTATTTAAATAGTAACAAAACTTGAAAAAAAAAAAATTTACCGAACCAAAGACAATTAAATAACGTTCGTTAACGATGATAAATATGTATTTACGGACGGATAAAGTTCTAGAGGGAACTTTTAGAATAAACAAGTTATAATCTCACCTGTCAATCTGTGTTTGGTAGCGGCACGTATCTGTTTACACTGCTAACAGACAGGCGGACATACCGAAATGAGTGCGTACATGTTGCAGGTTATATTTTTAATTTTAGTGACGTTTTTATGTAGCTATCCTATACCGGATGAAACCAAATTGTACTCCGATTTAGCAATATTATCATAAGTTTGTTTCTCCGCCCCATAAGGTACGAGAATTGAATGTTAAGATAATTAATATAGTTCACGTAAGACCTTGAGAGACATTAAAATATAATACTGTGAAGTCTTACTAATTTTGTTATTTACCAATATTATACAACACCGTGTCACGTTCCAACGGAGGGACTCGTGTTGTATATGTACCTACTCATATTGCGCCGAAAACCGGCGCACGCGCAGCGTGACGTCGATCTACGAAAAAGCCTACAAACATTAACGAGAATAAACTATTATATATTGGGTTCCGTTTAAAATCTGTTAGTAATTAGTTAAAACTAAGTATAACATAAGTAAGTACCTATAGACACAATATCTATCCGTACAATTTAACACTAATAATATAA
>NW_020654684.1:3206029-3216650 GCF_003589595.1 Hyposmocoma kahamanoa
TATTAAATGTTATTGATAAATTCAACCGATATAATTATTAGTATTCGATGTTTATCGTGGCGATGGTATCGTTGAATTGGATTATGTTGAAAAACGATGTATCAACAAGGTCAGGCTGAAAATCAGTACCGCGAGGCATACTGCCACAAGGATTATACTGAGCATGTTCCTTCCACGCACTGTTGTTGTTCCCACAATATTGTTACATTATTATGTTCTGTACGTTAATACGTACAGACACACAGTAATCTGTGTGTGGTAAATAAATAGTTTAAATGGTACAATTGCACCTAGAACTTACTTGTATTGGATAGGGCTTTTTCGAATCTAGAAAATATCGATGTAATTACGGACTCCTTAATTACCATCTTGAAACATTTGATGCTTCCCTGGATCTTGAGGAATACCTATAGAAATTCAGACAGTGTCACGTGCTCGTAACTGTAGTCTGGATTATGAAAAAAATTTTTTTCAGCATAGTGTCCCTACATGCTCTATCAAATTATAGGATGTGTACCATGCAAGTTGATAAACAAAAAACTGTTTGTACAAAGTGCGGAAAATGTGATTTCTGAATTTACTTTTCATCTGACAGACTGTATATCTTGATTAATTGATTCAAAATAGAATTTACATCCACGACCAGTACAACACATTTAAACAATTGATTCATAATTCCAATCCTGGTATATCACACTGCGGAACCCTACCTCACTCGGAGTTTAATGTCAGACCGTTTAAATTAATTAACTATATTTTATTTTAGAACTGTATATATTTGTTTAGGCGAGTTTACAGGTGGTTAATGGTAGTTAAGAGATAATTTATATTTAATAGGAGAAAAAAATCTTGACATGTAACAACGACTCTCGTGAAAAATTAACGTTGAAAGCGTCAGTTTGTCTGCAAAGATATTTAAAAGGTAATTAATATAATGACATTTCAATAGTCTAATGCAAAGCAGCGCTGTTGTAATCTCGCTTGATGAGAAGGGAGAGACGGTGCAACTGGAGGCACAGGAAAATGAAGAAGTGCATTTATGTTCCACAGGAGGAAACGCAATTGGAAATTAATTTCTAAAGATGCGGCATAACCACTACCATCAGATACACCGCCTGATTATTTACAAACTAAACTCAGGGTCGTATTCCAGAACTCTACTCAATGCTCAAGTCAGGATCTGAGTATGATTTCAAGCACTGGTAATACGACTCTAATGGCAGGGACTTGAGTGTGATTTCGAGTGCTTTAAACCATAATCAAATCCTGACTTGAGCATTGAGTAGAGTTCTAGAATACGACCCTTAGACCTTTCCTTCGGTGAAGTAGAAATTTAGCCTTAAGTCGATTTCTTACTAAAGTCCTTTCAACTTATCGTTTTTCATGGTTCTGGATATTAGTGCGGCACGGGACGAACAAGTGGTTAAGCGACAACCAATCCATAGCAGTTGCAGTGTCACTTAGAGGTTTAAATCGCAAAGATCTGCCGTATCTTCTAAAAATATTCAGTATTTATTGTAATAAAGATAATATCTCTACCAACGGCGTGCTGTTTCATTCGGTAGTGTGGGGAAAAAAAGCAAAACATCTAATTACAAAACAAACGGAATCAAATTTCATCGGTAATTAAATATTAAATTGCAATGCAAAATGCAATTGCAACTTTCCGCCATTATAGCAAAGCTTAAGTTAACTGGTCGATTTGAAGTAAAACAATTGACGGCATCCGTCAATTGTTTCGAACTCGGGCTGGCCAATCGGAGCGCAGTTGTCACAGTAATGACATGGCACAACAGTTTTCAAACAAATTAAATGACATTTCGTCTCTATTTCTGGTTATATACTCGATGTTTAAAGAGCAGGTTTATTGGCTCATGGTACAATGAGGCATAATTTCAGTTACATTATAAAAATGTTATGCCTCTTCAACATTTCAATATGCAAGTCGATGACCTACTGAGTATGTTACGTTGCTTCAAGAGGGTCTATCATATTATCTAGGTATAACTGATTTTCGTTGTCGACTTCGGTGGCCCAGTGGATCCTACTATGAGTACTGGATGCGGATGTCCCGGATTCGATTCCCCGTAAGACTGAAAATAACTTTTTTAAATTGGTTCTGGTCTAGGTGTTCCGGGTAGTGATTCGGAGAGAATTTGGTTGCTCTGGTACTCATAATATAGGGAATTCCCTAGTTTGAGACCAGGCTATTCCTGTGGTTGTCAGCCGTATATGTCTTGTGATCATTTTAAACATGTTCACTTTGTTTGTTGTCTCATGTGCGACAAATTACAGTGATCAGGGTTCCCGTGAATGTTGTGACGTTGTTCAAAATACAATCTTCCTTGTGCATTGTTAACATAGCCGGCGTCACGCTGTGCGTGTTGATCCCCGATCCGACCGAGACTAGCAAATCATCCTCTGTCAGATGTTTATCTATCGCACTAGGAAGTTCTTTGTTTATTTTCTTGTTATGTCAATTAGTGGCTTTGTATAAAAAGTTAGGAAAGGGTTCTCAACTAGTCGCAGTCACCACGAGCTGGAAGACCCTATTAAGTAGACCAAAGCCCCAATGTTGAAAGTGAAAGAAATTAATGAATTAATTAAATTATAACAAAAACACGGTACAGTGTAAGCATAATAAAATAGGTTAATATACAAGAGGTAGCCTTATTGCTAAAGACCAATTTCCTCCACAACATAGGATAGATATTTAGGAAGTATAAAGAGTAATATGAAAAATTTTCTAAACCAGCTCTCAACTGAATTTTTTTCGAGAGACCGGAGAATGTCTAACTCATCCAGTACTAGCTCTCCGGGCTAGTGCCGGAGATGTCGGTTGCAGTCTCCTGGGATAATGTCCGGACATAGCTTCCAACTTACAGAGTGACTCCTAACTTTAGGCCCTCAAGTAGACCGCTACTAGATGCTACTAGCTGCGCACGAGATAGACGCCCCGACCACACACATCCGGAGCAGACGAACATGTCCGTCTCTGCAGCTACCACAACTGACCGGTTCCTAAAAAAACAATCTTACTGAAGAACTGAACGCATCCATGTCGTTTTTATTCTGATTTATATAAAGGCATTAATAAAAACAATCAATTAGAAATCGGCCACACAGCTGTTTAAATGGAAACGGATAAACAGTTAATAAAAAACAAACAGCTAGTCATCGGTCACACACGACGAGGTTGTAAAAACTCTATTGGTTAATTTCGATTTTAGGACAGTTTGTTAAGGAGCTGCTCTATTAGAGCGGAACAGAAAAATACACATTTTTGAGATAAATATTATAAATTGTTATGTATTTCAATTTATATTCAATAACAGATCAATCATTATGCTATAATAAGGTAATAATTATACGTATTGAGAGGAAGTACTGAAACGTTTGCAAACTAAAGGAAAGGCCGAGTTGACAGGGGGCGCCACCTAGTTTACGCCTTGGAACTTAAAATAAGTTTAACGAAATTTTAATCGGAGAATTTATGGTGACGGGATTGGAAATAAAAGTTGTTTTATTATTATTATTATTATTTTATAATACCCAGTGACGGGACGGACAAGTCCTGCGCCTGATGGTAAGCTACACGCCTGTCCATAACAGTTGCAGTGCCACTCAGAGCTTTAAATCGCAAAGACTCAAATCTTTCCTGCGCACTGCCACTGCGCCCGTCGCCTTGAGACATAAGTTGACAAGTCCCATGTGCCTGTAATTTTTACCGTCACTTGGGACTATAGTTGACACTATCTGGAGCGAAGGAAAGAAGATTTGGATATACTTCTTTTATTTTAAAAGAAGTATATCCAAAGGGTGAATATAGTTAGTGGAAAGTAACTACGTTTACTTGCCTTATTCTTAGTTGACCATAAGGGGGTTATGATTACATAATAATTTAGCTCGACATAACAATTACGTCCTACACAAAGGACAGAAAATTATTCTGAATTGTATATAGGTAATGGCTACTACAATCATTGAAAGAGATTGGGTCACAAATGTGGATTTAGGTGACCTCGGTGTTCCAGCAGTTGCACTGTAAGCGTCAGTTGAGGAGATTCCTAATTCTATTGCCGGTAGTTTACATTTTCAGTAGCAATAGAGCTAGCTCTTTGTGAAACAGTTCGTTTAGGGATGTACTGCCACCCGACCTATTTGCCAAGCAGTAATGCGAGTACAGGTATATGGGACTTTTCGTCTTATGTCTCGGGCGCAGTGGCAGTGTCATTCAGATCTTTGCGATTTAAAACTTTGAGTGGCACTGCAAGCTGCTATGGACAGGGGTGTCGCTTACCACCAGACGGCACTACTTACTCATTCAGTCACTTAGGGTCGTATTCTAGAACTCTACTCAATGCTCAAGTTAGGATTGCACTGGAAACACAAGCACTGGAAATACGACCCTAATGGCAGGGACTTGAGTATGATTTTCAGTGCTTTAAACCATACTCAAGTCCTGACTTGAGCATTGAGTAGAGTTCTAGAATACGACCCTTAGTATCATAAAAAAAATTTTGGAAAAAGACGTCTAAATTGGTATAGATCTGGGTGGTTGTGTCGTCGCGTTGAATTCGGTAGTATGGTACTCCCAGAAGTTTCCTAGTCGTCTACTAGGGTATTTAGTATGAATATTTACATCCACTAATATGTTGTCGTATTATACAATTTAAAAGTGTATTTCAGAAAATAAACCTTCGCCTTAACCAATTTAACAAAAAGAAATGTTGTGTTAATAATGAAATAGTCCGATTAATCACGATAAACGATTATGCGTCTGCGCACGATGGCTATTTCTTAATCTATGAGCCCACAGACGCAGTTTTGGATAGATATTATTAAAAACGTATGGGGCGATGTACAGTACCGTTATAGAGTTCTGACTGGAGTATCATCAAGTTAGATATAAAAATTTCGCTTCCTTTCAAAAATAATAGCCTAGATTTTAATATGTATGCATAATATACAAAGAAATACACACAGAGAGTAGATGATACCTCCATCAAAAACCTTATACCAAATTATTGCATTGTATTTGTCACTGACTTACAAATAAATGGACGACGGGTCTAATACAAAAACCACGAAAAAAATGTCCCAAGTCAACCTATTCAAAATTTAAATCGCGCTGTCAGTAGAACAAATGAAGACTAAAGCGGAGTTTGGCGCTCTGTATACGATTTTAGCGCCTTACAAGTGCGGACACTTTTTAGCGCGGACCCGACGTCCATATAATTGTATGTCAATGGTATTTGTTCTATATTTTTGACATGTAAGTAACTTTACTACGTTACTTTTTAGAAGTTTTGTAGCCAGAAGTAAAAATATACCTATTGAGTTGTTTTTCTCCATTTTATTTTTAATAATTCGGGGCTATCCGAGAGAGGTTTTGGTAAATTAATTCTGCCCATTCCGATTCCTGCTTATTACATAGCTGTATTCAGAATGCTTAATTTTATTATGAATAAGATACGGTTGCCTATTTTCAGCAGTGGACGTCTTCTGGCTGATATGATGTGATGATGAAGATACGGAGCTTTCTATTGGACACAATAATCAAAAGAAACATTCAGCTGGTGCACGATAGGCGGCTTCGCGCACCAGGTACATACAATTGTGGGCAACATCTTTAACGCTATGGTAGTCGAAAGTGGAATGTCTGAATAAAATTTCGAAGGTTTTAATAACACCTGTTTTTACTAGTATTATCTAGAGGTACAGAAATTAATCCACGTTTATTAAAATGCTATTAAATTACCATAATTTGACGTTAAATTAATCAAAAACAATAAACGAAACTAACGCGGAAACCAGCCTGGCTTAAAACAAAAGGGGTCATTTGTATGGAGCTGGCATATATCAAACGGTGACCGTTTGAGGAAGCAGTCGATCATTCGTTTTGCCCCTTTCGAACGTCAGTGTTGAACGCGTGTTTCAGTTGGGCCAGGAGAAAATTAAAAAATATATATATTTAATTAAATATATTTTGTAATGTAAAAATAATGCTACACGATAACTTCACTTTCTATTAAGGGACAATTGAATGTTCGCGTTTGTCTAGTAAACATCTATTCAGAATAGCCCCAAATTATCGCTTCGACAAACACAATGTCGGTAGTGCATTTCATGTCCTTGCAGTAAGGATGGAGAATTCCGGAATTTCTAGTACACCGAAGGACGGACAGTGAGGGTAGAATTAAATAGCAAAGTTTCTGGGCATACTTTCGAAAATGTTGTATCCGATAGGAAAATATTTGAATTTTTAAGCCATAGTTCCCCATCTGGTGATTAGTGGTCCTAACACTTTCTCCATGGTAATATCTACACATATTGGAAATCACTACGATTCAAGGTAATTAAAAAAAAATTGATTACCCTTTTAAAGTTAAATACAAATATCTATATAATTTTATTAAATTATTTATTTACTTATTAAATTACGAAATAGACCAAAAAAACCAATGGTGTTAAATAAGTTAATCAAAAAACCTGATTTTCAGTAATTGGCAAATATGTGCTTGATTTCTAGACACTTTCGATGAGCGTATTTATCTATCTAATATTAGCTGTTAAATACTCCGCCATTTTGCGAAGCTAGACCTTTCTATGTCCCAGCACTACCATCTGATACTAACCTGTATGTGTAATGTATGTGGATAAATTTGAGGTTAGTTTCCTCTACCTAATTTCGGTGGCAATTTTCGTTATGATAATATTTATCATGAAGTATTACTGAATATTCGAGTCCGAAATATTCTTCCATATTTCGCGATAACATACTCGAATGCTTAATAATAAAAATTGCCAACGACATTCGATAGAGAAAACTGACCTGAAAATTACCCGTGTAGTTAAAATGCATTAATGTGTAAAGATAAACGATTTTATAATGATTATTATAAAGTGAAAATTGTTCACTGTAATGTAATAAACATAATTATTTAATTTTGAACGAAACTGACTCTAGTCACGCTGGTTTCATAGCCGCACATCGAGAGCCACAAAAAGCAGCACACCTTTTATTGTAAAAAGTTTTCCGCGTTTCAAAGCGTCCTTTAAATCTATTATAATGACATTAATGAATAAACAAAGGGGGAACTCTTTATTTATTTGATGAAACTGGTTATTTAATGCAGCGCCTGTTTGGCCACAAAGAATAAAATAGAAAAGCTATCTCGGTCTGTCCTATCAAACATAAAGAACATTTTTTTTTATAATATCAAGTGACGGGACGAACAAATCGTGCACCTGATAGTAAGCTACACGCCTGTCCATGACAGTTGCAGTGCCACTCGGATCGCAAAGATCTGAGGGACCAAAACCGGAACACAGTAAAGCTGACTCGACTGCTTAACGGCAGAAATAGGTAAGGTGGCAGTAGTTCACAGGACGAACCCTTTCACAGGAGGTCTTCTGCAACTCCATCATCAACGCAGTCTAGAGTTCTTTCTTTTGCTCTAACATAGGTATACCAACATAATTAACGAAGACATGACAAAGATAAATCTGTCTTTCGTATTAGAACTTGCATCTATATTATCACTAGAATATTCCGGCTAATATCAAGATTTAATTCCCGTATTTCTTCCACCATAGTAATAGGCTAAACAGTAACATTATCAGCAAACGCATTCGCCTAAAACCGGATCTTAGGCCTTGATTTGTCACAAACATCAACACTCCCATTTACAATTTGCATTTAAAACAGGCAAAAATGTATGTGCGTCTAGTGTTCTTTAATAACTATTGGATTCAATAAACATTCACATAAACTCAAAAAAAACCTATATTTACATTTTTGTTTTGAATTTATTGTCCGTTAGGCTTACATCGCATAACAGGCGGGTGACTTTTTGTTGTCGATGCTTAATTGCGACCGAAGACTTCGAATAGGTTAGGTAGTATAAAATTTTAATGAACAAAATTGTCAGTTTCGTAAAATTTATATTCTAAAATAAAGCGCGAACAATTTCCATCACTTACTTGGTTGTAGCCTAACTAGCGAAGGTCCTGCCTGGTCGCGATCGAGCTATATTCGTATTCAAAACGTTTTCTTTAGCTGTACGTAAAATCCCATAAAAATGTGACTTAGTAGCGTTGTACATATTTTATACGCTGTATTATTAAGTAAAATTTGTATACTATTTCCTCACATTCTTTAAAAAGAATACTTTAACAACTGGATGAAAATGACAATTGCTGTACAATCATGAATTAAGCTTATTTACGATTGCATTTTAAAATGTTCTAATATTATTTAATCTTAATAATAAAAAGCTACTTGTTTTTCATAAATGTTGGTCGAACAAAAGCTACACAACACTATTCAGCCAAACTTATATAGCCTATAGATTTTTGTAGCAGTAGAGCTTCTTGTGAAAGAATTCATCCAGGGTAGTAATGTCATCTTACCTATTTCTGTCGCCAATTTATTATTACTGATTACTGTGTTCCGGTTTTAAAGGGCAAGGGTGCTGGTGATATTACAGGCTTATGGGACTTGTCGACTTATGTCTCAGGGTAACGGGCGCAGAGGCAGTGCCCCTCAGATCTTTACGATTTAAAGCTCTTAGTGGCACTGCAACTGTTATGGATTGGCGCCAATCCATGACAGTTGCAGTGCCTGATGTTAAGCTACACAGCTTACCACCAGCCACACAACCTGTTCGTCTCGTCACAATATTATATAAAAAAATCGTTTGTTGTCTGTGTTGGGCCTAAAATTATGTATACAAAGTGGCTTGAAAATAAGCTCAAGACGAACATTTGTAAGAAACTAGTTGATTTGAAAATCAAATGACACTAAAGGCTAAAAGGTCAACGCAGTGTTGCAAAGTTTATTCATGCAAGTAACTGCGTAGACGCATTGCCATACAATTGTCATACGTATGAGCTTGTAAGGCTTGCGTGTTTCTGTATTGAGGATAAGTGTAATTTTATTCAGCTATTTGAGTGTAAATAATACTTATTAACTACAAATGCATTTAAACAAGGATGCATCGTGCAACATTGTGACTTGCTTCAGTAAATGATGGTAAAACAGCTCATAGTGTCACGTTACATGGCTGTTATGAACATCCAACTTTAATTAATAAAAAGCCAACAAAAACGGAAATGCAATCAATCGTATTCAATCATTCAAAGAGGTAAGTACCAGGCGTCCATAAAGTCGAGTAGCTGTTAAAAACGCATCAAGCATTAACAACCGGGCACTCAATTTAATTACAATTACCCAAACAAGCTCTTAACGAGCTCTGTATGCCTGGTCGCGTGTCTTCTTATTAGAGTAAAAATAGTTCTTTT
Source organism: Hyposmocoma kahamanoa (assembly GCF_003589595.1). Lineage (NCBI taxonomy): Eukaryota > Metazoa > Arthropoda > Insecta > Lepidoptera > Cosmopterigidae > Hyposmocoma > Hyposmocoma kahamanoa. The sequence goes on from NW_020654684.1 coordinate 3,215,336, forward strand.
TTTAAATTTATTTACACTGTTTATAACCAAAAGTCAGAATGACGCACACATTGAAAACAAGTACTGTATATATAAACTTTTAGTGAAGAGTCAGTGTGAGTTAGTGCGGTGAGGACAGGTAAGTCTGGCCGACGAAAGAGGCTCATTAGCAAACGTTATCGTCCCCCGCGGGCTGCATTGCATTATGCACATCTGCATTGGCCACGACTCGGCTTATATGACGACTAAAAACACTGCACTCTAATATCTAAGAGCATTATCGTAACTGTTATTCTCTGTTTAATGTTGAGAGAATGACATCAGAGTCGATTATTTTATAAAACACACCAACCTCGTAACTAACATCTGCTTAATAAGCTGTAATAATTGCATGATCCCCTGGTAAATCAAGTAGTATTTAAAAGTAATTAAAGAGATGTAGCTACTAATGAAGACACTAGTAAACCAGTCGTAAGCTGGTTTAATTTCTTTTTATGCACTTATGAAAAATCCTATAGTGTTTATCGTCTTGCATCACACACACAACAATACAAATACAATAAAAGAATTAAATAGAAAAACACAGAAAATGAAATTAGAGGTGGGAATAAAAAACAAATAAACAATGAACATAAACAAATTAACAGCTTGAATGTGCTGTGCTGTAGCAAGCTAAATATGTCATGACCTACAAGGAGCGACATAAAGTTATTAAAAACACCAAAAATTACTTAAATATTTTTTCGAATTCACTGCATCGTACTTTTACTGTATCGTAGGACAAACTACTGACCTAGGAAGTCGAAGTTGGATTTTAAAGTCATTCTAATGGTGCCATGATAACTGACAGCCTTGTTGCCGTTCCGTCATTGTGACTTTCAATATGCGGGGCGCAGTGTGGTCTAGGGAGGGGCGGAGAGTGGGCATTCTTGTTACTTTTTTATTCTCTGCTTGGGAAAAGATCAGTTATCTATGGCATTTTTTACATGGCAATTAGAATTTCTTTCAAATCGATGTAGAATACGAAAAAGTAATTAATTAATATTAATATTTCATTATTTTAGCAACTCTCGCTCTTTGTAGCTATATCTGTACATGTATCTATGTAGTGGAATACCTTTTTCCGACCATTGGTCATGACTCAATTATCCCATAAAGAAAGCACTGATTTTCAGCCGCCACCTCCGAGGGTAGCGCGGTGCGGTGCTTTAAAGCGAAAACACTGTAATGTTTATGTAGTGTGGGTTTGTATTAACATATAATTAATTATAAATACTAGACATTACTTCTCCAAGACCTGGAATAATGTAGTACATTAAACTTACATCACGTAAAC
>NW_020654684.1:3216660-3229640 GCF_003589595.1 Hyposmocoma kahamanoa
CAACACGATGGATCAATTACTCAAGAAGACTACTACTAATCTCGATACCACATATCGAAATTCTGAAAAAGGTCAAATTTCCATCTTATACCTAGATGAAGCTGATCTATAGACTGGAAGTGGTTTATATTATGTAAATGGTCGTGTATAACAATTAATTTATCTTTAAATTTTTATTGAATTGATATTCAATTATTTTTTGTGAAATTACTCCACTAGTTTGTTGTAATCATTAATACAAAGATCGAACACTCAGAAAAAATTCCTTCGATCCGGTCGGATTCGAACCGACACGTCTTCTTGCATACCGTGTCAGACGCTATACCAACTAAGCCACGGAACGAACCAACGGATCCAACGAATTTTTCTATGTGCTTGCGTCGTGTCTTTGTATTTGGTTTTTCAACGACTTTTAGTCGTAGCGCCATCTATGAGAAATCTATGCAAGATTCACCCAGTTAGTACCTTTATAGCTACTAGTCCTGGCGAGAGATGTCGCTATTCACTGTATTTTAAATTTTTATTGAATTGATATTCAATAATTTTTCGTGAAATTACTCCACTAGTTTGTTGTAATCATTAATACAAAGATCGAACACTCAGAAAAAGTTCCTTCGTGCTACAAAAATGGCAAAATCAGGACAGTTGGCATGTAGGATGATGTTACGTATTTTCGATTCCCGTGTTTGACATAAATCAATGTAGTGCTATCTCTTTTGGCTTACGACGGCACTCAGTACTTAAACAAAGACAATAAAATGTTTATGTTTTCACCGTCTAAATGCATCATATGCCTACATATTATAACGTCTGATTTATATAAGTCAATATAACATGTCCTTTGGTTTCCATAGTGTAAGAAAAAAAACAAATCACATTCAGAATGATTTACTGTCGCATTGTTAAAAAGTCTCAATGCACGCTCCATGTATTTTGCCTATAATTAGTGCTCGCAAACGGCACTTGCAGTGGTGGTCGACATCTGTAATGCAACAATACGCGCATAAATAGATGGCATTGTGCATTACAAACTAATTTATATATTAACTCGTCTTAATATGGGTAGATGGCGCTAATCGTAAACAAAATAAATGAATAGCCGTCATTAAGTCACTATCCACAAAAATCGTGCAACAAGCGCCATCTAGTTGATTTGTTTGTTATCACTAGAAATTAGTGCAGTTTATCAATGTAAAACAAATTAGTTTTAAAAGTAGCTATTTGGTACCTACTCGTTGCGATATCTGGTGTACCAAAATGTATTAAATACTCGATTACGCTTTCTTGCATCGCAATTAGCAGTCCTCTCGGCTTATTGGTCAATGATCAACAGGTAGACCCCGGGCCGTACAGACCTTAGCCCACTACAATTTTTGTCTGTGAGTAATTAACCGCTGTAATATCGTGATGAATCGCAGATCTGGCGATGGCAGAAAAGTTAAATTTCATCCGCCACAGAAGTGAGTACTTCGCAACCGTCGTCGTGTAAACCAATAGCAGTTAAATCCGCATATACCAAGCGGGATGGATGGCCGTTTTTAGCGACTAGTCCGTATCGGCCGCGGCAACCTCAAAGCATTACAAGTACAGTATATTACTTTCGTAGCCATGTTTGTTGTTTGTGCCCTACTCTCGGACAAAAGCCTCAACCATATGTAACCATATTTTTCTTGCCCTTGCTGCTCTTTGCGTATTTTCGTAAAAAACTTTTATATATATTTCCAGTGAGATCTGATTTAACGTCGTCGGCAGGCTTGTGGGAGGCCATCATTCTAGTAATAGCACTACAGCTCCTTGTGTGAAGAGTTCGTACCTTACCTACTTCTGCCGTCAAGCAATAATGTGAGCATTACCTACTGCGTTCCGGTTTGGAAGGGTGCTGGTAAAATTACAGGCACATGAGACTTGTCAACTTATGTCGCAGGGTGACGGGTGCACTAGCGGTACCCCCTAATGTTATGGACAGGCGTGTCGCTTACCACCAGACGTACGACTTGTTCGTCACGTCCCTTGGTATTAAAAAAAACCTAAGCACATACGATTAACGAGTCCTGATTATTTTAAATTGCGTATCAAGCGACCTCTGGAGCGCAACTCTGATATTCGATATAATTTACTTGAGTGCATTAATTAAAATAATAATAATGCACCATACAATCATACCAATTGTCCGGTTAGAAAGCTAGAGAATTTCCACAACTAACCAGAACATTGAAACCAGTACCCATTTAAAAAAACCAATTCAGAAGTTCATTTTCTAAATTATTCCTACCGGGAATCGACCATTAAGCGCCTAGAGGGCATCACAAAATGTACTTACTCTCTCCTTTTTCTGACTTAATTATCGAAGTTTTGATTCTATATGTAGATATTTATATACAACGTATACGTTATTTAGGAAGTTACAATAAAAATATGTCAGCCAAAATGGCTTGTGTGTTTTAAACTTGATAATTATTAACATAGAACCTTTTTATGTCTATTGCTTCAATTATCGTTGCGAATGCATAATGCATAAACAAAACATTCCCTATCACTAAAATAAATACCTCGTAATGCGGTAAAAATGTACATTTTTCACCCGATACCTTCATCGACACAAATCTTCGCATTTTACTGGCGTATTTTTATCAATGCATTTTTTAAAAACGCCGCGGCTTAAAAGGAATTGCCTAATTTATTTGTTTCAAGTTTTTTAAGACAACATTTTAATTTACTGTCATTTCCACTTTGCGGTTTATCAGAGTAATATGTTTAACTTATTTTATTCAATGTAGTTTTCGACCAGTATTTGTTAATGAGCGCGATTATTATCGATGCACTGTATGTTATACATAGGTCGTGATACTAGATCTACAACAAAACACGGCAGATGTCGATCTCAAACAGTTTTCTATTAGTCAGTATCTATTTTTCAGTATATCTAGCTCATGTAACAAGTGTTCGAAAGCAATAGAGATCAAGATATCGGATGCAAAGAAAACGAAACCACATTTGGCAAAATATTGTCATAAACTTGACATGTACAAAGACAATATGTGTTTTGTTACATTTCAATCAAAACAGACTTAAAAGCGTTTGACTTAAGTGTCAATAGAATCTTTATCATTTATATATTGAATACAAAAGAGATAATGTGGAACTTGAACTACAAGAGATTTCGAAATTTTTCAATGTAGCAATAGTAGATATATGGAATAAGACTTTTTTGTGCACTTTGTATGACTTTGACATTAACAATGCCTATGCGACTACATCCGATTCGTATCAGTTCTGAACCCGAGAAATGACAGTCCGAAATGTCACAGGGATCATTTTACCTCTAGGTGTACAAGCGATATTCGTGTTTTCTAGGATTCCAATTGGACTTCATGCACACATTCGAAGTGGTCAGAATTTTCTAGATTTGTACAGTCTCGGATTCGGAAAGAATATAAGTCACAACGTATAAGAATTGATCCACTGTACTACAGTCCCAAAACGCATAGAAACACAAATAAGCTAAATTTACACGAGAAAACCTACGAGTACCGTATATATAATAGCCGTAAGGAATTTATAGTGGTGTATTATATTATTGCAACGTCTCAAAAATCCTTTGAATATATCAAAAAAGTAATAAAACACCAAGTTACTCAAAGATCCATTCTTAGAGGTAGTTATTAAATATCAATATCACCGCTCATAAAACACCTTTGCCTGCGGCTGTGTGTGCGCGGACGCAGGGTCGACCACGGAAACGTTGGGGCCACTTAAATTGATTCCTATGTGGGAGTACAAAGGTGATAATTCCATCAAGAATTAATAATAGCCAGTTCATAGGATACTATCAGTTAACCGTGAACACGGCACCACAAAAATTGGGAAATACGCGATGAATAAGTCGTTATTTTACGTATTAACAATCGTTAGTTGCAAATCGGTAAAAGCGCGAGCGTAAATTTTGACATATGTAGATATAGCGCATACATTGGGACAGTGTGACAAGGGAGAAAAAAAGCCGAACGGCCAAGGTAAATGTAGAGATTAGCAGGATAAGTATAACTTACAAAAACTAGAAACGCTACGCTGACGACAGGAGGTGTGGAAGAAGAAAGAAGATAATAATATCTTTACCAAGTTAATTAAACAGTGCACGGTCAGGGAGAAGTACCGGACCCTGGTCCTCCCCTGTTAACGTGTTTGGGGCCACAGAGTGAGAGTTGCGAGAGCCGGGATTTATGCCCAACCCTTTGTTTACTCAGCGACTGGACGAGAGCTGTAATTAATCCTCTACCTCGGCTTGTTTATTTCAATAACTCCTGACTGTTTAGACCGCCTTTATTATTTTTTTAATTTTATACAGCGATGAAATATTAATCTTATGATTCGAATTGGGACTAAACTGTTAATGATGTTTGTTTATGGACCTTGTTTTGGTAGTAAATCCTTTTTATTTATTAATTTTGTAAATTTTCAGATAATGTTTTTCAATATACTAATATTATACTATACACGAAACTTTCCGTAACATTCCGTCAGTTAGTGAACTCAGGATATTGCAAATACATTTGAAAAAGTTGCAAGGAAGCCCGAAATCGACGTTTACTTACACTCGTTTCCTCTTGTTTTATTAAAAAAAAAAAAAAAAACAAAAAATCGAAAATGGCCAAGTTAAAGAGCAATTTTGCAAAGTCGTTGACCCGCAGCTCACGGTGCAGGCACGTCAGTGTGCAGGCTCGCATCACTCAGCGTGTTTATTTTTCAATTCAAGCCGTCAGCGATGAGTTAGGGCCGCCACACACCACGATTGAGGATTACTGAGTGTCGAGGGTTACGCCCAAGTTTATTTGTAGGGTTTGCTAATAATTTCATTCTTTCTTTTAAAAATAACCTTAATTATGCGAGTGCGTAGTGTGGTTAACTAACATAATACTGACGCTAGTCAAGTAATTTACCTTCGTAATTAATAACCATCTTACCTGAACTTAGGTTGAACATTATGGAAGAATTACAGAATTGAATCTACAAACATTAAAACTTTAAATTGCAATGTATGATAAGGGATAGTAATGATACGATTACAAAAAACTTTTTTTATAACTTAAACAGTCTAAAAACCAAGTGTGGTTTCGTGGGCATAAGAATTAAGGCGGCCACACACGGCGTCGACAAATTATCGACAGGCCGGTACCGCCCTATTCCGGACTAGAGCTGCAACCGATCGTTACTCGATACTTAATTACCGGTTCACATGATTTGTAGTTTGTTGATTTATTCGATTAATAGGGACGTCGTTTTATTTGTGATACGTGGTTTTATAAAAATTATGGTTCGGAGTTAGTATTGCTCTTTGGAATATGGAGTAGGTTTTTGTTTAAATATATTATTATATTACTAAGAATTATGGCAATGGTTACAAATAGTTACGAAGAAAGGCAATAATTATATAATACGGTAGTAACAATGGAGTGTAAAAAAGTATGGAGATTTAACAATTAAAACAAATTATCCAATCTACCTAGTCATTTAGGCAGCTTTTTCTACGTTTCTTTGCGTATGAGTAAAACCAATTGTAACAAAAGTACCAGGCGTGCATATTCAAACGCAGGTTCAGCCCTACAAACGAGCGCGATGAGGCGTCGAGAACCTACAATTAGACGCTGGCCAACAAGACCACGACTTGCTAATACGCAACAACTAGTTATGCCTGACTGGTACTTCATACCGATGCAACCTCTTAAAATACACCTTAAAATAATTTATAATAGAGACGGTTCCAAGTGTTTATTTAAAGTTGTGAATACAATTTTATTGGCAAACTTCAAATTCAATTTCGATAATGAAAAAATTATATTGTTTTATGTTAGGGTTTTCTAATCGCGTATTATGATTTTACGGGAATTTGCACTCTTAGGGGTTGGTAAAGAGTGTTTTATAAATAATTTTTGTAAGGGAGTGAGTTTGTTGTTTATTGTTGATTGGTATAGTCGCATCTGAATGAGTTATAGCTCCGAGAATTGAACGAAAAAATTGCTAGAGGAAATTGATTTTTCGGACAGTAAATGCTGGTGGGCGGGTGAGACTTATAATGGAATCTCTTATGTTATTTTACTCTCATAACTAAAGTTGGCGGTTTTAAAATAACTCGGGAAACAAAGTTTAAAGATCAATTGCCGGTTACGCAGCCGTTACTAGATATTTTGAATAAGCTTACTTTGAATGCAAAAATACAACCTAAATAAAAGTTAAACTAACATATCCTCAAGGGGAATACGTATATAGTTAAACTAACCTAACTGCAAAGATACTAGTGTGGTTGTATCCATTGGCAATAGCACCCTTCTTTTAGCATGGTTGGTAAAATAACTCTGTGAACAATAACTTGAGTTGTAGATCCTAGAGACCACCAGCCTGACAGACCACACAAGAGGCGGCGGTAGCAGGGCTGTACTTATCGTGACGTACGCGCAGCCGCTGGCTATGAGCACTATTCAGCGGGTGTGTCCCGCCTGGAATAACTTCAGTTGAGAATTAGCCGGATTAAAAAGTCTTTGCAAAATATCATGCAACAGGATGAAAAGCAAGGTTCTTAAACACCAGAAAAAGACAGTAATAGTAAATACTGAAACCATCACATTTACAGGCTATTGTTAATAAAGGTCCATTTTCAATAAAAAAGATACGCTATTATTGTTACGCATACCAGTGAAGGTAAGTGAAATAGAATAGGTGCGTATGACTCTTACAAGAATGATTCGGAAACAGTTCTCTTCAAAATAGTGGAATAGGGGTACTAAACGAATGATGTTCAAACGAAAATCCACTTTTAAAAGATAGTTTCCACAAGACTTACGATCAGAGATGATCATCATAATCAACAACGTGCATTGAGGGACAACCGCTCGTTAGGCAATAATTGGTACAGTCTTCTGACTTATTCAATTTATATTACTCTTGATGTATACTCTATTATTATCGATGTAATTTTTTGAAATGACCAGTGGAGAGAAATATTAATGATTGTATATGGAAGGTTGATTTATGTGGTAGAACAATTGAAAAAATTAGCAATGCCTCCGGACGCAGAGTTGTTCACAAACTGTTATAAAAGTTGAAATTGTTTGAAAACAATGGAAATATATTATATATTATTTTTTCGTATCTACGGATTTCGCTTTCGGTCATTTGTGTCAGTCAGTTAATTTGGCCTGTTAGCCATGAAAATGGGTCCTGTAAAGAGCCCGAAAACTTGGTTTTTTAATATTTTTATGATATCAAATGACGGAACGAACAAGTCGTGCGTCTGATGGAAAGCGACGCGCTTAGTCATAACATTTACAATATTACTCTAACTTTAAACCGCAAAGACCTGAGCGGTATTGCTACTGCGTCCGTCACCCTAAAACACAAAGTTTACAAGTCCCACTTGCCTGCAAATTCGCCAGCACCCTTACCCGTTGCGGCAGAAATAGGTAACATGGTAATTCCCTGGAAAAACTCTTTCACAAGGAGCTCTACTGCTACTGAAATTGACATTACCGCCAATCGAACTCTGGATCTCATCAATCAGTGCTTGAGGTGCAACTGCTGGGTTACCGAGGTCATCTAAACCTCCTATTGTTACTAATCTCAGTCAACGTTTGTTTTTATGATTATGATGTCAAGCCATCATATAGTTCAGAATAATTTTTGTGTAGAACGTAATTCTAAAGCCGAGCTAAATTTTTATTTTGTTTATTTTATTTAGGACAACAACAGCTTATTATTATTACTCAACAATGGATTCTCTCGTACCCTGACAATACAAAACAACTCCTTTATCGTCTATCTTTTTTTTTATCATCTTATATTAGTATTTGCTATTTGTTAGTCTTCCTTTTCCTCTTTTCTGATCACTTACAATAAATCTGGTGGACCGAGAGTTCTCCATTCTCGTTTCTTTAAGACTAGGCTAGAACTATTTGAGAAGCTCAAATTTACGACAAAAATCGAAACATACTTACACAGAACATAGCCAAACAACGTCATTCAGAGTGATGAACAAATATGAAGACTCCTCCAAATAATCATTACTGTCTTAAATCACCCGATACATTAAGTGCGGACACTTCATCGCCATTTTCAGGACGCAATTGTTCGTATCGTGTCGAGTGTGTCACGGTTAATGGTAATTACCGTTTCACGTCTGCGCTCGTGAGATTTGTTGGACAATTATTTCAGTTATTTTCAGTGTTGCTTTTGTCTCAAAGGACGTCAATCCGACGAGGTATTTGTTTTTTTGAAAAACGCCACTGTATATTATTTAACATTTTCTTTTATTTGTTATTGTGTCGCTGTCTCTTTGTATTGAGTAAGCAAACAACCCTGAGACCTAAGCATCTTGTAATGACTACCTAGTTCTAAAATAAAATTGTGTTTTTGTTTTTTTCTTCTCAGTCCTTTCATTGGTTTTAACTACATTTACGGATCAAAGGAAAGTAAACGCAAGGGTATGGTGTGCATTTGCGATAATAGTGTCCAGTTATCACTTCTATTACCTTTTCTTCCATGTTTTATTTTAAACGAAACGAAAGGGGCCTCCCCGCACGACTTATCATTCCTGTACGTCTAGCGTAACCTGGACAACAATCAGCAAGTACCTTAGATATTGGCAAATCTTTTCACCGCGATGATGGCAAGCATTATAGTGCATGCCATCGATACGACAAGAAGAACAAAAAGATTTATGTTGTATGTTTAGCAGTAGCGAGGCGTGTAAATAGTAGTTAGTAAAGCCGGCCTAAACAAAAACACCTACCTTAAGAAATACTTCTTTAGCCGTTAAAAAGACACCTTTTTATTTAAGCAAAGCACTTATTAGGACACAAGATAATACATAGTACACTTCATTTCACTAATTAACTTATTATACCATATGTAGTAAATTAGGTATTGAAAAGTTTTAGGCAAGCCAGCGGGAATCGAGTTATAAGGATGCCTCGCCACTGATGTTTAGTGTTAAAGAATAAAGTATTTTTGTTTACTTATTTATGCTGAGTAGTATATTGTGATGAGTGATTGAAATTCGTCATTCTACTATCATGGTTATAAGTCACAGGGCCACCATTTACAATAAGATTCCAAAGAACTTATCCGCTCACACAATGCGCTTCTCCTACCGCAAAATGGCGGCTATTTGGTTTCGCAAATTAGAAAAGGATTCAGTTTAAATACAAGTTTTTATAAATAAAAATTATATTCTGCATTGCTAAATAAATACCCTCCGTACTACCAACAAAAACGTCTCAAATAAAATGCGGTAATACACCGCAAATCCTGCAGTTAATAAGCACTAATGACATTTTTGGTGTACTTGGATAAATATGATAATATTCCGTTTGAGTGGTTCTAACGTTTACCATGAAATTACACTGCTTAAAGAATATAATTGTTTATAAACTATAGTTTATAAACATTTATATTCAGTGTAAACTTAAAAAACGCTACTTACGGTGTGTTTTCAATAAATAAACACTGAAATCACCATCCCAAACAATAACACACACGATTATCGTGACGTATTTTTGAAGTTGTTTATTATTTTTAAATGACAGACCCAGGCATTAAAAACTTTATGGTTTGCTAGAGTAGTTACCGAAATAGCAATTAATATTAGTTCTTTTACCTGTTATAACTTCGATATCAGATAAATTGGTATAAAATCATCACCGGCACCTCTAGGTGTGGTATGCGTCTACGGCTGCATATATCGCGTGAGCGGGTATTAGAAGATTATCATTTCCTAAGTTTAAAACTTACATTAAAGTATTTTAATTGAAAAGTCATATTACAAAATTGAAGAGTATGTTTTAGATAAAGAAGTATGGAAACACAACAAGTGTCTAGATTCCACACAATTATGATTCTTAGTGTATTTCCACAGCATTTAAGTTTATTTCAAAAGAGCAATCCCTAGAGTTCCTTGCTCGTTCTTCTCAGGGAGGTCAGCGTACTGAACGAGCAGTAGTTTAAAAAGTAGCTTAAGAAACGATGTCTTCAAGTGTAAAAAATTTACCTATGAAATAAATTATTGTTTGACTTTGATGGTTTCCACCATTATTCCCCAAGAGACTTTGAAAGGAATGACCTGCCCTGACTAATTATGCAAGAAAAATCCAGGGAAAACGACCACCTTGGAAGAAAGAATCTCCGGACATGGCACAGATAACTCAAATGATAGCCGACCTTTGGTAGCGCCTCAAGAAGAGGTGCCTTATAAATAAATGAAAAAGTATATATATTCTGTAAGGCCTTAGGTTGTCCGTTAGAAACCGCCATATTTCTTTTGCTTTTTCGGAAGACAGATTTTAATAAGAACATGTTTTATTCTTAGGTATAAATAAAAATAGAGTACTATTTAAATGGCATTCAAGACGATAACAGCATTGCATCACACTTCTCATTAAAGCACCACATTTTTCTCATGCAACAAAAATAACTTACCTTAATGAATGTCCTGCGACGAGATACATCACCATAAAACCTTCAATTATGTACTTACCTGAAAGCGAATAAAACATTTGCAATTATTATCTAGTTTGACATTATAATTACAACGATGTTTCTAGTTCTATTATGACAGTGACAGCTTGACAACACATTTATAATTTTTTGCAATTCATATTTTATTGACATCTACAAAGTAGAACAATATAGCAACGTAGGAGTCACAGAACCCATAAATACTAGTAGTAGGAGTATTAGTTATTCAGTATAATAATAGGTTTATGTCGTTGGGACTGCCACGCTTTTTGACAGCTTTAGCGCGATAATACGCAAGAAAACTACCTCGCAGAGGGTACTCTAGCACGACAGTATACTGTTATTCTCGCATAGAGATCGCGCGATTATTAACATAGGTTATAAGTTAATTTTATTGTAACTAACATGTATGGTTATGGTCTGAAATAAAAAGTTTTGATATCATTTAATTTTGATTAGGTATGAGCAAAAAATAAACAGAAGGGGTCTATTATTGCTCTGGTCGATGAAGTGTCCTAAAGGAGAAAATCTGCGTAAACATAAGTAATCGAAATAATAGAGACAATACCTATAATAATATATCGCTCAACCAAAGCAGTTTCCTCTTGTAATCAGTAGGCAAAGACAAACCATCGTACTATAAAATATGCGAAGTTACAAGTTATGGCTAACATTAATGCATAGGGAGGTTTATACATTATTAAATTATATACAGAGGCATTGACTTACAATTATATTGACGTCGGGTCCGCGCTAAAAAGTGTCCGAACTTATAGGGCGTTAAAATCGTATACAGAGCGTCATTCACGCTTTAGTCTTCGTTTGTTCGACTGACAGCGAAGCCAACAAAATTAGACAGTACTGTGATGAGATGACATTACAATTTAAATTCAACGTTTTAGCTTTTTCATATTCCTTTACATGTCACTACGTTTAAATAGGTTGACTTGGGACATTTTTTCGTGGTTTTTGTATTAGACCCGTCGTCCATTTAGTTGTAAGTCAATGTATAGAGGTACAATAGATATATTGTTAGGAGTGTCTCTGCCAGTACTGCCAACCGACTGTCATGGCTGCCAACTGTTCGCGACGAATACTACGGCGCTGAAATTCAAACTAACCGGTTTTTATTGGTGTGTTCTCGACGCGTATTTGCATATCATTGATTGACTTAAATAACGTCACGCGCTTTTCAAATTTCAAAATTAGAAATTGTAACTGATTTTTATTTCATTGAAATTATTCTTAAATTGTAGTAGTTTTTATGATTTCTGGTTTAGATTTCTAAGAATATATTATATTAGACACATACACATCACATACGTTGCGTTGCTCTGATCCCAAAGTAACTAAAGCACTTGTGTTCGACGTGTGAACGACGGGTCCAATTAGACCCGAGACAATATAGAAAAGTAATTTTTGTACATAGACCCGGCTGGGGATCGAGCTGGGGACCTCGGAGATAGTCACTCGACCACGGATATCGTCAGTTTGTTGTTTGCAACGTTGGTTTGTTTGAAAATCCAAATACACGCGGTTTAGATCCAAACTTGTGAAATTAATTTTAGATAGTCTATGTACAAATTGTTTAACACTCTCCGAGTATTAGGTTACGCCACCTGTCCCGACATTTACCTTTTCTTCCCAATTAAATATAATAATGGAGTCAATTATGCAAAAAATGTTTAATTTAGTAGTAATAACATTTTAAAAATAGGTTACATCTTTAGTAACAAAAAAAAATTCAAGGTTATACAACACAATTATGAGTTAAAATATGAGTTTCCAATCCCAAAACTTTGTAAACAGCGTGATAACTTTTATCAAATTAGTGCGATGGTTTTTATTTAATTTAGTGCGTCTATATTTACCGCCATCATCAAAAAAAAAAGCCAGTAGTCAAAAGCAGTCAAGCTTTGACAGCTCATTCTAATTTTATTCCAAATACTATCGTGTGCCTTTTAAAACCACGTGGCAGTACATGGGCGGCGACAAATTAAACAACTCTAAACTAAAATGAAATCTTCTGTCATTTACTGCCTACGAAAAGGACAGGTGCACTAACTAAAAATTAAATTTACTTTGTGTTTCTACGAATCAACACAGCAACAGTGGAGTAAATGATACGGACATACGTCAAAATTAAGCATTGTAACGAATGGTTAATTTACACTTTAAATAAATCGGTGTTAGACCAATTAAAAACAAATGAAGTGAATATTACGTCGGTAACAATTTGTAAAGTACTAGGCGAGCATGACGGTTGAGGACCTTAGTAAACGGTTAAAGACGTAGATCCATTTGTATCGAAGTTATGAAGACGAGAGGTCGCTTATACAAATTGTTAAGGACACTGGACGTGTGGTTGCGACGTAAAGGAGAGTGGGCAAATTATTACGAGCACCCAACAGTGTACAAGAGCGGCGAATTTCACGACAAAGGTAAAATCATAACATGAAAATTTGAATCTGCTTTGT
>NW_020654684.1:3244640-3356792 GCF_003589595.1 Hyposmocoma kahamanoa
TACCAAATAATGCAAATAATTATTATAATTTAATTAATTTATAAATACAATAAATTTAACTGTATTTTAATAATAAATACATTTAGTACGTTGACTGTGCAATAAAAGTTAACAAACATTTGAAAAACTTTAACGAGCTACAGTTTTATTGAGGATCTATAAAAATGGCGCCTCGGGGTTTTATAGACCCTATACCTATATAAAGATGCTTGCACACTAAGGGTTGAATAAAATAGGAAATAGTTCACTTGTAAGAACATTGAAATACCAAGTGCATGAGCAAGAATCTTTTCTGGCTTTCAGGCCTTATGAAATCAGAGTAAATAACTTTATATTAATTAATCCTAGTGACAAATATGTCCCACAATTAGGCATGGTGGCTTCTAGTGGAGCGGTACGCGTGCCAAAATTCTGGATCGCGATAATACTATCCATATCATAATAAGAAGTGTGTAAACGTAAGTCATTTCATCCCGTTATCACAAATGGCTGTGATTCTAAAAAATAATTGTTTACAAAGTTCAACTAAAAATTACATGTTCCATGTTCCCAAGTTTCTTTTGTTATTTTTCGACGTAATTGTCAATTACGTCCCTTAGCGTGGTATAATTAAAAGAAGCAAATTTTGTTTACACTATAAACCTGCATAAAAATTGTTCAACTTCCTATACACAACTATATTACCTATTTATTTATTTTGTACTACAGATACTGAATGCAAATAATTACTACTAGCTTAGTAACATTTATGAAATTTAGCGACCATAGTGGTCGAGAGCATGCACACCGGTTTTTATGAGGTCCCGGGTTTGATCACCGGTCTGGTCAGTGTAGAAAACTATTAATTTTCTATATTGTCTCAAGTATGGTTGTTTGTGGTACCGTCATTGTTTCCGATTTCCATAACACAAGTGCTTTAGTTACTTTGAAAAAGAAATAGAAAAAAAATATTGCAACGCCATCTTATAAAAAAAACAGTAATATAAATATAAAAAAGTAATAAATAAAAACAAAAATAACACAAAACAAATTTTACTATATAACATTAATACTAGTGCCATGTGTGCGGCTGTGGCGTACGCTTTGGGACCAGAGCAACGTATGTGATTATTGTGTATACATATTCATAGTTATAAAAATAAATATTATGTTGGTATAGGGTCTGGCACGGTATGCAAGAAGACGTCGGTTCGAATCCGACCGGATCGAAGGAATTTTTTCTGAGTGTTTTTTCTGAGTGTTCAATCTTTGTATTAATAATTATAACAAACTAGTGGAGTAATTTCACAAAAAATAATTGAATATCAATTCGATAAAAATTTAATTTATAAAAATAAAATTGAAAAAAAAAATAATCACAAAATATTTCTGTGTTCGATATTTCTATTCATAACCATGTCAAAATAGTTGAGTTATTGCACAAAAAATCTAAACAAATAAAAATAATCTTGTTTAATTAGTTGTCGAAACTATATAATTCACAGTGTACACAACAATAGTAGGCATAAAAAAGGGTCAGACCTGCAGAAACCTTTTTAAGAAATACAATATAATGACCATGTACTCACAATATATTTATGATATAATAGTTTATGCGCGTTAAAACTTGGCTACTTATGAGCGACGTACGGGCGGAGGCCGAGCGTTACGAAACGCAGGAACACTAAAATCCGTTGCCCACCGTACCGAACTGGCAACTAGAAATCCGCGGGTAATAGGTCCCCGATTCTACGAACATCTACCCACAGACCTGAAAAGTGTTAGAAACGATGAAACGTTTTGTACCCGACTAAAAATCCTTTTATTGGATATTGAATTGTACAGTGTCGATGAGTTTCTTTTGAAACAATTTTAATTTTATTTTATTCGACAAGCAGTAGTTATACTACTTTATTTTATATTCATTATTATTATTATTATTATTTTGTTACTGACGATCATAGTTATCCCTTGACATTGTATTTCCAATTGTAATATTGTGACATTGATAACATGAAATAAACGATTCTATTCTATTCTATTCTATTCTATTCAGTGTATATTCGTTTGTAAGATAACAAAAGTAGACGAATTACCAAAAGGGTTAACAAATCTGTTTTGATAATAATCGTGTAAATGACGCGGTTTCCAATGACAATCTTATATCAATTATTATCTGGTGTACGCATCAATGTACGTTCTAAGTATCACGTAATATCGCACTTCTAAGACTAATTTAGTGATAACATTACCATGATCATAGCAATATGAGTGATGTAGCTGGCAGTGCTTACATAATTATATGTAACTTAATGATAAACCTTTTTGTAACTAGCTTCGTACGGTTGCTTTGTCCCTAATATTCAACATTTCTGTTTAAAAAGCCGACCTCAAAAGTTGGTGAAAATACATCTATTTGCCAAGTTTTATTCAAATCGGTTACCGGAAAGTGCGCGAAACCGGATTCATTCCCTACTTTGCTACCCTTAGAGGTGGAATATTTTTATTTTTTATATCATACACACATACATACGTCTTGTTCGTCCCGTCACTTGATATTATAAAAAAAAAACAAAAAATACAGGTGAATTGAGAACCTCCTCCTTTTTCGAAGTCGGTTAAAAATAATAATATACCTATTCGTACTATTGGTATGGTAAAGCCACATGTGGTCATAGTGTTTTTATATTTAGTAGCTGTAGAGCTCCTTGTGAAAGAGTGTCCAGGGAAGTACTGTCATCTTACATAATTTCTGCAGCCAAACAACAATGTGAGCATTACTGCGTTCCGGTTTTGAAGGACAATGGTGCTTGCGGAGTTACAAGCATATAGGACTTATCAATTTATGTCTCAAGGTGATGGGCGTAGTGGCAGTGCCCCTCAGATCTTTGCGATTTAAAGCTCTAAGTGGCACTGCAAATGTCAGGCGTGTCGTTTACCAGCAGGCGCACGACTTGTTTAGTCTCGTCATGTTATCATATAAAAATAAAAGTGTTTAAATATTGGGGTTCAATTAATTTTTTTTTTTTTTTTTTTAATTAATTAAGATTTAGACATAAACAAAGACACTATTACTGTTATGGATGTGCGTGTCGCTTACCAACAGGCGCAGGACTTGTTCGTCTCGTCACTTGGTGTAATAACCAAAAACGTACGTACCTACTCCCCAGGACGAACTCTTTCACTTGTAAATGTTTCTGATTTCTGATTTCTGTCATTTTGTACATGTAGCCTTATTCCACCAAAGAGTATGCATTATTTCTTAATGTGTCAAAACAAGTCACACAGCACTTTAAACTCACGCTCCCATTGACGCTGATTGTACGCTATTACGGTCTAAACAGTCTTTCTTACCGCTAACTGTTACCCTGAAAGATTTATGTCTAACATTCCATCGACAAGAGATCACATGCCACAGTTACAGCAAAAATACGATTTCCCCTGTTTGTCCTAACCATAATTATCTAAAGCCTCTAAATGCCAAAATCGAACCCCAGAACGTAACTCGTGAGTAAAGAGGGTCGTAAAACTGACCGCACGAAGTGTAATTCCGTTCGCAAATTGAAATTATAATTTACTACTTTAAGGTAACGCGATAATTGTTATTTGCATGCAACTAGCAATTTTATACTAATTATTTCTTGTGTGAATGTGTACTGGCTTTTTGTTTGTGCAGCCAAAATTAAAACCATCGGGAAGGCTTACTTCGTAATATAAAGGTAACAACAAGGTAATTAATTCGTTCAATGTTCTTTATTTGTATGTGTGTCGAAACCGTAGCGAGTGGATGACGTCTCTGTCTACCCTTACGGGAACAAAGCGCGAAGTGTTTTTTTAACTGGGACGGTATGGGTAAATCCGAAAGTTTATGAGATGCAGGAAAGCTGTTATAGGAACCATTAAGACTTTTTTTGCAAAAACAATTTTGGCAGAGCACATTTTATTTATAACATGAGTGACGGGACGAACAAGTAGTGCGCCTGAAGGTAAACTACGTGCCTGTCTCTAACTGTTGCAGTGCCACTCAGAGCTTTAAATTGCAAAGATCTGAGAGGCACTGCCACTGCGCCCGTCAACCGGACACATAAGTTGACAAGTCTCATGTGCCTGTAATTTCACCAGCACCCTTACCCTTCAAAACCGAAATACATTAATGCTCGTACTACTGCTTGGAAATAGGTAAGATGGCAGTACTACCCTGAATTAAATCTTTCACAAGGAGCTCCACTGCTGCTAACTATTTTGCGGTATGGTCGGTGCGTGTATCATTTGTAGTCTTGTTACCTTTTCTTCAATACAGCCATTTATTTTAAACCACTGCACTTGCAGTATTAAAGAATAAAGTCTTTTATTTCTTAATTTTTAAAAGCATAGGTACATTCTGCTGCTCTTTGAATTAAATAAAATTTTATCTTCATGAAAACAACTGTCAAGAACTGCGAGTTACTATAATAATTTCAAAATGTCGGTTGAAATAATTTGAAAGACCTAATAGTTTCACTTCTACATATTTATGTCTTTAATTAAGAAGTAACAATAATTAAATTTGAAATTGATATTATTATTGTCTGTAACCATTTATTTATCACGCAAAAATTAATATTTATATTTTCATAAATAAACGATAGCATATGAATATTAAATAAATAACGCACACATTTATAGCCCCGCACTAGGGAAACCCTGTATCACAGGTGCCATGGACACATATACCTAAAAAGTCATAAATTACACCTTTGGTGGTGGATCAGTGCGCTGAATGTATGATTTTGTATGACCGGCCGTCACTACGCACCGAAACTCACGAAAGGAATAAATGTAGGCCATAAGAATATTTCTTCCGGCCCAGGAATCGAACTCGGGACCTTTGCGTGGCTGACCAGCACGGTAACCGTTCGGCCACGGAGGCAATTATAACTAGTAATATTAATTTCTTTAACTTTTCTCTGAGAAATACTTTGGAGCCTAGCTCGCTTCTGAAGAACAAACATTGTATTAAGATGTCGGCATTACTCCAGAAGAAAAATGCGGTACGCCCAAAATTAGTCAAACTTAAAAGTAAGTTTTACAGATTGCGCGTTTTTTTTATTGCGCGCAATGCAGATCTGAGTATACTAAATATACCTACAGCCTAATGGTGTAATTACAATTACATAGTTTTTATGATTTCTGCACTTGGGGTGCACGAAAAGAACCACCCCAAACGAAGTACCATGCCTTTCCTGCACATCTGGCGCATCCTTGCATGTTACGTTTCCAAAAATCATAGTGTGTACATGTTCGCCAGCTTGTCGCGTTCGGTTCGTATTGAGCCAACGATAACCAGGTAGGTGCTCATTCTAGCAAGTGAAGGCTGTTTCATGCGTCCACACTAGAAAAGGTTTGGGAACCCATGCACTAGAACCTCGTTACTGTATCTGCCACATTACAGTTACGGGCGAACGAGTACCCGCCTTTACGCCGATCGACGAATCCTTTCATAACGATGGAAAGCGTTATAGTGTATGTATGCCATCGACACGATAAGAAGAATAACGACTTCTGCGCCAACACATAACAAGTGAAACGTGCAATGTATAACACTTTTAAAAACGCATTAGCAACGAACTGTCCACTAAAACATTATAGCTCCCGCCACGACATAAACTCTCTTTAAACAAACCGATAGCCATGATTCGTGTGTGATGCGCGCACGCATCAGTCGCGCGTGATTGACGCGCCGCCGCCGCCCGCGCACCGTTTTACATATAAATAACCAATTATAATATTGCCATAGGCTTGTAGTGCGACTAGAATTGACCGAGTTAATGCTTTTGGTTATGTACCATGGTCAAGTACCTATAACACTCGACATCCATACCTTTAACAAATACTCTTTGAATAATAAATTATATATACAGAAAACTATTGTGTCGTATTGTGTTTATTTCAAACTGCCGGACCAAGATCAAATGTAACAAGCTTTTTTACCTTTGTTTTGCACTTTTTTATCATATAATATTCAAGTAGCTAGGTTTTTAATTGTGTTTAAAAAATTACTGATCACAAAAAGTGTACGCTCCTGTGGCAAGACATTGATGATAAATTATGTATACTGTATACGAAACGTTTAATTAAAGTAAACAAAGACGAAACAACTATAATAATAAAAATTTACGATTATGCACTTTTGTAAATATTGTTGACAAGTAGTCACTTAAATTCAATGTGAAAGCATATTTTAAGATCGCAGAAATTGTTTTAAACTCAAACACAAACGGTAAATTGACCTGCAAAAAGGATCAAGAATGCACAAGGCAGTGTGAGATCTAAATTGTTCACATGTACTCGTTACGGTAGCCACTTTTAATAATGAGTAATGAGATAGAAAGAATGCAGGATAAGTGACGGCGTAATAGACAAGTGAAATATGTACATCGCCGCTTCTACCCGCCTGGTATTCTAAAACAGACGGGCCTCATTAAAATATCTCATGATTGATTTTGAAGCCAATACCAATACGGTAGTCGCTACCGCCCTATTTAGTGGTGCTTAGTAATTATCTAATTCTAATACGACGAACGGTAGCCGATACGCCCACGGATTCTACTAATGTTTGTTGATTTAGCAATCTCTTTAGCTTTTTTGCTTTCATATTTAATTAAAAACAAGTTCCTGCCGAACCGTTTAAGCTGAATGGCAGGCTAGTATAATAGAGAATAGAAAATTTGTATAATAAAGCCTTAGGCTGCAACAAGAGTGTTCAATTTCATTAAAGTCAACAACCATCTTTATCTTGACGTGCGTCAGATACGCGGAATCACTTGCGCAAATCTTCCCGTCAGCTGGCGTGGTACCAGGCAATCATGGTATGACAGGAGTATGTTTAGCGGGACAGGCGAGGCCCACCCGCAGTGCGGCCGCGGGCAAGCACGCGCTCGCAAATTCGTTAGTACTCGGTGAAAATTGCACCCTGAGTTTACGGTACTTCTGTTATATCATGCAAGCTTGGTACTATTCGTAATATATATTCTTCAATAAAATAAGAAAATTATAAATTAAATATGACCCGTAAACCGATAAATTTTCAATCATCAGCAAAATTCTCTTAAAATTTTGTTTGTGTTTACCGTGAGAATTTTAAGTAAGAATGCGAGTTTCACAATTTCCCATACCCGCTTATTTCCTGGAAATATTAGCAAGTCTTTCGTCGTTTGCTAGCCCCACAGAATGCTTGCTAAACTTGCTCCTTTGGTTGTTCGTCTTGCCCCAATAGAATTAAACAACATTTTTTTTATTTAGTTGGAATGTTTCGCTTACGTTTAAATAATTAATATTTTTTTAATAATTTATGTTTGCCATTCATATATAATGTTTAATTCATGATATTTAAATGAATCTGTCAATTTAGTAGAGATTTATTAATTAATTTATTCTGAAAAATTCATAAAAATAAATGAGTCTGCTTTTTTAGTCAAACGTACTAAATGTGGCACGGGGCAAGTCGCCAGTTACAGGGGCAACCTTGTCAGGGGGCAAATGAGACACATTTCTAAAACATTTTCCAATCACGTGTGGCGATGACTTTATTTTGATATTGCACGTCGGTTGTTTATCGCCCATTGTGTTCGCGTTCACAGCGCTACGTGCGCAGGCGGCACATGCTCATATAAAAATTTCAACGCATTTATTGTATTCTGGTTAAGTATTCTAACTGTGAATTGCTTGATTTGAATTGTTATTAAATATAATGAGGACCTACTTTTCATATTTTAACCTTGTTTATAGGTACTGTAAATTGTAGGTCACCGTTGACCATTGGGACCTGTAAAGGCCCCAACACGTTGGTTTGTTTGACGAAACATATACACGCGATTTAGATCCGAAGAAATTAATTCATTTCCAATATCCAGTAGTGGGCAAGCTCCCGGGGTTTAACCCCTTTTTAACCCAACGCTTTGTTAACGCTGGGTTTAAATTGGGTTAAAACCCATTAACGCCTAAAATCAAGGGCAAAATCTGTTTGAGTACAACTAAATATTTGTTGTAAATCGAGTTTTGTTAAAATTGAATGATATTATTACAAAATGTTTATTGTTTTCTGATCTTTACAATTCGATTATTGCCTTACCATTGGATTCGCTTGAGAAAATCGTTAGATGGTATGCACTTGAATCTATTTTCATAAAAATCTAATCGTAATGTCTTGGGAATGCCCAGGATTGCAAGCTTTTCCGTATAAAAATTATTTTCTATATCGAAATTTGTAATAAGTGTGGAATTATACCAAACTCAGTATTCGCCGTTTCTGCCCACGATTTTAGGTAGAAATTAATTAGAACCCGGCTTTTGGTAAAAATCTGGGGGTTGATAGGGTTTTAACCCACTGTCCATCTCTGTACTTATGTATCTAATTCTTTTTTTATATAGAAATGGCTGAAAGAATAATAACAAAGCTGATTTATAAGGCGAGCGAGAGCGAAGAAGTTGGTAAAGGCCAACCAAAGCGAATTTTCCATGATCATACTGAAGACGTCCTAAAGAAAGGCCAGGTCAAGTGTACCCTAAATCGATGAGCGTGTATGAAAGCACTGATGCCTGATGATTAGGCGAAAGACGTGTACCAGGATCGCAGTCAGTGGAAGGCAGTGATCTCTTTCTAACTTTCTTTAAATACAGGACGTGAAGTGTATGTATGTGAGCGTACTTATGCAAATAAGAACTTTTTTTCACAACAACCTTCAAAGTTATTTCTGTCGTGTAAAGATGTTATAAAAGACAAACTTTTGTTGTTTGTTTTTTATAGAAATGGGCGAAGTTAGTCGCGTGAAGACTGCTCTGCGGTTAACAGTTAGCTTCTGATCGTGCCCTTGGGATATGCCTAAGGTAGGAAAAGATGTTGTTGGAACACGCGAATGTGTGGTTGGACTACTTATGAATCATGTTACCTTGGTACCTACACATAACAATCGTATATTTTTATTTCCGTTTTAAAACTAGATCAAGGTAACAGAAATAGATTCTACCATTAAAGGCCTATGCACAGCACTGAGATGCATATAAGTAGTTGATAATGAAAATAATCTGAAATCGTTAATTTCTTTACTGTCAGTATTCCAGTATTTAACGTTAATTTCGATCTAGTTAATACGATTATTTGAAATTGAGTTAATGTAATAAAACAAATGAATGTCAACGCCCGTGGCGGAAACATCGAATCAAGTTTTGCAAAAACCGTAAAAACAAAACACAAATTTAGTTTTATTAAACCCATGAGACCAACCGGGACGTTCCCGCTTCCTACCAGTAACCAAGAACACATGTATAATTAGGAGATTTTTTTTCCTATTAGAAACCTTCCGGTGGGTAAGAGGGCCCTTGGGATAGTTTGAATGTTTGAAATTATTTGACTCCTTTCTCTTGACACGGTATGCGCGCCTACTAAATTTTATTTTTAGGTTTCACTACAGTATTTTTTTTTAATAATTTTGTAATTAATTGTGTCCAGAGTGTTCAGACTATCCAGCCCTGGAAGTCATTCAGTCTTTTGTTAGTTCTTGTCAGGAGGTTTTAAACCTCCCTGCCGATTACTACCGCAAAAAAGCGAACAAACCAAAGGCTAAATATATTTGACTGGGTCCTTAAGAACACGTCTTACAGGTGGATCGTCTATTTGTCTGGTTTTAATACCAATTAAAAAACTAGGAGAATACAAACTAAGTAAAAAAAAACTAACAACAATTAAAAAGTGTAGTGTGGTAAGAATTATACAAGTATTACGAGTTAATTATATAGACGCATGTTGTTTCCTAACCATCCGAAATGATTAACATCTAATTAGTGCATACCCGAAAAGACCACACAAAAACAGGGATAAATCACTGGAGTCGTTTAAATTAGTCACCACGAGTGACGGGGCGTGGTGCGGCATTTACGCGTAATTACCAAGTACCAGGAGAACAGGGTCATGGAAGAACTACGAGGAATGCCGACAATTTAAATAGCACGTAAATAATGAATTTAGTCACTGAACCACAAAAGATTATGAATTACATACATGTGTATACTTTTTTAATAAAACCATAGATTGGTAAATAAAATCACGTTAATACTAGTGTTGCAACGAATACCTATTCGGTTACTATTCCGAATTCGGCTTATCCGGCCTGTTTTTTACTATTCGGCCATTTGGCCGAAATCTAAAATTGATTTGCTATTCGGTTTTAAAAACAGGAGAAAGAAGTAAAAAAAAACTAGTACATTTTTTATAAATAATGTTAAATATAACTGTTAAAAAAAGCATTCATTTATCCACAAAACACAGCACGCATAAGCGAACAAATAAAACAAAATAGCATGGTCAAAAAGGATAAAGACTCGGTTTTGCTGATTTTCAGGCTTCACATATGACTAATCGCTTGCTGCATCAGATCGGCAAGTGAAGTGTATACTAAATACCGGGCACATACATACATTGTAAGTTCGCAATTCGCTTCTTTGTCTAAGAGATCAAATGAAATGTAACATAACTAAGTAATTTTCTAAGAGATCAAAAAGAGTAACATATAAAATTAACACTACGTACTTATTATACAGTTTACTCATGGCTAAATAACCGCAAAGAAAATCAACCAAGCATTTATTATTTGCAAACCAAAATAAAATTTTTTAAAAGTTTACCTAACTGAAGTAAAATAAACAAGTACTTTCTTCATTAAGTCATAAATTTCAATTTCAAAATTATAGTAAAGACTTTGCATTGCATAAAATTATTTACAATGAAACAGATTCGGTTATTCGGTCATACTCTTGCCCGAATATATTATTCGTTGCAACACTAGTGCATATATCTATTTTCATAAAGAACAAAATTTGTGGGTTATAACAACTCTCCTATCTACAAATTCGAATGCCTCCTTCATCACTGCCGTTCGTGTTGCCATTTTATGTTAACGATCCTACTCAAATTATATCGAAAGTAATTACCAAGTACCAGGAGAGCAGGGTCAAGAAATAGCTGCTAATGACGAATTCTGTAATTGAGTCACAAAACTATAACATAATGGAATATAGAGTAGTACGGACATGATAAATCTGTAATAAAAAATATATTTTTCCACCTATTCACTTGTTTTATAACTTTTACAACCGATAAACTGACAAAAGACGATTTAAATGCTACCCATATCGTTT
This sequence comes from Hyposmocoma kahamanoa, assembly GCF_003589595.1. Taxonomy (NCBI): domain Eukaryota; kingdom Metazoa; phylum Arthropoda; class Insecta; order Lepidoptera; family Cosmopterigidae; genus Hyposmocoma; species Hyposmocoma kahamanoa. Next base: position 3,255,792 of record NW_020654684.1, read on the forward strand.
ATACGGCCGTTTTGTAAAGGAGCAGGATTTAGGCGTCTGATGGTCGTAAGATAACCTCCCGTAGAGTTGCACCATGTTTAGAGTCACAAAAACGTTTAGTCTACATTTCAAAATATCAGTTTATGCATATGATCCGTTTAAAATAATTTTCTTAAGTTAAACACTCCTTATGAAACAACCATGGCGAGTCAACGAAGTTCATCACTACTTTTACGCGATATCTCCAAAACGCATATTTCCCAAATTATGTAATGAACAATAAAATAAATAATTTAATAACCGTGATGTAGTCGAAAATGAGTTACAAGATTATCTCGAAAGAATAAGTGAGCGTTCAGCAAGATGGCAGAAATTTATTCATAGCATGAGATTTTGATAAAATAAATATGAATTGCTAAAAGATTTTTTTAAATTCTCTCGAACAAATCGATAATTTTATTCTTTGAATTGTAAAATAATATCCATTTACCTACAGAACATTATCTGAACTATACATATAGTGATTTGTAAGTATTTTAAATCCCCTACGACATATCGTCGGAGTTTTGTAGAAGGGCGAAAGCGCCATTCCGAAACATTTCAGGGGAGCACGATTTTTTCACAACTGTTTTAAAATGTAAACTTAATTGAAACCATAATTCAATTAAAAAAAGGACGTAAATATTTTAAAACAATCGTTAAAACCTTTCCACAAAACATCGACGATATGCTTCTCCAAAAACGGAATATACTCAATATTTGTCATACACATTACAGCAACAATCTGACAGATTGTAGCTGTAATACTACTGTAGGGCGGTGTTCTCATCTTTTGCCTAGAATTATTTCTTGGTTTCTATTGACAACTTAGGGCCGACACAGACAATTGAATTTTAAAGAAATGCCTGAACTATACTATATACAGGTCTGTTCCAACTGCCAGTTTTCTATAAAATTACCTTTAGTTCTCTGGATACTCAAGCCGTAGTTGCAATAAACAATTGTGAATACACACTACCTACTTTTTTTTGGAACTAGAATTAACTGTGGAACAGAATCTGCACTATATTTTCTATTTATAAACTATCAATGATAGTTTAAAATAATATAACAACAAGTAATGCTAATAAACCGACGTTGCGTACAGTTATGTTCGCTCATTACAATCGCGATGGGCGATTATTTATCTCGTAAGTAATTGAAAGTATTCCGATCGTGTATAACTGGATATAAAATTCATATTTCTGTCATGCTATATTTTATAAGCGATAGCGTTTATTACATCGCAATAATAATAGAGTTATTTTCCAGTCAGGCTCGGCGTGTGGCGTCGCTTTCACCACATATGCAGTGATGCTGTTCGATACCGCGTGTAGTAGCGATACTGACTGCCCGATTGTGCCATTGCCGAGGAATACCACCTCTATTATTTAAAAATTCCACATTTATGTTTTAGTCTATGGGAAAGATGATCATCTTAAATAAAAAACTGAAAAAGATACTATGGTTTCGGGTCTGAAATGGTATAGGTATATCTAATTTTTCTAACATGCTAATGTTTCCAGCGTTTTACAGATCCAATGGCCACGGTAGACTAACTAACGGAAAAAATATTGCTTTTCCCAATAGTATTTTATGCAAACTTTGCTTAATGAGGGTTCATAAAGTCGAGTACCGTGTTTAGGCCACGCGGCATTGCGGTAAGTAATTTTAAGACCTAATTACGTAATGATGGCATACAATACTTTTTCTACGAGTAAATAATATGATGAAACAAAACTAATATTTAATGTGTATATTTTTATAACAAACTCAAACGAAAGCCAAAGAAATGCTACGAAACAAAAAACCAAAGAGATAGAAGTGACAAGGCACCGCTTATATTTTAATCAATCTTTTTGTAATAAATGTTTAAAAGCCCGGTTGTGAGACCCATAGGGGTGGAATCCCAGCCCACGTCTATACACCCGATGATGGAATGGGGAAGGCAGAATCAAATTATGCAATTCCATCGCACACTCTCCGTGATATATTCTATAGATTACGGATAAGCAGGCTCGCCTCAACTAATTCCGAGTCACCTATAAGCCTTTTGGCACGCTTGTCGATTGAATCCAAGTGTCAGTTGGTATTTAGCAGAGCCATACCATAAGTGACTGCAGTACTCCCTACACGATCGGACTTGTGCTTAGTACAGTTGAAGTTACGCCTTACCTTAGAAAGGATGCCAAGCTTCCTGGCTGCATTTTTGGCTATGGATTCAATGTATCTGATTGGATAGAAGTTCAAATTGGACGACAGGTCCATTCCAAGTAGCTGGACGGTCGGCTATCGGTATGGATATATCACGAAAAGTCGGAGTCAGCTCAAAAGGACTTCGTTTTGTGGAGGACAGACACGCCTGCGTTTTGGTAGCATTAAATTTGACAAGATTGTCATCACCCCAATCGGAGACTGACTTAAGTGTCAAATTCAGACAACTAACTAATGTGGTGTTCGGAGACATCGGGTTAATAAAAAAATAATCATAGCTCTAGTGAGAGCAGTTTTGGCCCTGATTGTACTGGAATGTGGAAATGAAAAGCTTTCCGCTTTCGTTTTACACCACAACGCTATTATCGAAGTATATCCCCAATATTATTTACGGCGCCTAATTCAAGCGACCTGGTCGTTTGTAAAATGAATTGGTAATGCGGCGTTTTATTTGTTTATGCTAATTCACCAGTTTAATTAACCTCCAAGGTATAGGTACCAGGCATGAGCTGATTGTTGAAGTACGAACAACGACACAGGTTTGATTCCCTCCGGGGTTCATTCGCTGTTAAGTCATTTTCGAATTATAACTCTGGTGAAGGAGGTTGACATAATTCTTGAAAGTCGTATGAAAGTCGTATGAAACCCGTGCATTGCGCCAGCGATGTAAACTATAGCCGTAACTCTCACCTTACCTAAGGTTTATTCCTAGCAGCAGGACGTACATGAATGAAGATGACAGAGAAAGTTACTTTTTATATGGAGCAGTAGATTATGATATATGCTTGGAAAGATGAATCCTGTATTCCAGATAAATTAATACATGATAATAAAATATAACTTCAGAAAGAACATAGTAAATTAATAAAATATGAAATATCCGCGCCAGGCATTAAAATCTATAATATTATAAAATGCGTGTGCGTACAGATCAATCTGGTTAGCGTATGGACAGACGCTACGGGGCGTCTTTGTCCCGCTGTCTTGCTACGGATGAGGCCCACACGCCGATTGTAGGGATGTAACATGTCATGTAATTGATACTTTATTGTTTTGCAATATTTTCATCAATATTTAAATGATGCTACAAAACTGAAATGAAATTATAATTGCATCCGTGTTTTACAGGACAGTACGAACTGCGATGTTAAGTACTTGTTGCAAATTGTACCTTTACAAGTAAAACGGATAATGGCAAATAATTTTTTAACAATTACTTATAATTTAAACGTACACTGAACGGAACGAAAATATGGTTTTGAAATAGGAACTTGTGATATGAGCACTGTTTAAATTGACTCAGCTTGTTTCACATATTCTACAAAAGTTTTTAAGACGTGAACTGCATGTAATATTGTAAAGCACTGCCCAATTCATAGGTCATATCATCGATACCAAAACTGTCGATACATTCACAACACTAGCATGGCGCCACGTGGGTCGTAGCGCCGCAGGCTGCATTGTTCGTGCATCTAAGTGCCTTATATTCGGTTACCCGCCTATATTACACGCCATACCTACCATCGATATCTTAAATCGCATCGGCGTAGAACATCACTAGTGACGGGAAGTTAAAGAGTTATTTTCAACTTTAAGTCGGTAAGTTAAGGTTGATATTACAGGAATAACATGGTTGTTAGATGTTTTACTGTCTAGACAGAATATGGATATAATTTCCGTTTTACAACTCTTTGCTGGAGATTAATAAATTACCGAACAAAGATCGCGTGTCACACCTTATTTGAAACGCGTTTTGTCAAAGCTTTTGTCTCGGAATTTACAATATTTGTTTTCTACTATAACCAGTAAAGAATGAACTTTGACATATTTATAGCAATTGTGCTAAAACTAGATTGTTGTAAACTTGAGCGTGCAATTCTATATACAGTACTTCGTTAAAGAAATATGTAATAAATACAAAATCGATTAAAAGATAAAATTATTTCTTTCTATAATAGGTACTGTAGTATGTTCTTATGGGGTGCAATGGGGAAGAACTACCCCTAATAGGCACGTAGTCGAGGACCCGTACACTCGTTCCAATTAGGAAGCGGCTCAGGGTGCAACAACTACGTGTTACGTTCTAAAGCGGAGTTCCAAATAGGACGCAGCGCTAGAAGCGTAGCACAGTGCAGTAGGTTCAACGGTAACGATCTAAAGCGGAGTTCCAAATAAGGAAGCAGAGCTAGATGCGTCGTAAGTTGGATTCCATTCTTTGATTACATTCATGTTCGCATCGCCGCCAGTAGTCATTCCGCGAGGGAAAATCTTAACACCGCGATGCAGAATTAGCGATTTCGACGCCAATGCCATCTAGCGGTGCGTGACGGAAGTAATATGAGTTGTTGCCTGTTATGTGATTTTGTTACATCTTCTCCCCCTCAGGCCCCGAAGTCGTCTCGACGAGAGGGACTGAAGAAATAAGTTTTTACTTGCATCTGTGTCCTTTGGGTTGTTGTGTGGAGTTTGCAGTGGCTTGCTTCCTCAGACGTCCTCTTTTCCTAAGGGGTTGAATGGGTTCCGGCACGGTTGTTACATCTTCTCCTTCGTATGCATGAAAGGAAGTTAACGCTGATGCGTGATATACGCCCACTGGGATGTCAGGTGCAGAAGGCGCAGCCACTTGATAGGATGCTGGGCCGTGTTGTTTAAGAATCGTGTACGGTCCGTCTCGGCGTGGTGCAAACTTAGCGGTAATGCCTTGATATGCCCTGCTTATAGGATGCGAAGCGACAGGGACCAGATCATCATGTTGGTATTGGTAGGTTTACTCTGTACACGCCTCGATTCTGTGTATATATATGTGACTCTGCCAGATCTTGTTACAAAAGACCTTTTGTCGTGCCCGTCGTTGTGCGCCAGTGTAATATGTTCTTATTGGGTACAGAGGGAAACCAGGTTTTCAATATGGTGCTTTTTATTGACACAACATATACAGATGTACAACGTCGGTGGTATAGTGGGAAAGGACTCCCTCTAATCGACACGTAGTCGAGGACCCGTACACACGTTCCAATTAGGAAGCGGCTCAGGGTGCAACAACTACGTGTTACGTTCTAAAGCGGAGTTCCAAATAGGACGCAGCGCTAGAAGCGTAGCACAGTGCAGTAGGTTCAACGGTAACGATCTAAAGCGGAGTTCCAAATAAGGAAGCAGAGCTAGCTGCGTCGTAAGTTGGATTCCATTCTTTGATTACATTCATGTTCGCATCGCCGCCAGTAGTCATTCCGCGAGGGAAAATCTTAACACCGCGATGCAGAATTAGCGATTTCGACGCCAATGCCATCTAGCGGTGCGTGACGGAAGTAATATGAGTTGTTGCCTGTTATGTGATTTTGTTACAGTACTTAAATATTTCTCTCTAGAACATGGAGGCCAGTGGTAACCCAGCGGGAAAGGTTGCTTCTCAGTAGAAACGGCAGCAGTACGAGTCTCTGGACCGGCTGGATGTATCTATGTTTTCAATTTCTATTATATTTATGAACGTGCAATGCCTCTTGCCAACCGTAACGGATGAGCACAATTTCATTGTACACGTTGAAAGTTCAAAATCTTTGAAAAACGTGGGCGTTAACACGCATTAGGCCAGCGTTACGGACAATTACCTATACTCTCTCCTTAAATGAACATTATGAGAGCACATATAGCCCAGTTGCAAGAACATTTACTTCCCATGTAGGAGGTTCGATTATCATCGAAGGCCTTGCAGCACTAAGTGTACGTTCATTTGCAGTATAATTATAGGCCTACCGCTTAATTTAGTCGGTTCCTGAGGTACACCCAAACTCACGAGAGAAATAAATGTAGACTATACAAATATTTCTCCCGGCCGGAAATCGAACCCAGGACCTCTGCGTGGCAGACCAGTATGGTAACTGATCGACTGTCGCCACCTTAGCCTAAGAGGGTTTGGGGCATGCAGGTTTTATCACGATAGTTATTTTCCTATGCCAATAGATAGTTTTTTTTTTTTAGTGGGACAGTATGGGTGAATCCGAAACCATAGAAGTTACAAGTCTTTGTGATCACAATTTTTTTGGTCAAAGTTAACGAAATGTTATTCGTCTTGTATGAAATTTTTTATTAGATTTCACCAACTTCTTCTGTCTCATTTTTTCTTTAGATACAATGAATTCATCGTTATAATAAATTGAATCTATTAGCATTTAAAAAAAACAGTCAATTTTATTCATTTTGAATGAAAAAATATTTTACGAAATTTGACCAACTGCTGCTATCCCGATTTTTTCGTCCCATACAATGAAATGATCCCTTCAAGAAACTGACTCGATTAGCAGTAAAAAAAAAATTTTAAATATTATTCATTTTTATGGACAACCCACGCCTGACCAAAAAACTGACTATGCCAAAATTGCTTTTACAAAAAAAGACTTGAGACCTAAGACAGTTTTCTTGTATCCTCTATGTTTTCGGATTTCCCCATACTGTCCCATTAAAAAAAAAAACTCTGTACACCTCTTCAGGTTCAAACCATCGACATTTCAATTAAGAAGCAACCGTTCTCCCACTAGGCTACTACATATGCAAAGGTCAACTAACACTGGACGTTATAAAATAGTTACCGACAACTTTTTAATTTATTTTGTATGTATGCTTTATTAATTCCAAAAGCTATAAAATCTATAATTTATGTACCATTTCATTAGCGGTAAAATATTTTATGAAAATATTTAAGGAAATTAATAGACAAATATTTGATAACCTGTTTATGGTACAAGAGCAGTAAATTTTATTTTATTTGCGAATAAAAACGTTTTACTTATAATAAAAAACACAGTTAAATACTCAAAACATTCATAGTAAATTTAGATGTAAATCGTTCGGTTCTAAAAACAAAATTAATCGTGTATACATTATGATTTTATGGCCGCAGTCGTCGAAGCTACATTAATGTACACCATACTCTCCAATAATGTACTGCACGTACATTCATGTAGGTATTTCGTAACTGAACAGTTTAATAAATTTTAAAGACTTTATTTGTTATTTACTATTTGTAGTTTATATTTATATTTGTAGTTTTCCTAAAACCGGAATTGAGTGTGTCTTTGTTCGATATGGCGGACTGCATAATATCAGTGTAACTATTTAATTCACAGTCTATTTAATCGCTGAGCTTATAGAACTGTTTATAGAATTCTTAGGTTTATACGATTGATGCACATAAAAATTTAATGTTCTTTTCGGCCTAGAGTCGCTCATATTTGTTATTTCAAAGAAACTAACATTTTGGGCTCTTCACAGGTGGATTTTCCCGTTCGCCATCGGAAACAATTACTGTGAAATAAGTGATATTTGACCAAATTACTTTTAATGCGAATGAGGCTTTAAACTTGACATTGTTTTTTGATTTGGTCGAGTAATTTGACAGTAGTTCTTTCGGACGAATGTCGGATGGAAAACGGGAATAGAACCCCCAGGTCTCGTGGTCGCGGCTGACTCAGACGGTATTAGTCATCAATGTTATGTTATTAGACATAAATGATGTCTAATATTAATGCAAACCACCCCATTTTTCACTATTGTTACAAAGATTATTAATTGATCAACATTATTTTAATTGAGATTAAAATAATTTTTGATCATAAAAAATATTAACAAGCGCATAGATAAAAAATCCGAAGGTCTGCTGGTTCGTTCCGTAACTTAGTTGAAACAACTGAATCGACGGAATTTTTTTTTTAGTGTTAGCAATTTTTGTATTAATAATTATCTTAAAAAAATATTTTATTTCCAATACAGAGCTTTTTATCTGACTCCGCTATTGTCGCATACTTTGTGTATGATTACTGTGTATAATATAATACGTTGAGACAATTTTTTTTATTTATTCTCTGGATATGTCAATCGACAGTGGACTGTGAAATCGCTTTGAAATATCGAATGAAAACTAAAAACTGACAGCGTGGTAAGAGGTCTGGTGGTGGAGGTAATTAGTCACAGGCGCTCCCTATCGATGAGTTGTTTACGTTTAAAAAGAAATTATCCATTTTGTCGACAAGGTTTTAATCTTTTAGGATGGTAATAAGTAAAGTCAAGCAATGAGTAAAATAACACCTACCTCTGGGTCAATTTTCTTATACTCTGGGTCGTCCTCGTCCACTTCAAAGTACAGTTCAGTCGAAGTCAGCGAGACGGTACCCGGCGCTACGAGGCCTGGAGCTACTAACTTCGCCTTCGTGCTTATGTTTACAGGACCTAAAATAATAATAAAAAAACTGTTTTGATACAGTTTATAGTTTTTTAGTCTGTACATTTAGCAGTCCTTTTGACGTTTTGTTCTGGTTTAGTTCTTATTTGTTTTTGTGTAAAAACCTACCAATAATACGTTCCTGTTTCGGTTCCAAAGGATTTTTCATTCCCTTTCCTTTTTCCTTCTCTTACTAGATAAAAGCCTAGTTAACACTTACCGAGTTTTCTTTCGAAATAAAGTTGGAAAACGCCTGACAGTTTTGCAATAGCACTTATTTTTATAAATGCGCAGAAATATTTTGCTATAAATATTTCGTTAGGAGTTTATCGCTCGGGGCTTTTAGTGTGTCGTTTTATTCAAGTTTTTGCGCTAACTCGACAGTTTATCAAAATGGCGGCTTTACTTAAAAGTCGAGATCGTAGAACGTAGCGTGTCACGATCAGCACGCGGATGCTAATACATGAACCGTCCGGCCAGAAAGGGGTCATACCGGTGAGGTCGGCGTCGATCTCCCGGTCGTCGGCCAAGAGCTCGGCGTCGTCCAGCAGCTCGGCGGCGGCTGGCGTGGGCAGCTGCGCGCCGCGGCCCGCGCCGCCCGCCGCGATGCGCGCGTGCAGCTCCTCGGTCGCCTGCAACGCCTCGGGTTAGTCGCGGCCCCTCTCGCCCAGGCCCGTCCAGGCCCGGCCCCCGAGGGCCCCCGAGGGCCCCCGACCCACCTGCAGGATGGCGTCGTGCGGCGGCGGGTTGCTGGGCGAGCGGGCCAGCGCCGCGGCGGCGTGGCGGTGCCCCCGCGGGTCGGCCACGAGCCTGCGCCGGCGCCGCGCGTCGTCCTCCCACGAGTCCAGCTTCCAGAACTGCGTGCTGCTGCTGCCCGAAACGATTGGTTCATTCGCTGTTTTGTATTTTAACTCTGGTCGACTTGTGAAAAAGTAGGAGCGCACATACTCAATGTGAAATCCTGACGGCACACTTCCACGAACAATTAAAATTAGTATTGTATATTAGATAATAAATTCTGAAAATCATAAAAGATTTTAAGTGAGGGTTTTTATATGATTCGTACACAAAAAAATAAAACGAATACCAAAAAAGCATCAACTGAAAAAGCATGAACTGGTGCTTTTTTCATTTCTTACAAGTATTATATTCGTTGGCTATATAATTTTCTAAATACTTTATTTAATTATTTTATTGTTATATTTAAGTACGTATCTCTCACTTACTAAAAACGGTTTCAAATGAAAATCAGTGCTGGGAACGGGAAGAAATACTGAGTTAGTGGTCCTTTTGTTGCCGCGGCTGGCACCATACAAAATATCTTTATGCTTAGTGTCTAAGTTTATGTTTATGTAAATAATCTGTGGTTTCATTCAGTTTTTGATTTTCTTATGTTATTTATTTGTGTCTTTATGTGTAAATGTTTATGAATATGTATTTTTTTTTGTTTCTTTTTTCTTGTGTAGTGTCTTTTGTGGTAGTCAAATAAATGTGTTTTCTCAAACATGCTCGGAAATATTTGCATTACTTTAAAAAAGTGAACAACGGATAGTTTGCCATTTATGGGACATGCGACTCCTTCCTAGCCAAGGTCTGCGAAGTAAGTATCAAAATTTATTGCCGTAAACTTTTAAAGTTATCTACAAGCAAGAAAAATTTTATACAGCCAACTGTCCAGTGTTGGTAATTGCGAGAATTAAGAAACCTACCTGTACCGCTAAATTAAAAAAAAAAGAAAATGGCGGTAAATAAACTAAAGCGGTTTGGTATTCTCTTCTGTGTCTTCGCTTTTTGTTGCGAAAATGAGTTCTACTGAGTAGAAGGATAAAGAAAATACAGTAATGGATTGTAATCCGCCTAATTTAAAACGACAAGTGATATTAGCCAAATCGACTGTGAACTGGCAAACGGTACTATCTCAATTTTCTAAAGATTTCACTTTTTAATACCATTTTATACTATTTCTTATTCTGAAGCTTTGCAAGAAATTCCATCTTAGATACATTTAATTTTGGCGCCAGAATAGACTTCATTCAACTTGTACTAACTTCTAACCAGATGCTATATAAATGACGCAAACAATTCTTTTCGTCATCCTGTAAAATTGTCAAAATTGAGATAGTACCGGTGGCCAGTTCACAGTCGAAGTGCCAAGTATTGCTTTTAATATTAATTGATATTATTATTAATAATACAAAGATCGAACACTCAGAAAAAATTCCTTCGATCCGGCCGGATTCGAACCGACGTCTTCTAGCATACCGTGCCAGACTCTATACCAACTAAACTACGGAACGAACCAGCGAACTTCACAAATTTTTCTATGTGTTTCTTGTCGTGTCTTTGTATTTGGTTTTTCAACAACTTTTTAGCCGTAGCGCCATCTATGAGAAATCTTAAGTATTTCGTGACCCACTTAGATACCTTTACAACTACCAACCCTGGCTAGAGAAGTCGCAATTCATTGTAATTAAATTTCTATTAAATTGACATTCAATTACTTTTTTATGTGAAATTACTCCGTTAGTTTGTCATAATTATTAATACAGAGATCGAACATTCAGAAAACATTTCTTCTGTCCGATTAATTGATATTTTTAACTTTTTGATTACACATCTTCCCTCCATATTTCCGCGCATTGTTCGAGAAAAGCACCATACAAGCGTCGGCGGGAGCCGAAGTGCCACCGGCCCCGGAAAGGCACTGACCCCGAGCCGTGGCTGGCGGCGTGGCGCAGCTTGTCGAGCAGGCGCGCGGCCGCGGCCTGGTCCCTGCGGCGCGCCGCCGCGATGAGCCGCTCGCACGTGCGCTCCTCCTCGGCGCGCTCGGCGCTCGTCGTCGCGCACAGGCACTGCGGGCGTTCCTTGCACTCATCACTCGGTCTAAGCTGGACTGGCACTGCCTGGTGGCAGGCGACACGCCTGTCCCTAACAGTTGCAGTGCCACCCAGAGATCTAAATTGCAAAGGTCTCAGTGCCAAGTCTCATGTGCCCGTGAGTTCACCAACACCCTTACTTACCCTTGGCAACCGGAACGCAATAATGTTTACATTACTGCTTAGCGGCAGAAATAGGTAAGGTGGCAGCACTTTCCTGGACGAACTCTTTCACAAGGAGCTTCCTTTTACACCCAAACTCACGGGAGACATAAGTGCAGGTCATATAAATTTCTCCCCATCCAGGAATCGAACCCGGGACCTCTGAGTGGCAGACCAGTCTGGTAATCGTTCGGCCACACAGGCAGTTCCGTTGCTTCCTAGATATATATACGCAGGTTTCCTTGCGATGTTCTCCTTTACCGAAGTACCCAAATGTGCAAGACCGGATTCGAACCCACGGCTCTCTCCTTGAGAGGCGGTAGATCGAACCGTTGGACTATCTACAGCTTATTATTATAATTACAAGTCAATACCAGATAACAAAAAAAAATCATACTAACCATACTTACGTTGACACATCATTGTAAAGTAATAAGAAAGATCTACTGTTCATCATTTGCTAATCATTAACTTATTTACTTAAATATTAAAGCGACATAAAAATGAGTAAGTGTTAGGTGAGTTCCTAATCCTTTAAATATTCAGATCTTGAGTCAAAAATATTCAAACCGGAGTTTTTCATAAACATCTCGCTGTAATGACAACACATTATTCCTAAGGGGTTATAAAAGGAAGTGTTATTCTTACACGTTCCCGAGCGAAATGTGTTGTTAGATAATCGGGGGTTACGCCTTGTGAAGTACCTATTTTCACTTAACAAAGTAAGGTGAATCAATCTCGCCATGAAGAACCTTATCCACATCTTACATCCAGAGAATGCCTCACTAACATTGGGTCCAACTTCCCTGAATAGCTGCTCGTTTTCGATGGCACTATGGTAGTAGTTTATCTCATCTCTCATCCGTCATTCCACGGGATGACAATTGTGATAATTGCGATCAGTTGTTATTGTCAAGATACAAAATATACGAGTATGATTGACGTAAAGTGGAGAAAATATTATAGCTCCATGATACTGCTGTGTTGCTGTAACTTACTACAGACACCAGCACGTTTAACGGAACACTAGTAAAATATTCAAAATTTGCAGTGGTTTTTTTTAAAGTCTGGCCGGTTATTTTACCGGTAAATTTATTTTAGGTCTAATTTCAAAAAATAAAAATATTCGTCTGTTTGTGATTTTGCGTTCTGGCAAATGTCGTTAACTTAAGTAGAAAATTCTTATTATTATTACAATTTTATTTGAACTATGTCAAACTGTTACAGTTTTTAAATATCCAGCCGTTTCTGCATTGTCATAAAATGCCAAAAAACGTGTTTTATTTAATTTCGGGTTAAGCTGTACCAAGTCGATGTTAAAAGATATTAATTTAGTTGCCACTTTTTAGGTCTTATTTATTTAAATATTAATGTTACTATTTCATATTCAGACTTTTTGTTTCGCTGAATGTAATAATAAATAAATCACATATTTGTGTTAATCTGTTTGTACACTACAAATTGTAATACATTTATTGTATACTCATTCAATAATATATTTATCTATTCATTGTAACAAAAATTAATAAATATAAAATTTAGAAAAGCGAACTTACCTCAAAGTCGGCATGTTTCAAGACGTCATCAGCTCGCATCCTGTTCAGAATGAACTCCGCTTCATTAGCAACGCGAACGATGTGATCCCTCATGGCATGAGAGAGCAGCCGCCCTTCGTTGATGAGCTCTATGAACGCCAACCCGGCGTGCTTTTGTAGCGAATTCTGCCACTCTTGGGAGCACAGCAGCATTACTAGTTCTACTACGGATGTACTCGATTTGAAGGTTTGAAGACCTGGAATTCAATTTTGTTTTGTTAAGTTTAGATCAATTGTTTTGGGCTCCGGTATACTATGGAAAGTAAGTAAGGTACATTGGCAACGAAAATATTACAATGAAAATATTAAATGCTGTTAGACTACGGTGTAATGGTAGTCTGTAAGTATACGATTTTTTTATAATACTTAGTGAGGGGACGAACAAGTCGTGTGCGTGGTGACAAGCAATACGCCTATCCATAATAGTTTTAGTGCCACTTAAAGTTTTAAATCGCAAAGATCTGAGGGGCACTGCCGCTGCGCCCATCACCTAGAGACATAAGTTGACAGTCCCATTTGCTTGTAATTTCACCAGCTGCCTGACCCTTCAAAACCGAAAACACAGGAATACTCACAGCGGCAAAAAAAGGTAGGTAAGTAAGTAAACTAAAGAGAACATTAATCAATATTTTAGTTGAAGTTTAAGTAACCTTATGCAGTTTACTTCTGGCAATGGCCGTTAGGAAAAATTTCTCAATGCCAATAGCTATTTAATTTGCAAGCTGATTAGAAATGAAAATGCATGTCCAGTTTGTATCACAACAAATAAGAGGTGACAAGTGTTTGAAGTTGACGTTGAATCTCTTTCATTGAGCATCACAGCCTATAACATTTTTTAAATATCACACAATAAACATTCCGACGTTGGCGCTGGGACATTTAATTAAAACCAGAGTTTGATATTATCAAAAAAGTACATTTTACATTCTAAGTAAAAATGAGAAACTAAATGTGAAAAAATGGCATAAACATAAGATAAGTCTTGTGTTTGTGATATTTTTTTGAGATTGACATTTGACAGATATGTCTCTGATGCGAAACGTAGGCCACGATATTGCTAGCAGTGCTTTTGTAGTCCCAATTAATTTTATAATTATCAAGATTGTTACCAAAGTTTATTGAACAAGATAATTATCAATGACAATGATCTCTACGAACCCTGATTGAAATTAAACATTTATGTCTACGACAAAGCTCTTAAATAAACTACCATGCCAAGAACAAAATATACCTTTACCCTCCATTAACAATTCCTGTCCGTGACTCCCGACCAGCGTCTTGGAAAGGAAGGGAGCGAAGTCGAGCATAATCTCCCGAAGCAAAGGACAGACGGGGCCAAGGGCCGTCTCCAGCTTGTGGGTGAGGGAGGCCTCTCGAGATACGCCGTCGGCCGACATCGATGCGTTCATGGCGCTGAGGCCGGCGAGGGTTTCGTTATCCTGTAATTCAACAATCAATGTTTTAGTATGACATAAAAACAATCTGTATAAACAGTTCAAGGGTTAAATAATGGCGTATTTAAATAGCTATGTGACGGTGTGACCTCCTTACACCGTCATCTCGCCTTTTTGTATCGCCTCTGTCCGCTTGTATCGTATCATTTTTTTTATTTTACATGTATTTAAATTTTAAATTTGAATTGTTCCACCTTCCTTCACTTTCTCATGTTGTTTTCGTACCATGGTCACTCCCAGCTCGACCGCCACAACAGTCGGAGCTATTCCAAATTCCATCGCGTATAATCGCTAATTTTGGTTCTTTACTACGTTTATAATCATGAAATAAGCTAAATCATGTGTAACAATTTATAACAGTATACAGCCTTCATGTACATATATCTGTAATTCAGTTACTCGGCCCACTTAGGGGTAAGAGCCTTTATTAAAGTGTAGGGAGTGTTTTTTACAGTTGTACCTGTTTTTTTACATTTAGCTTTATATTGTTTCAGCCCTTTCTTTTAACTTTCGTTCTTTAATAAATTTTGTGAGTCGGAAGTTTCCCGTTTCATTGCCGTGAACCTGTTCACGGCTAGTTAGCTGTTAGGGTCCCTGTTCGGGCGCCAGTGAGAGGGTTGTAACCCTTGTTAAACATCGTGACATTCAATTAACTTAAAAACTAAGTTAGTTTCCCAAGGACATCGAACCAGAATCGTCTCAACATGTCGGGAGCACATAACTGGTGGGACACAGGAAAATCAGTAAATGTAAATAACTCACCGGGTGTAAGTGCCTCTGCGCAGCCTGCAGACTCCTCTGTCTCTGTTGGATGTGGTGATGCGACTCTGACCCTCGCATGTGGATCTGTTTGTCGATATCTGAAAATGCATTTTTTTAATTTAGTTTCGCGATATTTTTTTTACTGCACACATTAATATGCACTAAGTCGAAATTCTAATCAAATTTCCTCGTAGAAAGTTATACACATATTTTCCGCTGAACAATTGTACAAACGCGTCCAGCCGTGGCGACTTCAACTAAAAAGAAGTTCGGAATGACACAGCGTGGACATACCTTCATGGATGTTTCCCTCGTGGTCCCTCCGGCCCGTGATAGTGGCAGGGCCTCTCTCTCCCTCCTCGTTCAAATTCACGTCCGTCCACGACTCGTCGTTGCTCACCTGTAAGGTTCACAAATTATCAAACTCACAACTTCGAAAATGCAACGAATCAAAGATTACTTATTATTGTCAGCCGAAAGATTCTTTCCCATATGTATTGCAGACCTGACTTGTTCTTGTTAGCTCTGTGACTGTGACAATGTAAACTCATAGTATAGGCCTTCTCTATAATACACCGAAGTATACCCGGTCCTGCGCCTCCTGTATTTTTTGGTTTGCGACGATTTCAACTGTACGCTGAGTCTTCAATCCCGTAGTGCACTTTAAGGTACTCAAGTATGAATTTAACTTTTCCAGGTATATCAACAACAGGTTGAATTATTAGAGAAATAAATATAGTACTTATTTCAGTTTTATAAGGTCCTTAATCTTATAGCACGAAGTAATTGTGTAAAAAAAAACACTTACAGGATGTTTATTATCATCGAGAGCGATTTCGCTGGAAGTTTCAGGGTCATTGTTTGTCGTCTCCGTCGAATTCAGGTGGAACGAGCCGGCGTCTTCTATCGAGTCCACACTCTGTCAATTAATGTGTAATGTATATTTTAAAAACAAAAAATGTTGACATATTCGTTTTACATCAGTGAAAAAAGAACAACACTATTCACTATTGTCATTGTTACGAAGGAATTTGAACGTTTTGAATAAGGTCTATAAAACATTTTGAAATAAAATTTTTAAATGTACGGGAACTAATTTCAATATGGCGGCAATGCATAAACTGTAATACTTTGCATTAATGCAAACAAAATCGCCTGAAGTGACCAGTTTCTTGTATATAATAATAATAATAGTAAGACAATGAAAAAAGTTGAACTGTAGTTCCCACGTGGGCCCAATACGGATTGCAAACTTCACACATATAATTAAATTATTTTGCAGCTGTGTGTAGGTTTCCTCGCGATGTTTTCTTGCACTGAACCCGCTCATGGCAAATTTGAAATTAAATTTCGCAAATAAATTCCGAAAACTCAGTGGTGCAAACACGGATTCGAACTCTCAACCCTCTCTTTGAGAGGCGGTAGGTCAAACCGTTAGGCTACCACGGCTGTTAGCCAACAAATTATTATAGTAAAATTAAATTAAAGTTCAATAATAAGAACTGATTGGTGAAAGTAAAGGAAGGTTTATTTATTGCCTACTTACGGGTGGTTCCTGTTTTATGATGTACAGACAAGACAGATATATACGAGAACTTCTGCTACACAGAACCAATTATTTTTAATACTCCATAAGGCTGGTCATAGATTGACTGCTTGTTCGCAGGTAATGCGTGTAGTCGCAATCAACTTCATGCAGTCGAGACCACGACTGTATGAAGCTCATAACGATTCCACGCATTAACTGCATGCAGTTGAAACAGAGTTCATGCAGCCGAGATCGACTGCATGCCTTCACGCATTAACTGCAAACATGGAGTCAATCTGTTAGCAAGCCTATCTTGGAAAATAGGCGATTTTATAATGTATCAGACTCATAAAGGAATGATGCGTCGCCGCCACTAGAAATTATTAATCTATACTTACACTTTATATATATATCAAAACAGCAGTGATGAGCTAGGCTCCACAGTGAAAAATTCAAAACCTTTTACTAAGAACTTTAATATTGAATTTAAACTTAATATTAATAAACTTATTCGTTATACCGTTGTTTATAATTAAATCTTACCTGTTACGTAACCTTTTTTCGTAAACTCAAACAGAAAACCATTTCTTCAAAATTAAAATCGTTATTCTAAAATAATAATATAAAGAGTGAAATATCTAATAGGTGAAAGTGAAATAAGGTGTCATGCAAACACACAAGGTGGGGTGAAAATCAAGCCAAGCACACAAAATGCATTATTATTATATTAGTGTGTAGAAGTGCTCCATGTTCTTCAACATCACAAGCAAACTCTCATATAATTTTGTGTCCGTGAGTATTCATTTAAATTCTCATTGTCTATACAATATTGTTACAATTTTGATAAATACAATTTTATTCACTCAGTACTCAAACATGTGTTAAAAATAATCTTGATTTTTAACCGACTCCAAAAAAAGGAGGAGGTTCCCAATTCGACTGTTTTTTTTGCTGTATCTTACGCGACAACAACAACATTAAAATTTGCGAATCGATTTCGGATAATCGTTTTTGTTGGAAAAAGCGTACTTCAGTAGTAACCTTTAAGGGTGGCAAATTAGGGAGATCAATCCGGTTTATTGCACTTTACCCACTTCCGTGAACCGATTTCAAAAAAACTTGGCAAATAGATGTAATACCTCAAACTTTTGATGTTGTTAGGTTAGTAGTTAAATATTTTTGTCAGTTTTTCCTTATTTTATGAATACAAATGACTTTTGATATACGTACAAAATTTAAGTTCTGGGCCTTTGTCTGGGCCTTTGTTTGATGACGATTACAGAATATGTAGGGAGTAACCACATTTATTCACAGGCAATCGCATAAAGCCGGCTAGAAAAAGCTATATCTCCATGTAATATTGTGCGTTTCATATTGGCGGCCGATAGCACATTACCGACTTCCGGTTTCGAGTAGTAAAGTTGTTGGTCAAATTACAAGCACATGGGACTTGTCAACTATGTCTCTGCGTGTCAGGCGCAGTGGCAGTATCCCTCAGATGTTTGTGATTTAAAGCCTTGAGTGGTACTGCAACTGTTATACTCAGGCGTGTCGCTTAAGAGTTGATACTACCCCATGTCGAATTAAAATTGTTCCATACTAATACGGTTCGTTTTGCTTTAGGATTCGGCAGGGACACCGGCTTTATGTCAGAACGAAAATAAAAAATCATTGGTGTGTTTTTTTTTCACACCGTATAGTAATTAGGGTATATCCTCAATTGTACTATATATTTTAACCAAAGTGATTTTTATTCATCACTTTCACTGTTATGCGGAACCAACCAAAGCCATTTGAAGTTATATAGACTCTTAATACCATGCGTAGTTAAAAGAAAGTGAAAAGCGAATAACTTCTTTCGCTCTTATTTCAAGCTAAGCTTATTATAAGGCTTATTCTGACCGGTTCAAGTCGATTCAGCGTTAATAAGCGTTGTGAGTCCCTAATATAGAGGTTGTGATACATATCGTGCTCTAAGTGATGTCTTACTTGATACGTTTTCAATACCTGACTTAGTTGTATATTACGACCGACGTAAGAGACAAATCACAAATAAACAATAAGTGTTGTATTCCAAATTAAAATGCATAAAGATTGCTATTAGACTTTTGTTTAACGCTTTGTAATGCCAAAATTACTTTCAACTAATTGCATTTGTTGTAATTATTTTATCAAAAATCGAAACACTAAGAAAAATTCATTCGATCCGGGTGGATTCGAACCAGCTCCCTCGGGCAATCCGTGCTAAATGCTCTGCCAATTAAGTCACGGAACGAACCAGCAGGCCTTAGGAATTTGTCTATGTGTTTGTTGCAGATCTTGTTTTTGGTTTTAAACAACTTTTTAGCCGTAGCGCCGTCTATGAGAAATTAATTTCTTCACTCCTTTACAGCTACCATCGCTGACTAGAGATGTCGCTTTAATAATTTTATTGAATGTCACGATGTTTTACTACCAATATATTCAATTTTTTTCTGTGAAATTACTCCACTTGTCTGTTATAATTATGAATTGTATTTAATTATAAAATATATCCTATTAGAACCGTGCGCTAAGTGCTCTACAAATATACGGCATGATGTTACGTATACTTACATATTTTTATAATCAGTGAGTGTAGCGTAAACTTGCTAGTGTTTTAACATCTGTATTTGTATATTACACTTTGAGTGTAGTGACAAGCTTGTGTTTGCGCACGTACTGGCTGGTTCTTGAGAACTAAGAATAGTATGTTTAGTAATAATTCATAGTTTAGATATTTTTTCTTCTGTCCATTAACATATTACGTTGTATATATGTTTTCTCATGAGAGTGTAATTCTTGTTGAGAAATAAATAAAATTATTTGTATTTATTTTAATCCCGCAGACGTTATTATTTATATTTATTAAAAGCACTTAGTCCAAAATGGTTATTCTGCAATTTGTCCAATCGTCATTTACAAAACTTACAACAGCAATACAATTTCATAGCAGAATGATTTAGTAAACGTATTTTGTGATTTTAGAGCAAACTGACAACCTTTAGACATGACAAGACCTTATTAAAAAAATAACTATTACTAACCGTACCAGGCTCTCATATCCAACCAGTAGTACACACTAAAACTCGTGTTGAACCATAATAAGTACAAACCAAATTGACCACCGACACCGTTATCTCAGAAACTTTGGACCTTGCGGTTGGAGGCTTATGAAAGGACAATAACATTCATTTAGTCAGGAATTTATACTTTAACACCAAGAAGGAAAGATTCACGTTTTTAAAGTTTATATTCACTTTAGCGGGATCTCCGGGGATAAAATAAATCAAAGAGAATAATAGGAAAGTTGAAATAACAAATATGAACTTAACATATGTCGAAACCCGTTTTAAATTAAATAAGTACTAAACGTCGACTTGTCACCGATCTGGGTTACGAAAAACACAATGCGTTTTTACGATAAATGAAAATATACTTTTATAGCTTAACTGCCACGAGTTTTCCCACCTTTTGGTCTATGAGGCATGAGAAAGTGCACACAAATGCACACTCACGTGCGTTTCTCTCTCGTATGTCAAAAACCATAACTAAGGCAGGCGGTCTAGCGATAAAAATAGGAGATCCGACTAGAGCGAAAAAGAGAGTAGAATCCACAGATCAAAAGGACCTAAGACCACCAAAGGGAGAGTCTAATAGAGACAGAACTCCAACCTAAATCCACCGTAAGATCCGAAACTTACCTTTGTTTTCGGTTTTATTCGAAGACTCGACTTGAATAATGGTTCTTCCTTTTCCGATGCAGGGGAAGGCTCAGGTTTGCATGTCTCTGATGTCTTTGGTTTTTCTCCAGGCTTCACTTCGTCTGTAGTGGTTTCTATCTTGGCGATATCTTCGCTCGCCTGCTCCTTTTGGATTTTAGCGATGAGCAAAACAAAAACGAATGTAACAAAGCGTCATCATCACGACACTGGCTATACATAGACCCGTTAGCAGATGGCAGACATCAGGCTTTATGCAGGTATGATAATTGTTTACCAATTTCTGTCACACGGCATCTATTCCTTGTCGTAATGAACGGAACGGAAGCCGGGCATTGAAGTAACCTAAGTTTACATACAATTTCGTAGTCATATCACTGTACGCCTGGTCTTTATCATCGACAGAAAATCAGTCAACAATTATTTGTTCGTAGTCTGCGATCTACCCTAAAACAATTTGTTAAAACGGCAAATCAACTTCGCTCAACATAAATTAATGGGATCAACATAAAAACGTTATACAATTTTGTTGCCAAATACCATGCTAAAAAGCTACAATCGGTTTCACTATTCTATTTATAATGGTCGTGGCACTAAGCTACTTTAAATGATTTGAACACTGTACCAAATATCAGCATACTGTAAATACATGCTAAAAACTTCGATAATTTCAATATGATATATTTTATTTCTTTGGAGTTAAAACAAAATATTTCTTTTAGGGAATATCTATAAAGTTTTCAGCTACAATGATCGTCAATTGGAGAAAGAAAAATGCTTATATACCAGTGATTTTAATTCAGTCACTACAAAATCATTTCACGTATTTTTCGATGGACAACATTAACGATTACGATTGCCAAATGTCATCTCCTATCTAAAGCGTCATAAAATCCACAAAATATATAATTAAAAACATTACAAAAGTATCAAAAATTCAGTACCAAATCACATGCGTCTATTAGAATACGAAATTTAATATTTGTATTAACTTTGTTTTGAACTTACCTTCATGGATGGCGAGTCTAGTTCGTTCATCGTAGAATTATTTTCATCAACTACAATCATCGCGTATTCGACGTCGTCGCCATTGTGATCTGGAGAACATAAAATTAATGTAAAGCTAAAATATGTTGTTGTCACTTTAGTGTGATTACAACATTGATTAAGCTTGCTTAATAAAGCATTTATTGAGGTTCGAGAAACATTTCTACACTATAATGTGATTATAAATCTATTTAATTTGGAATTCTGTACAGTACTAATTTATAGTTTACTAATGTAGTTAAGACTAAAGTAAAATATTCTCTAAGGGTTGTTCCGTACTATGTTGGCCAAAATCAAGACCTTGGAAGCGTAGTCTAGACGTCACGCATTAATTTTAGTTCGTGTCGGTAATCGCTTATGTGGAACGTATTCTCGACTGTAGGGTTTGGCCTTGGCGTACGTAATGCGTAACCGACACAAAAATAACAAAAAAAATTATTGTACAGAATCGTTGTGTATGGATTAGATTCGATCAGAAAGCTTGAAAAAATATCGTAGTATCTTTTTCAATTCTGGTTAAGATATTTTTTATATCGATTTCTGACCGATGTACACATTTTTGTTTATTTTATAGACATGCTCTTCGAAATTAAATGATATTCATTCTATGTTTAAGATGACGCAAATCATATGAAAATTTAACTGAAATAAAGCGGTGCCTTAGCTGTGCGGAAACACTGTCTTGTCTAACTGGATTCGAAAGCTCTTCATCTCTTTTCAAATACTTGTTCTATTTGACTTACAAAACACAAATATTGGGAGTGCGTTTATAAATCAATAATTTAACGACAGGCTAATACAAATTTGCGATTGCCTGCGATTGCGTACACACATCCAATCAGAAAACGAAAGAATAAATTAGTTTGACAATCCCCAAACAAAAGAACAACTTGTAACAATCTTTGTCGCGTCCACTTCATCGTCCATACCTTGTTAAGTAGAAAATGCATGCAGCATGGAGAGTGTGTGTACACATTTTCTATGCAGTTAGACAAAACAAAGAGCGCGAACATTGACCACATCTAGTATATAGGGCGTTCGCATCATGTACCTACGTTTAGCATGTATTTGTACAGGAGAGTAACTCTAAAAGCATGCAAGCGATTTAGCACAAATTTAACAACCATGTTGTTACTCTGCTGTACAAATTTTAACGTTAACTTCAATCTAACTTCAGCTAATTTGGTTAGGTTCATTTTAACAATATTGATTTAGAATTTTGTATGTATAAATCGAAATGAGGTAGAGTAATTCCACTCAAATAAGTACAGGCTTTACTTATGGCAAATGAAATAAATAGAGTACTTTCGTTAAAGTTGGTCAAGTTGCCAGTTGATTTATTAAAACCTACTATAACGAATAAACTTGATAAAGAACTTTTGATAGTACCTTCTCAGTTAAGTTTTCCATGTATAACTTCGGTGTTAAATACATATACAATTCGCCTACAGGCAACCATAAATGATGCGAACGCCATGTAGTAAGTTTACGCGCGTTACCTGCGTGCGCGCGGTGGTAGTTAGGCAGGCGTGCGTTATTGTTGTTGTGTTGCGCACAGTCGAGCTTGCAGTGGGGGTGGGGGTGGGGGTGAGCATGGTGACGATGCGCATGGGGATGCCCACCGGGTAAGAACTGAGGATACACATGGTGAGACCACTGGGGGAACAGCGGTCGAGATCCTAACTTCCCATAGACGAAATACGAGCCACGATAATGCACATCGCCATAGAGAAATAAGTAATGACATCAGAGGCCAGAAAAAGTAGAGAGATTATAAAATGAAACATGAAAATTTACAAATGTAATAAATACAGATTAAAGAAGATCACAGAGGCATTATGGTCCATTACAAATTGAAATAGACAATAATAACACATTAAAGAAGAAAAAATTCGTTGCAAAGTTAGCGAAGATTAAGTAGAGTGAAATTAAGTAATAGGATATCAAGAGAAGTTAGAAAATTCAAAGCCATGTTGCATTGAGTAAACGGAAGTAAGCGACGCCGTGTGGATTTCAAAGAACAAAACCGCACATTAAGAATTTGCAACAGAGTGATTTGTCAAAGAATTAAGATAGTGATTGTGTCGATGTAGTACCGGAGTGTAGTAAAATGTAGGTTTTACCAGTGTCCCAAACGGTGACGCGATATCAAGCGGCGTGAAAAAAGGAGAAACGACACACTTCAGATATACAAGTCTATTTAGTATGTTCTTTTTGTTACTGACGCGGTCAAAGTGTAAAAATATTAAATAAAAATAGATCAATAATGAATTACACTCGTTATTAAATGGCCAAAATAATAGATACCTTCAAAGGTTCCACAAACACTATTATGATTTAAATAAAAACGTATACTGTTCGAATTCTTCAGAATTGCAAAAACACAAATAAGTCAACATTGTAATGAAACATTTTTTTAACACACGCCGCTAATTTCCAAAAGAAACAATTCATAATTCACGAGATTTTATTTAAGCCATTTCAAGTGTTTAGAAAGAATTGGAAGATTTTTAAAAGGTATTTATTTCTGTTCAATGTAAGGAGAAAAAGACGGAATTTGACCGCGATAGTAACAATGATGATGAAAATGAATAATAAATTTAGACAATCATTATAATACATAGGTTACCAATAAATAATGAAGAAGACATATTTAATTCATGTGCAAGAAAGCATTTATAGAAGAAGCAAAATAAATAGCGATATATTATATATAAATAAAAATATCTATTATTAAATGTTCATAATGGTGTAAACAGTTTTTATGTAATAAGCTACTCAATACATAAAACGATAAATACTTTACCTAAACTTGTGCTCGCTAGATGTTGGTGTATTTTTATGTTAATTGCAGAAAATCTATATACAAACGGTTTTATTACGATGTTTTTCTCTTTTCAAGACATAATTATACTTAATATTAAATATGGATAAAATAAATAGCAAGGGGAGTGCAATAAAATATAAAATAGCCAATTGAAGTTTCATGATAAAATTTAGACTAACCTCAAAGTGTGTCTAGATCAAGAATTTGAAGTTTCATAAAGCATTTTAGGGTGTCACCCAATATAACAAGTATCCCGGTTTTAAAACCACTTATGCACATCACATCGTAGATCTTACTAGAAACACAGACTGGGTATGCAAAATAACTGTGCATACTTTTCCAGTCAATTTATATTAGGCGTTTCTTTTACTTGTGAACTGAATGAATGCAAAAGAGTTAAGAGCCTCGCCCGTACACGTTTATTACAGGAGAATAATACGTAATGAAAAATGACAACTGCATTTGTAAAATTGCAATAAATAGGGTACAGCACGACCCTTGTAGTGCACCCTTATGCGCAATGGACTCATCATATTAATTAGTACAAAATAAAACTTTTTACTCAGTCATAAGTAAACAAAATTTAGTTTGCACAAATCACCCGTAAACTAATCGACCAAAAACCGTCAGGCCGACGCCTATTAATTGAATAAAATGTAAATTTATACGTACCGTGATGATCGTGCTGGTGATGCGAGCGACGCGCGCAGTCAGGTGGCGCGTGCGCAGGTGGCTCCAAAATGTCCCGGTACTTAGATACCATTAAAACGGAGATGAAGTACACTATTGCGAGTGACAGGAACTGGGCTTGTTTTGTTTCCTCCTGTGAAGGAAATACGTTGTTATTTCGTTACGTACGTTGTCTTTTTTACACAAACTGAAAATGAAAATTATCCTTTCAATATTGAAGCAAAGTATCCATAAGAAGATGCACTAAATTTCTTAGTAAAAATTCTCCCCCAGTGCTGCGCATATCTCTCTACAGATAAACTTTAGTCCATAGCTAGGGCACGTAGACACAACAAAAGCGCTACCGCCTTATTCGTTGATCTCAGGTTACAAGAGATAATAGAAATCACTTACCACATCTCTATAAATGACAGCTCTCAATCTGTTAACGTCCATGTCCTGAAGCAATCTTTCCGGATCCTTGACGGGGCTTGAAGCATCAGCCAGGCTGGCTACCACGCTCTGTGGCATTCAAAAGAAGTTGCTAAAGCTTTATTTATGTCACGTTTTAGTTCTAAATTTATTTTAAAATAAATTCCAAATGCTCTTTTGTCAGTAATGAGCATTTTTGCAAATAAGTGAAATATATATAAGTACCTACATAGATAGATAGATGAAAGTGTAGAAGTAATAAAATAGACATTGAAGAAATTTTGCATATTTTCAAACATGCAATTTTTCTGAATAACTTGTAGGATTCTTATAAGAAAATCATGCAAAAGAAAACAATTATGTATGGAGATCTTGTAGTGCTTATTTATTCTAAAGTGCTCGCTCCTAAATTCCCTTTTTTATTCGGTGATTTGTATTATTATTTGTTGTGCATTTTTAAAATAGTGCAGTGTGAAAGAAACTACTGTTAACTTTGTAGATCGATTACATCAAAAGTACCAGGATTGCATAACACAATAAGATTTGTTTTCTTAAATTAACTAAGCAAAACCTGACATCAAAAGTGCAAAAAATTAACCGTGTCCTGCATCTAAGACTACCAGAACCACATAACCATAAAAGGTAAGATTTTTAGAGAAATCTCTACAGAAATCAGCGGGACATATTTCTTGTGTACGTTAACAAATTATAAATGTCGGCTGGAATGCGTTCATAAATCACATACGCTCAAAAAACTGACAGCTATCCAATTAGCGTGACACGAAGTACCAGGATCGCATAACGTTGAAGGAGTCTTTTAAGGAATGGATATCTTGGAGGAAAAGAGAAAACGAATCAAGACAGTCGTTTGAGATAAATGGGACGTTTTGTTAGGATTCTGCTTATGTGATTTATGGTAGTAATTTGTCAGCATTAGTCGCAGAACACCGTATCGTAATTTGGGCGTTTTAATGCCCGGTTTGGGCTGCAATATGCTTTTGCATTGCTAGGTTTATATATATTTCAATATGTACGATTCGTTCAGTAAGACTATTAAGAAAATTTAACTAAAATTCCAATAATCGTTGAATACTTATTTTTGATGACTTATGTAAAAATTTTCAAGTGATAATTTTTGTTAGGTATCTTTCAGCGTTTTATTTTTATTTTAAGACATAATTATAGAGTTGCTGGAAGTAAATTCTGCTGTACATTTCTTAGTCAGTTGACATGTTGACAATTGGTTCTATTGTTGGTAGTTTGTTCCATGGCCGCAACAAATGGGTATAACCGGTACGGGAATATATGTAGTTCCGGAGCTTCGGAAGAGGTGCGTCTGTCGACATGTTACCTTGGCGTCGCTATCGTCGTGCGCGCGCGCACGCGCCGCGTACCGCTGGCGCTCCTTGCACTCGAGGCAGTTGCGGACGGCGCACGTGCACACCTACGTACACATACAACGCTAGAACGCTAGCTAGGCTACCACGCTAGTACTACGCTAGGAGAGGGAACGACGAACTCTTCAACACTGGATATTTTTCTTACGGATTCTGCATTCATAAAATTCTAATAGGGCCTTTCAACTTATTTTTGAACATCCAAGATCACCAACTGTGACTTCAAACTTCAAAGGAGAATAATTTAAGTTTATTTAAACAAACTTCAGTATATTCAATTAAGTAACTATTTCTTTCTACTAGATTTCCAATTTACAAGTGAAATTAACATTCAAAATAGTTCACGTAATGAATAATTGTTTCACTTTTTTGAATAAAGGTGACAAAGAGTTCGTTGTTCCTTAATAAAAAACTAAAACTATAAAGAAATGCAAGTGTTTTTACATAAAATACATCTACAATAGAGTATCAGCGACTCGTTTGCAACAAATCTATGTTTAAATGTCTGAGTCTATGCTATTTTAATAGATTGAAACAGTTCTACTAAATAATCTGCATGTTTCTAGAGAATTTTCAAGAAATTCCTTCGTTTCTCGAAGTCAAATTACTGAAATTAGATAGAAGACTTAATAGAGAAAAGAAGCTTAAAAAATTTAAAGAAAATTATATTTCGCACATTTCAAAACTGAATGTTCTCGTACTAATATATAGATGGTTAAAAATGCAAATCGACAAGTCTGATATGAAAAAAAAAATTGTTTTATCTTTAACTGTGTATGACAATTCGGACACACAAACTATTGCTTTTTACCATTATTACAAACACAGACTAAAATATGACCAGACCTTGCTGCGTGTCATGTGAAAAGAGTGAAATGAGTATCAAAAATAAGGATAATGTAAAGTTGCCATTTTAAAAATGTGCGAAACATTGATTCACGCAACCGTTACGTTGCTGAAGCCGCGATAAATCGGCACATACCAATCTCAGGCACTGCCTGAGAATGCCGCCGCTGGACATGTTCTTCTCGGCCTCCAGCTCGGCGAAGTTGAGCGCCGACGCGAAGATGAGCACGTCGGCCATGCTCACCAGCCGCTGCAGGAACGTCACGGCCACCTCCACCGGCATGCCCTGGGTCGGCTCGATCACGTCCAGCTCGTTCTGCAACACACGCGGCTTGCAGACTTTA
Source organism: Hyposmocoma kahamanoa (assembly GCF_003589595.1). Taxonomy (NCBI): domain Eukaryota; kingdom Metazoa; phylum Arthropoda; class Insecta; order Lepidoptera; family Cosmopterigidae; genus Hyposmocoma; species Hyposmocoma kahamanoa. The sequence continues at coordinate 3,283,914 of NW_020654684.1, forward strand.
TCACGTAACAAAATATACATGAGTTTACGTAAGCGAAAGCAGTTCTAGTACACTCAATAGTCAACTAAGATGTTACTGTGGCTAAACGAGGACCTTTAAATTCTGTCAGAAATATAGGAGTTGCGCTCACGTTAGGTGAAGTAGCGGAGGCTAACAGCGGCAACAATCCCCCGCACGCGATGATCAGATTGTCAGCGAGCTGACTGATCAGGTGCACGGTGTTTACAACGAAGATGGCGTTCTCGCTGCTGTTGACGAAGTCGATCACTGACTTCGTTGAATGACTTCGCCATACCTAGGAGACCATTACGATTTAGCTATTATTATTAGAAACAAAGTTGTCGAACTTTACCATTAAATGGTATAGATAATTTTAATCATCAGCCAACAAGGAAAACCAGCGTGATTCAATTGTGATATTTCCTTAGTATCTCAAACGTCTGTAAGTGGCAGTCCTTGTCGGTTCTACATAGCATTCAAACTGTCCCTTTCGACGTTAAATCATGACTTTATTACATTTCACATTAAATACTTGCAATTGCGACTATTTGCAATCTGTTGTGATGCGGTACACATGTGACTTGTTAAGTAATTGGAATGTCAACCTACAACTGTGCAATGACAATCGAACTCACTTGAATATCTGTCTCCAATGAAAACAGGACATCAGACAGCAATCTCTGGTGGATGTAAGACCAACGGAACTCTGGTATCCTGAACGGAGGTCGCGTCGGCCCCGGAGAGAACATTGGCCGATTGCACTTTGATGGCCTTTTCGTTTCTGTGAAGATGAAATGTGAAATCTAATTCGAATTTCCGTCTCAATAACTAAGCGATAATCAATATTTCTCTATTTATTTTCTTCTTTTTCTCGCGTGTAAGTGTTCACCGTCTTAAAAAAATTATGACAATATTACTTACCGAAATGATTAGAATCGACTTGTGTGCTCGTCGAAGCGCTACGGGGCCTCTTTGGCGACGTAGATGTGTTAGTCCCTTGAGACGCAACACCTTCCCTGTTACTATCCTGCTTCATTTGACTATCGCCTGGTAAGCTCACACGTCTCTTGTCTCTTTCACAGTCGCGATTTCTATCTTCCTCGTCCTCTTGTTCCTGCTTGTTAGCTTCAAGGTTTGAAATGTTCTCGCTTATAGTCGAAATCGGAGGTATCTCTGGAGTTTTCTGCTCCTCTGGTAAATTTGTCTCAACTCTTTGACTTTCATTTTTCAAATTTTCTTCAGAAACCTCGTCTTTGACTTCAGCTTCTTCTGTAGACTCCTTGATGGGCTCTTCTTTTCTAGAATTTACTAAAAATTCACCATCAAGGGGCAAAACGTTGCCCTCATGAGGATGATCCGACGGTATAACCCTTTGAGGACTGTTATCTTCAGCAATATTATCTTCTGTTCCTACAGATTCAGTTTCATTACTTGGTCTGTCTTTCTCTTCACATTTAGCTACAACTGTCGAAACAATATCATTTATAAGTTCATTAGCAACAGTTTCAGCAGTTCGCTGTTCACTAATGATCTCCTCGATTTCATGCTCGAAATCTTCGCGACCGTTTGGTGTGTTACCTTCGGAATGTACGCCAGAATGTCCGCCAGATATGGCACCAGAATCAGTGTCATCGTCTGCTTTTAACTTTACTGTTTCCAGTGCAACTGTGATAACGTCATTAACAATATTAATAGCAATATGTTTTGGGTCATCGCAATCATCGTCAAGAATGTCAGTCTTATCTTGTATTTTCTTAGGGCTAGTCGTTTCGCTCGGAGTTAGATATAGCTCGGACGGATCGGATAGTTCTGATTCTCTCTCAGTCGTGTTCAGCCCATCAACGTTGCGCTCTGGACTTGTTGTCTCGCTCACAGATAAACTCGAAGGCAGACCTTCGCTTTTGTCAGTATTATCGTCTTTAGTTGAGACGGTATCTCCTACATCTCTAACTGGAATATAATCAAGACTTCCTTGTCTAGTCAGGGGTTTCTCACTCTTTTCTTCTGCAATTGTTCCTATTCCCGATTCTGAACTTTCAAGGAGTTTACTTTCGATAATAATTGATTCGACTAATTCATTATCAGTGTTGAGCAACTTCGGTTCCGCTGAAGTTTCAGCTTCGTCTATCGCATGTTCCGTCTCACTGGTACTGTCTGTAACTTTAACACTATCACAACCGTCGTCAACGCAGGGCACATCGGTATTTACATGTTTAGGACTATGCACTTTACACACTTCACTGTACACTACTGTAGTCCGTGGCTCTTCTTGAGGTTTGCTACAACTGCAAGATTCAACCTCACGTAGAGACAAACCTTTGCCTATTTCAGTTTGGGCGGCGTGATTAAGTACGTTTTGCTTCCTGATCGAGACAGGAGAAGAGTCAACACTGTCATCAGTGTCTTGTAGTATTCGAGACTTTTGTCCGTCGGTATGTCTGTCTGTGTGTCGGTCCCAGCCGGAGATGGTGGAGATGGGGCGCTGCTGCCGTTCCGCTGGGTCCGTGATGTTGTCAGCCCGTCTTTGCTCGTAGTGCTCGTACATTTGAGCGAATTGGAGTTTGAATTCTTCGTAAGACACCTGAAACATTAGATAATTTTGTATATGACCTTCCACATATCCACATTCTTCCTTTATTAAATTTCCAATTCTTTCTTCTTCTTCTTCTTCTTTAAAAGCTAGAGAAGATTCAGAAGACTCACCTTTGAATGCACGATAGCCAACGTATCAACCCAAACCCTCCATCCTCCATACTCATGCTTGATCGCATGATGTAACAGCATTCTAAACAGCGAATATACCATGTCCGATATCTTTTGTTCCTCAGCATTCTTCGGATGAATATATGCCATAGCTATAAGCCATTCTTGCCATACTGACATTTGTAACACTGTCCTGCGGTTCTCGCGGTTATTGCTGCATAATAACGTCATGTCTGAGAGAAACAGTTTCTTGACTTCGAGAAGTGATTCCGTTTGTTTCGATTGACGGATCAGAGTAGCTACCACTTTCAGTATCACTGTGGAAGGGGAAAATAAGAATTATTATTATTTATTTTTATAGAAAGTCCACAAATGTATTACGATACCACGAACGAAGCGCTGATAGAACCTACATTATTCTGATTATTCTATAGACAACAAATGGTAGTCCAACGTTTAACACTGTGAGCGCTGGATGAGGAAGGTAGGACGAATTTGCTAAATGAATTTTTCTGTTACCTTAGTGCAGGGAATTCCTCACTTCGAGACCAGGTAATTGGTCTAGTTATCTGTCACATTATTATTATTATAGCAGTATGAAAATATTTACTAGGATTCTCCAGACGGAAATGAGGTTGTGGCTCTGGATGGCTGGTGTACAGGATCTGCTGGCCAACATGCTCGGTGAGCAGTTCGTAAAGCGCATTGTAGACGGGCAGAGTGAGCCCTTCGCCGCTCGCCCCTAGGCGTGTTGCCAGCAGCGTGTACAGATTGTGGGGAGACATTACGTCGTATTTACGCCTGGAAATTTTATTGATTAGTATTAAAATATATTAATATACAATTTATTGTACTAGCAATCGTGCATAAGTTATCGTGCCTGCTTTTCCACAGGGGTGATTGCTGATTGATAGTTTATCTCCCTTCCCGCGTCCCGCAAACCACGAGGGAACTGGTTGTAGTTTACTTATTTTAAGTTAACGTGAACTACATCAGTACTCACATATGCGTGAGTGTTTGCTAATAGATTAATGTTGATCATTTAGCTACACAGTTAATTATTGTGCCAATAGAAGTGAATGACGTTGCCTCTGCGTCCACGTACACATTCACCACTTTCACGTTTGTGGTTCACACCAATCTAGGCTGAATAAGCAATGTATAAGCATATTTAAACCTTCATATATTGTCAAGTCTTAACAAAGTCTTGTTATACTTACTTGTGAGTGCTTCTACTTAGGAAAAACCCAAGCAACTTGAGAGCCTGCAATCTGATAAGTTGACTTTCGGACGAGAGCAACTTGAATATCGTTCGGACTCCGCCCTTGGCGTCAAACGCAGGCACCATCGAGCTGGGATGTTCTGACATTAGGGAAATCAGCATTTGCAGAACGTCGTGCAGGTTTTCATCCTGGAATTGATTTACAAAATTTACTTGGAACCCAGGTCATTGTAATTCCATTTTCCTATGTCTATGATTGAAACTGATCTAAGATTATAACAATAGCGATTATAATAATATTCGTTATTCAGGAGAAATCTAGTTGCAAAGGCAGTTGAGTCTCAAAAGAGTGTCAGTGGAATGGCAGTGATAGCATTCATTCGTGCTTAGGGTTGGATCATGGAAAAACTTTGAAAAAACTTAGACTATTTTTGTTAGTATTTTTCTTTTTTTTCACTTGTGTATGTGCAATATGTGTTTTAAATACGAATTCTATTGCGCCCTCAATTAATTATTATTTCACAGTTTTTCCTGTAACCCGAAGGTTACCTGGAAGAGATTGCTATATAGCAATAAGGCCGCTTGTTGTACCTGTCTTTTTATTTTTTATATTATTCCAAATTATATTTTTCAAATTTATTTGGGAGTCTCGGAAAATTACCCAACAGTATTCATGCAATCACTTAACACATGCAAAAACTACCATGGAAATTATTACGCCTATATTAATTTTTAAATCTTTATTTTGCAATTTAGCCATCAAATTAAATATTTATAATATTAGTAGACTACACCAAGGACGTGCCATCGATTCGCCATTGAAGAGCAGAATATAAAAATGGCAATGACTGTTGATCGACTGTAGCTCGATACCTGTCTTTAACTTTTAGCAGAATACGAAACGTACAAAATCCTGCCATTGACACTCTATTTACACACAACTAAGATGATTTAAAATTAGCAGACTTCGGGCCCAGGGAGCCTACCACAACCTCTTAAAACAATAACCTTATTATAATGTTAAAACTATGATGTTTTATTGGCAGCTTTGTGACTATTCATTCACTCAGTTCGTACTATGACGCTATTTTAACATTAAAATACTATTGCTCTTGTGTCAAATTTAGCAATCTTAAAATAGTTACACGGACGCAATGGAAACAACATTATTTCCAGTTTTTTTGTCTTAATATTGATTTGTAACGATTAAAAGTTAAGTTGAAGTTATTTATTTACATATATCTATTCAATATTTTGTTTATTTTTTGTTTAACAGCGCGTAGTAAATAATTTCTCGTTGAATAAAAATACGCGATGTTTATCCATATGCTCCTTGGCGAAACTAACAGTTGACACTAGATTATACTTCCGAATTCACAACGTGACTATCAAGACTCAGCTTGTTTTATTTATTTTTCTTCATGAAAATGCGGAATAATTATTGAAATCAACGTAATTTTAATAGATTTTATTATTACGTACTTTTCTTTTTTTAACAGTCAAAATTCTCTGAATGTAAATAACTTTAAGTAGTTAAACATTATACTACGATAGGACGATTCGGAACATCAAAAAAGACAGAGATGGCATTATACAGTTCTCATTGCGTTGTCTCTTTCCTATTTTTAGTAACGAATGGACAATATTGGGTAATCATTCGTTCTTTCAATCACTTTTGCAACAATACATTACTTGGTTGACAGTTTCGTCATGGTACGAATATGAGTAATATTATAATAAGCTTACTTTGAGCTTGCATTGAAATAAGATTGTTTTTAGAAAGGCTATGGTAGGCGCCCTGGTCTCTTACTTAATTTACATTAAACAATTCCCTAGGTAAGTATCAAATGACAATATTAAGATCGCTTTCTTGCCGTAGATGAAAAATTGTATTATGCAAAGATCTTTCCAAGACTGTACACTCTTTTTACTCTGGAACTTCCGTAAGTTATGTTTATTGCTGTAAAAATATATCCGCCAGCATCTTTTGAAACTTCTTACAAGTTGCAAGTAGTTTTAAATTGAAACTGGAAAATTTTGAATTATATATTATAACGGTAAATACATAGTTGTACATGATACTACAAATTTTAAGTGTGGGTGTGAAACTGAACTTTAAATCCAAACCCAGGAAAATTGAAGTGAATAATAATCGTGGCAGACATTTTCTTTTTGGGGTTATTAATACTGTTGCTGTATTTCACTATCATAAATATGCACGACTGATTCATATTGAACCAGTCTTGATATAAGTACCAGGCGGCCATACCTCGTGCATGGTCGTTAAATAGTTAAGTATGGACTGCAGTTCGTCGTCCTTCACACCGTTGCCGATCATTATCAGTTGTTTCAAGAAGAGAAGGATGTACGCTCTGATGGTAAGGATGTCCTTGTGCGCAGGACGGGGACCCTCTGAAAATGTTGTCCACACTTTAGTGAAGAAAATTGTAATGTTTAAAATATTAGACATAACAAATCAAACAACTTTTATTAAAGTGTTTTCAGCGATCGCTCTACATGCTCGCTGAAATAAAAACGTACTAAAAATCATACTAATTTTGAATTGTCTTTTTCAGTTCTATAAATGTAGATGTAAGCTTATCACGAAAAGTCCATTCGTCATTGACTGTCGATCAAAAATCTTTAAATTTTCCCTAAACAAAATATTCAACACTGTAAGCGGTGACTGTCGAAATCGAATCTATCAACATTACTTCCGGGCTGGTGGTTTTAAATGCGACCGTCATTTATCTATTACATAAACACTAACTTTGCACTTGACAGTCGCAATGCGGTGACAAATTAACGTGGTAAGAGTGAGATATTTGGCACGATATTGTTTATGGCGTCAATCTCTCAATAAAATAAAATATACTTATGACGACTCTGCTGTTCGTTTTCGGATTTTTCAACTCTGCCGCCGTTGATTGAAATGAAATTAAAAAAATATCTACTTTTGTCTTCCAAATCCACCTACGAAAAAATACGTGACACGACGTTTTATTCCTCCGCGGCCGCCTCTGGCATTATTCTAATTGTAGACTTCTGTAACTTTTTTTTTTTCTAGGAATTTTGATTCTGTTTTGACATTTGATAATTCACATCAACTTGATTTTTTAATGTAAACGCAATCATTTAATTTCCGATACTTCTCAATTACCCTACTATTAGCGATCAATCCAACAAGGGCTGGATTTGGGTTACAGTGTATTTTGTCAAACGTAAATACGTTTGACAAAATACACTTTCTAATCACTCCTTTGGCATATTGGTATTTTTTCTAAGGATTTAAATTGTGTCTGAAAATTTGTAAGTTACTTTGTGGTACTATAAAGTGTTTAAATAAAAAATAAATAAAATAAAATCATACTGCGACCCGCCTATTATTGGTAATTATGGCACATGAACGTGGTACTAGGAAGTGCAGAGGCATGCCCACCCACAATTCCATGTCAACTTTAAGTTCAGGAACTTTAAAGCTTAACAGTAGACTTCATAGTTAATTCAAATTGACTTAACTAAGTATTTCGGCAATAAAGTAGCGAAAAACGAGTTTTAATCAAATTGGCACCGTTTAAATGTTGATTTTTGAACGTGAATTCAGATCTTCAAGGGAACGTAACTTTTCGTACACGTCTATTATTGTGCTGACAGTGATGAATCTTTTACATTATATTCAACTTCGCTGCTATTGTAATCGGGTATTTCTTAACATTTTGTCATGACATGACGTTAACAACTGATTGTGATTACGATTGTCACCCGTCAAAAAATTATCATGAGAATAAAGCGTGAATCAGACAGACTCGGGACGTTCGCACGCACCAGCGCTCGGTATGTTGTCGTCCATATTAATACACGCAATTAGACTCGCCGCGGTAACGCGCCCGACCCGATAGCGCCCGATCTGCACCCGCTCACTGTGTGTTTTACGCTTTAATCATTTTGATACAATACATTTTGATAATGAAAAATGTAAATTTGTATATTCAGCTGTTGAGAAATAAGAAACACGCTAAAAGGGCACAACGTTGCTCTAAAATTTAAAAACAAAAATTTATGTTAAACTTTAAAAAAAACACTTACCCATTCCCTTTGGGCTGATTCCACTCTTCTGTCTCGGGTTGACGACCCAATAGTAATACTTCAGTGTATGTACAGTCTGCAACACAGTGCTGACCCGCCTCACACTTCCATAGATATGAGCGTCAGCTAGGAAGTCCGTGGCCAGGTAGCAGTAAAGCCTCGCTTGCACTGCCGCGGGGGTGTGTATCCACAATGCGGGGTTGAAGAGTATATGATCCAGGAGCTGCCATGTCAGGAATGATTGACAGAAAGACTGTGATTAGCATAGACTTAACACTGTTCGATGGTTGAAACGTATGCTCGCTTGCTTTTGGCTGTCTGAGGAATATATGTGCCTAAAGTACATTCGAATGCCTAAAGTAATTTACGCAAACATTGACAATATTTGCACGGTTTTTAAGAATTTATTTAACCGTCTAAAGGTCAGCGTAGTTTCGAGCGAGGTAGACGTGCTCGGGTATTTTCCCACGACTTGTTACAACGCAGCAAAGTTCAAAATAATACGACAGGGAAGTTTTGTTGTAATGTAATTTTGAATTCTGTTAACGTAACGTAACAACGTTTATTAAGAGTCAATGCAACCTCAAATGGCTTTGATTGATTACGCACAGCAGTGAAAGTGTTAAATCAACCACTTTGTAATAAAAAAATATACAGTGAACTCTTCAATAGGTACTTTACATAATATATCAATGACTTTTCAAATATCAATAGAACTAAACAGAACGCGTATAAGTCATACGATATACATTTTTCAAATAGCTTTAATTTCGTGAATAAAAAAATAATTTCTGAAATATAGCCAGTGTAAAGCATAGAAACGTATTAGTACGGGCAAAATTTGAATTCGAGTTGAGGTAGTATCGACTCTTAATCAGTGGTGGCAAAGTGCTCGAGCAAAATTTAAGCTAGGTCTATGTTGTAGTGGTACTAAGATAACAGATTGAAAAGGCAAAAGAATATCAACACTGACCGTAAACTGAAAATGTTAAAACAACTGCTAAAAGTGTGTTGTTTGTTAGATTCAGTTCAAGTGTGTGTCGGATTTTCAACAATAGCTTTTTATTTTGATAACTTCTTATACGTTTCCTTAATTTTATCTTTATATTAATTTTAAATAATAATAATAATAATTATAAATATATTTTATTTATTTATATTAATATTATATTTTGGAAGGGCCGTGGCACAATGGACTAGACCGAGGTCGCGTTATGGTTTTGTTTATTTTGAAAAATCTGTGCGTGTGTGTAAATTACAAAATGTTCAACTTATTTCCATATGCACTAAACTAAGTATGTCTTAAATCAACACTTAAATTATAAGACACTCTTGCATTAAGACGTATTAAGAGTGTCTTTTTCACTGCAAGCATTGGTTTAAGACATACCTAAATTTAGTGACAATGTTCATTAATATTAGTGTACTTTGTGACTAAAAGCTTTGTGCAACTAAGCAGTGTTGTTGTATCTATTTATCATATCAAAAGGTACATATATTCCAGTTAAAGTGTATGTGTACAAACCATGAATGGAAATGACAGATTGATGTACCAGGATTCCAAAGGGACATGTGTAAAAGCTATATTCTAGTGTATATGTTTTCGGAATATGAAATTGTGTACAGGACGAAAAAGGATGACTAAAACGTTGTCAATTCACAATTAAAATGGACTTTGGTGTTGTTTATATTTTCCAAAATTCGTAAATTGAATCGCTAGATCAAACTAACTTGGTTGATGTCGACAGAATTAGGTGTCTTTATCGGCTCAGAAAACTCGGACTTTCCTCTTCACTAAGGACTTAAGTAAGTATGAATATAAAAAAGTTACTCTAGTATACTGCCAAATATTTATACCACTAAAACGTACCTTGTACTTCTTATCATAGTACTCAATGCATTTTCTTCACTAATGCATTTCAAACCAGTTCGGCTTCTTTTCAAATCAGTTTCATATATTAGAAAATACATAAAGTCCAATAGTTGTCATACTAAATTGACATGAGCTTTGGGGTCCGAACTTAATCCTTAACTCTATCACTGTCCTAAATCGTATTTCTTGACATTTGTCTATGAATAAACAAACGTCAAAAAATACACCCGCAATCCATAAAGTTAGATAACTATGTTTTTGAGTGTAAAATTGTGCTAGGAACCACGAATCGGACACATAATGCCTCACTAGAAAAGGTCATAGTGTTGCAATGGTGTACGGGTCGTGCAAAACTGATAGGTGGTAAGCAAGGAGCATGCGTAACAACCATCGAGACAATACTTAACAGTTTTAAGGTACACAAAAGTGCAAAGGTAAGTATGTTTCTCGACTCGAGTTATCACAAGTACTGACTTCATTTTTGAAATCATATTGTTGACGATAGCGACAAAAAGAATATTACTGACGTTCAACACGTTTTATTTAACATATGCAAAAAGTAAACATACAATGCCACCAACGAATCTGCAATACGGAAAAAAAGAACACCAAATAAACTGGCATGTACCGGCAACACAGGACAAAATCTAAAAAAAAAATAGCGAAACCACCCGTATCACATATAAGTTGGTAGCTATGCATATACTTTTTGATATGCCAAAAAACTGTTCATCAAACTTTTTGTTTCAAAATAACTCCAATCGAGAAGCACGAACACAAAATTTACATGTAGCCCGGGGCAGCCGGAGCCCGAGTTAAAATTAAAATAACACTTGGTGGGGAAAACACTGTGAGTTTACAGTATGCTTAACAACCTGACCGTGTGATACAAAAATATCGATTAAAGTAAACATTTTCATTACAACGAGAATGAAGGCGTGGCTTTCGTTGTAGCCCCGGATCACTAGCGATAACGAAACCCATACCCCGAATGTGTTACGAAGTACTCATATAGCCCCAGGGAACTTATTCAGACGACGGGGCAAGTGTAGCGACAAATAGGCGATGTAAAGAATGAAACGAAAAAATATCTACAGCCCTCGCCCAGAGCTCACTGTGCATTCTAATTCGCGATCGAGCGCAATAACAAGCTCGTGATACCACCAGCGATGTATTTCTTTAAATTTATCTATAGTAGTCTAAGGGTTAGGTCAGGCTTTTAAGCTGTAGGAAATAAAGATCCGCTGAAATTAAGAAATCTGTCACGTCTCTTTTTTGTTGTTTGTTGTAGAATAATTCTGGATTAAATAACGTCTGCGCTGCTTAGGTCACTCGTAAACAGAGAATACAGCGTTTTACGCTTAGAATAGCCACTGCAATGTGCTTTAACTTATTACGATGAAGCGTAATTTTTTTTAAAGGACGTGACAGGTTCCTTCCTCCGAGTCTTATACTAAATAGGTATTAAATTACTTTTGTACAGATACCTTGCTTAAATAGTACGGGTATTTTGTTTAAATCTCTCATGAAACATTTTAATAAACATCATTTGTTTTTAATTACAAATAATGGATCAAAATTAATTGTCCAAATAGACTGATCCGTATGGATCCGTGAGATCCATTATATATCGCAACAATTAAATTGAATTGCGAATCGATCAATTGAATTACACAATTAATCAATGTAATTGAAAGTCGATTACATTAATTATTCAACGGAACGATCGGGCGAACTCAGCGGGTAAATATTTTGTCATAAACATTTTATTGTTAATTTCAATTTAATATACATAATCGTGACTGGTGAAGAGTAATTTGAAAAAAATAAATTTTAATATTCTTTTGACGAAGGAATTTATTGTTTCGTATTTTCTAAAAAAAAAAGTACTGTACGTTCTTAAGCGAGACAATACCATTTTTTAATAATTTAATATTAATAAACGTATTCCTTTTTGTATTTCATTCTTACAAGCTTCAACAAGTGTAGAATATTAAAAGACTCTTTATGAAGTCATAATTCATATTTATGAGACACTAAAACAGCGAAGCAGCGCCTTCAAATTACGACCTTCACAAGTCACGACTTTCTTTAAGGTTAAATGACAATAATTACGTATAAAGAACTGATGAATACCTGTTAAGAATATTTGAAAACTAATATGTGGTATATTTATAATTAGGCACGTTTCGTGCTGAAGATACTGACGCACCATAGCGTTGATATTCTAGTGTAGATACTCCAGAAACACTTATTGATGAAAATATGCTAAAATGAGTACGCGCAGGTCTAAGGTGACTTTTTTCGGTAACCTATCACAACTTGGTAGTTGGTGCAACGGGCTGGTATCCGTAACTCGACGACAATGCGCCTATTTTGCGTGTGGTAAAACCTATTAAACCTATCACAAACTCGAAACTTTTTTTCCGAAATAACGTTTGTTCGAATTTTTATTACACCGAAAACTATAATTAGAAACCGTTGTTCTTTCAGGGTATGTTGGATGTTTATTGCAAAGACACGACTAGGTTCGTGTGTCGTTGCCGCTTGTCCAGTCCTTCATGGTCGAATTTGGGCGATAGGCCCGTGCGGTGAGCGCACCAAAGGACTCTCTACAGAGAGTCCACTGTGGATGCGCGTAGGGTGTTGCGGTGGAGCCTATCAACAGATCCGCCGCGGGGAGTGGGAGAGCATCCTCTGAACTTCACAGTTGAGGGGATGTTGTCCTGGCCCTATGGCCCCTGGGTAGCGGACTCGGGGGAGTTCGCTGTCCAGCATGGAGGGGCCCGAGATGGAAGGCTCGTCTGGTGTTCGGCGAGCCTTATATTTGGAGTCGGGGGACCGTTGCGTCTCCCTTCTCGGGGAGAGGCTGCGCTGGGCACGGCCAGCCGCTGGTGGAGGCGCGGATGAGCGATAGCGTACCCGTGCCTCTACCCGCAGCGGAGAGGAGGAACACCCCGGGGGTTTAGTGCGGTCGGGTTGCTCCCTTTCAGGGCTCAGCCCAGTCCCACATAACCCCGGCTCTGCCCCCGCAGGGCCGGGGTATCTATAAGCAGATTCCCTCGGGTATTAAAAAAAAGATTAAGTTACATTTAAAAGAAAAAACATTTTCCTCTCAAAATACTTTCGAGGTTATGAAAATTCGAGCAAACGATATTTCTGGAAAATGTGATTTTTACTACTGATAGGTAACCCTTTCTTCTGAATACATCCTGAGAGTTTGGTATTTTGACTTTTAAGAATGTTGAATTTCGTAAAAGTCTGTTATTCATTGATTTGTATTTTTTTTAATTTACAATGATGATGGTGACTTTTAATTTGCTACGTGATTTCACTACTTCTATTCTATTGTATTTAAAAACTAAATCTATTACGATGTTCTAAATTAATAAATACCTGTTTTAACAGCAAATCGGAATTAGGTGAACAGCAGGTCACCAGATGTTTGGTCAAGTGTAGGAACGAGGCCAGAGTGTCCGGCGTTAGGTGATCTCTGTTACACCTTTGCAACATGTGTGAGATAACCAGGAACCCGCGACATTGCAGCATGTGCTGTTGAACTGTACTGCAGGATTCTACCAGCGAACAAATGAAGCCGAGCAGTTTTGAGCTGTGGACAAATCAACATCGCGGTTATGTCTTCAGATTTTATGAATATACCTGTACTGTTCTACATATTTACATAACATTATGCCTGTCTCCCAATGGAATAGGCAAAGACCGTGAATCTCTTTAAACGTGCATTTCTTTAAACAATCAGTCTATCAATCTTTTTATATATTCTTTGTACTTTGAACGTGGTCTTTAAGGACATCCCTAATAATATTTTCGAGGCATGTATGTTGTACCAATATCATCCAGTTACCATCTAGATTCGTTCTGTAAAATTGTGTCATCAATCTGCTAACATTCATGCTCTCCACATTCCCTTTTCCATCCTAGTCACTACATCACCTTTCACACGACAACAGTATCTTACTACAATTTTCGCCATTTTAATTGGGTATTTTGCCTTTCCGAAATCCCGCTTGTTTGTCCCAAACTTTCTCATCAGATTCATTCCCAGCTATCACAACTAAAACCTTTGCATATAGCTTGTCAACGACTGACTCTATTATTAAACGACTCTAAGCGTGGCGTGGAAATTCTTAGACCCTTTTCCTTTATATAAAGGAATAATAATGATTTTGCTGCAACCGTTTCTTACTGAGCCCTTCTTCCTGCGCACATTAAAAAGACGGTGCAGCTTACTGACCACGAAGCTACCTCCACTTCAGCATCTGTACAGTTACTCTAGCACACTTGACGTCTCTCCTGTTTTCATGCAGTTTAAGTTTCTCGGAATTTATGTGCGAAATTGAATTTGAAATTTACCATGAGCTTTCGGCGAAAGAAAACAAACAGAAACATCGGAAAACGTGTAAAGTCCCCAACCCGCATTGGACTAGCTATGGCCTAAACCCTCGCCTGAGAGGAGAACCGTGCCCAGCAGTGGGACACATGAATGGGTTGATGATGGCGATTATCTCACTTTCTTTCTTATTTACACCACTCTCGCCGCCCATGATCTTGTCATTGCTGTCGTAATATTTTTCAAAATAAGCTTACAAACTATTCCGTCCATATACCATATACATATATATTTCTCTATATTGAATATTCACTCTTCAGAACTGCGAGTTATTCAACTTTCGTCTAACTCCTCTTATGGACTTACAAAACCACTGTACTATTGTACACCAGGAAGTAGCCAGATAGCCTGTAGTCAGATAGCTTGTTATCAAATCATTCTTTCTTTCGATCTACTTGTTCTTTCACTCTAGTTTTAAAACCACTCCCATAATTCCCCATAACCGTTCGTTCCCCCCAATATTTGGTAACCTTCAATAGATACTTAAGTGATTAATTCCGCAGTAAAACATTTTAATTTAGGAATGTTTCATCAAAGTTAAATTGAAACGACATTTAATTAGCAACAAGCAAGTTGAGGGCACGGATTTTGGGAATTTGAGGAAACGTGATGTTACTTATTTGTAAATTAAGCTACCAAAATTTATAACAAGCTAAGACAAAAATAAGATTCACAAATAAAACATTGTAAGAAACAATTAAAAGATATCGTCTTAACTCTAAATGAGACACACTTTATGTGAGCTCGTTCTGGCCAAAACAGGCCTCACTCTTTTATTTTTAAATATATTGGACAAGTAGGAAATTGTTTAGACGTTTGCTAAAAACGTTAACCTATAATTAAATTTTAATGATCTTTTACGGGAAGAGAGTAATCCGTTTTTCATCGATTCTGAAAAAATTCACTTTTTTGAGATAGTACACTATTGTATTAACAGTGCGATATGTGAATTTCGCGGTCGACGGTATTTAAACCATCTTTCTGGCGAATTAGACGCCGTTCAGATGGGCCGCTACTCTAGGAAAACCATTGAAATGTATAATAAACCACGAGTTTTATTGTACTGCGCACTTTTGAAATGTCCCAAAGTACGTGAACAGAACAACACGTTATAAGTAGCAAATCAATGAGGGTAGCGCGTTACCCGCGTCACGAGCCGTTTGCGATTTAATCCGGCATTTTGACGCGATCAAGTGAAAGCTGGATAAAACCAGAGTCACGTCTCACGCGTCGGTTGCTACATCCATCTTCCGCACATCGGAGTATAAAATTTATTGGCAAAGTTATTTTAAAAGTACGGCGGAGTGTTACTTTCATCGTCTCCGAAGGTTTACAAAAATAAAAAGGATTGAAAGAAACTTTAGTCCAACTCACAGATGTCTATATAGACGACCACCCTACTTCACGTGCCCAATGAAATATAAAAACGCTTAGTTGCCGCCGCTACGCTTCAGAACACGCCCGGCCGTTAGCGAAGTTAAAAATCAGTTGAAAACGCGAAAAATGCCTAATTGTGCCATTACTGCAAATACACCACAGTTGTGAGTAGATGAATAAACAGGGAAGTTTCCTTCCATACAGTCAAGTCAAAATCAATCATATTCATTTTGTATGAATTTCGAGGAAACAATTCACTCGTTTGCATATTTGTGTATTCAATGAATTCTTAATACATGGCGGCTTTTACTCGATGCGGTACATTTGTGGGCCTTAGTTAGTAGGCCATGAATATAGAACGAGCGAAAGTTGTCCAACTCTCGGAATACAAGCTACAGTCCACAATGCTCAACCAATGCGAGTTAATAAAATGACACGTTTTCCAACGACTGTAAACCTCCGATTGTAGATTTTACAAGTTTCCCTCGTCCATTTAAGTCACAGGGTAGACACCGCCGCAGAAGTACGAAACGTAGACCTCTTAACCGAGAAGCAACAGTTCTCTCACTGGACTACCACCGCTTTAGAGATTCTTTCGAAGCAACCAAATAAAATACACACACGCTTTGTATTGACTTAGTAAACTAAATGTTTTGTGCAAGATTGATGACGCTTAAGCGGTTTGAACGCGCAGGATGAATTTTACTTGGTTGGGAAAAGGACAATGATAAATGTGTCCGGTTTTTAGTGAAATTAAATCTGTGGCACCACCCAGAAAACACGTCAATTAATACCAGGCAAATGGAGCAATAAACATATTCTGCTTTACATAAACTTGATTTTTGTAAATGTATTTATAGTTACTTATACTTTCAGTGAGACGACAATAAGCTGAGTGAATGACGGATATTGCAACAGTACACAGCACAAGCTGCCTGTTATGCTCATTATTTATTCGTGAAATGTTTATCTTGTATTATAATGAGGCATGTTATGCTTTCCACTTGGTTTAAGTGTTGTGTTGTAGTCGCAAAGTATTATGAATTGTAGTAATATAGGGTCAGGTGGGGTTAGATGAACTAGAAGTTTTAACTCATAATCTGAAGACTTTAGCACTATTTAGTCTCTCAGTCGATAATACAGATAAACAATTTTAATTTAAGCAATTTTAAGGTGATGTCGCCACTATCGATGCTCCAAATTCAAGATGCGGAAAAAACAAATTTAACAGTTGTGAGTCTTGAAAATAATTACGTGTATACCTTTACAGGAAATAATTATAACTGTCCTTATTACCCTATATTTTTGAAGAAGAGACAAGTCAACACAGTTTGCCCGTTTTCAGCAAATACATCACAAATATTGAATTCAGCGTTAAAAATTGTTATAATATGTAAAACTGATACACAATAGTTATATGTTATGCAAGGCTGCAAAGTTGTTGTTTGCCGCGAGTTCTTATATGGAAACATGAGCGCACTAGGATTGTAATCCGGGCGCACTAGTTCTTTTTTTTATGTAATGAAGAGGCAAACGAGCAGACGAGCCACTTGATAGGAGGTGGTCATCGTCGCCCATGGACATTTGCAACATCAGATGAGCTGCCTATGCGTTGTCAGCCTTTGAGAGCCCTGTGAACAAGCTTTTTGAAGAACCCCATGTCATGGCGCAAAGGAAATACTTCAGGAGGAAGATCATTCCACATCTTGCAGGTTCGCGGAACGAACGAACGAGATGCCCGCGTGGTCTTACTAAGATGTGGAGCGGGAGGAGCGATGGTAGAAACGAGGCGGTGGCATCAGTTCGAAAAGTTCCTCAGAGGACTCCCAATTATAAAGACGGTAGAACACACACAGAGAGCCAACGTTTTTCCATAGGCTCAGGGGCTCCATACCGTCTCTGAGTTTGGGATCATCGATAATACGAACAGCCCTGCGTTGGACGGAGTCAAGTGACCTGGAGAGAAGTACTGCTTCGCTCTATTGAGCACTCCGAGCTTTTTTGAAGCCAGTTTGGCTTTGCTCTCCAAATGACTCCGGAACTGAACTTCGTTCGCGATGTCGACTCCAAGTATCCCAATACTCTTTGAGATGGCAAGAGCCGTGTTCTAGAACTTTGGCGCTGTTACGAATACGAGTGCGAGCTAGTGTGAGCGTCGTCGCGCGTCGCCAAGCATTGTAGTTGAAAAACAGGACGCGACGCGACGCTTCGACTCTGCGTCAGTGGGAGTTGAGCCTAAGACCACAATCCATCGTCAAGTTCGAGTTTCAAAACCCTTTTCCACGCTATCGTGCAAAAAACGCTTTTGCGCGCAGATTTCTAATGAGAAAGAAAGCCTTTCCGAGCTAGTGAGGTGAAAAGGACGATTACTGTACTTCAAAATTCTTACAAGACCTTTGGACTTCTCTTAAAATCTTTTGACTCAGAATAAAGTATGTTTTATTTACCCCACCGGCTATTAGATAGTCTCTGGTGTCTGGGTGCAGTGTTGTGATTTTTTCCGGAATAAATGATTTCTATTCTATTTTATCTATTTTGTTTCATAATTGTTATTGAAGTTAAGGAAATTATTTTTATATGATTTTTAGTTATGATAGCTTCAATATCATCATCACCCACAATCCGACTAAACCCACTGCTGGGTATAGTAGGCTACCCATAGTTTGCGCATTACACCACAATCTCATGCTGGTTTCGCATCTATTGTCCGTGATTTTCACGATGTCGTCGACTTGTCGTCAGCTTTTCTAGTAGATATTATTTATGAATTACAACTCAGAGAGTGGGTAGATACGTTGTTAAACGATTAAACAAAATTTTGTTTTCCGCTTCTTTTCTTTAATCTTTGAAAAGCCAGTGCCGTAACTAAAGTAAAAAAAAAATTTTCGATCCTAATAGGATTAAATCCATCACCTTTGATGTGCGATATCAGGTAGAGACCGGAACCGGATCAATCCGGATTCACCCGGTTGACGCGGGTCCCGCTCCGGTTGACAGCCAAGCGGATTAAATACAATATTGCGAAGTTTACTTCGATAAGTACGGATTTCTTAAACTCAAAGCTATCTATATGCCAGGATTTTCTTCTTCAAGAGAAAATATATTTTTGCTGCTTTGTATAAAATATATGTATTAACATTTCAAAAATCGTAGTGGCATGTTCGATGGGTTCAATTACTGACAGGACCAATATGGGAAACAAACTTTACTAAATTGGTTCTTGTTTGGAGTTTCTGCACTGCAATAGCACATTAAGTTTGACAATTTGGTCTTTGAAATGGTCTCATTGCAAGCGGTGTAGAGTTGAATTTTAAACTTAAGTGACAAGTTTGACTTGTTCTTGGACCTCGACTGGTGATAAAGGGAATTTCCAATTTTGAGATCAGGTAATTGGTGACAAGCTACAGCTTCAATTTCAACATCAAACTCGGTTCATCAAACAAACAGTAAATTTTATTTATTGTGAGGGTGAACGGACATTATTTGAGTTCATAACTTAATTATACAACGGTCACTGTTTGATGGTATTTTACAGACATTTTAAAGCACTTTTGCCGGTATACAAGCACGATGGACAGCTCCCGTATCTTTGACATATGTTTTGATTATAGTGACCCTTTCTATCAACCTCTCGGTTATGCGGGAAGGGTACTAAAACCAGTACAAGCACAGGGACCTTCTAAGTTCAGGTCCTGACCCCGGAATAGCCAGTGTAAAGGGTTGTCACAAGCCGCTGTCACTGACTCCATCCAGTTCTCAAGAGGCTAGTACCTCCACAAAATCACAAAGACCTGAGGGGCACTGCCACTGCGCCCGTCACTCTGACACATAGTTTACACGTCCCATTTGCTTGTAATTTCACAAGCATAAGCATAAGCAGGTATACATAGGTAAGTCGGTGGTACCCTCAAGTCCTGCGTAGGCATAGGATCGAATTGACCAATTCGGCAAACGAACTTTTTAAATAGTTTCTTCAGTATTCTGGGTAGTGTATTGGAGCTCATGTCTTTAACTTAGTACTCATACTATGACATTCACTAGTTCGAGATCAAGTAATTGGTTGCCTGACACATAAAAAAACCCCATGAACAAGATGAAACATGTATACAAATTGCAACAGACATATAGGTAAGTTAAACATGTCTACGAGTCAGAGATTTGAAAAAAAATGTACATATTTTTTCAAATTATGGTTTAATTTTCCAGCGATATCGGAATTCTTCAATCCATCAAAATATAAGCCTCAGTTTCAGATATCACTTCCTCATTTGATACAAATTGGTAAAAATCAGATATAAAGACAAATGAGGCCAAATCTGGTGATACCTGAGGATGTGGCAATAGTTCAACAAGTTTTGATATTCTGATGCCACATGACAAAAAAAAAATTGAAATTCCGTTTTTGCCATCTTCAAAAAATATATCGACTTCAACCTTTTAACTTAACATTTCAAATTTTTCTTTCGCGCTAATTTTAAAAGTGTAAAGGAGTTTTAAATTAAGAAATTAGAATAAATACCGAAAAAGTTTTGATTTAACGTTAAGTTACATAATGATTACTATACGAAATTGAATAACTTCTTATTTATTCTATTATAAAGCCCGGTAAATTGGGCATACGTTATATAGGTTAAATTAAACGTGAGAATTGTTTGTAAATCACTGCTCGACATAAATTCCGATAATTTAATAAGCGACACACGCAAATGACATCGAGGAACGATAAATCTATAAGAAATGGCAAATTGGGGTTGTTACAGCCAGGGGTGTTATGGACGATGGTGCTAAATGGAGCTGCGAGTTCAAATTTAGTCTCAAAAAATCAGAGATTAAAATAACTTGAATTTATACGCCACACTGGCCCAGTGCGGGTTGGGAATTTGACACGGGATTGTGAACCAGGGTTGTTGCGAATATCCGCTTCCGCATCAGCATCTGCATTCATCGATGCTGATATGCATTACCGATGTTCGAGTAGTATAGTATAATATGATGATAGGCACGCTGGAATAATTTAAAAACCGTTCAGAAACAGACTGCAAGACGAAAAAGCAGCTCAGTTGTTATTTTTAAAATATAACTTTGATAAAATTCCACAACGATTAAGCTAGGCAGATTGATTGTTTTCATGCAGATTGATTATTTTGTAATAAATGTCACAAAATCATTGAAATAATATTTTATTATACTGCCAAGGAAAATAGAAATCTTTTTCATGTAGATAGATTCATTAAGGATCGATGTACATTTTAAATATGTAAAATCAGAATCCGCGTCAGCATCAGCATCCGCTGATGTGTACAAAACCGGCATCAGCAACAACCTTGCTGTGAACCGTCTTCAACATGCAGGGTTCGACACGATGTTTTCCTTCATCCATATAACCTAGAAATTTAAAAGTCACAGGTAAATGAACAGTCGAAATCCCAATTAAGATGTAATTACTCTCCTGGTGAGCTACCACAGCGCTCTTGCATACATAATTGAAACAGGATGTGATTTACGATAACATAAATCCACGACACATCAATAAAACCACGTATATTTATTTTCTCAAACAAACCAACTTTGAGGCCGTTTACAGGGCCCATGACCACCCGTGACCACGGGACCTTTATTCGTTGTTTCATTTCCTATGTATAATAATCGCGAAAAACTAAAAATTTGATACAGAATGTGATTGTTGAACCCATGAATCTATGTAAAGTATTTTTTTTTTTAAAGACTGGGACGTTTTCTCCGACCTCCTAAACCGCTTGTACTAATCTAATTATTTTCATGTGATACTCATTCGTCGTATGTACCTACTAGAATTCTTTAATCGCCAATTCGCTGCCCCAAAGGTTTTACCACTAATATTTTTCTAAATTATTTTCGTTTTTATGTGTAAACTCCTCATAACGGGAAGGGTACTATAACCTCTACAAGCACAGGGACCTTTTAAGTTCAGGTCCTGACCCCGGAATAGCCAGTGTAAAGGGTTGTCACAAGCCGCTGCCACTGACTTCATCCAGTTCTCAAGAGGCTACTGCCTCCAGTGAGCCGCCCCGGGTGCACGACAGTACCCTCCCTATTTTTCAGATAGATACTATAGTAATCCTGCAGTCATTTTGCCGAGTCACAATAAAAAAAAGAAAAAAAAAGAAAGAAAATCCACTGGCCCTTTTACCATCTGAGCCCCTTCTGTTCGGCTACGTATGACACGACAAGTTTTTGAGCGTTTTTTATTTTGAACTTTTTTCGCCATAATTTACCTAACCCTTACTGGTACCAACAGCCTGTTTTATTTAAATTAAACTTCTTTTTATACATAAAATTAAATTGCTTTCACTAGATATTTTAATGAAAATTTGCTTAAAGAGAAATGTGTATGTAAAATGTATATCACCTGCCAAACAAAGTTTCATATTTTATTTTCAAGCAATAAACGTTTTACGTGCTCGCACGTAAAAATAACAGTTCAAAAGGGTTTATTTTACATAGAAACACAGAGAACATAATAACGTTCCCGGGGCTCGGAGTGAAAATTTATAATGTATTCGTGTGCCTTTAAATTTCACTTTTGTTCAGAACAGTTACGAGAAAACATGGTAATTCTTTGTACGATATTAAACCGTTTTGTTGAAACCGAGATATTTAAATGTTACTCAAATATCAGAGAATAGTAAAGATCATGAAGAGCGTGTCGGACACACGCGAGTTTAGAGTTAGTAAAACTGGTGGTTACTTGATATAGGTATTTCATGTAAGACACGTTGCCTGAATATATTTAGCCATAGATAGTTCTTTCATCATATTTCCTTCATTAGTGAACTGTATTTTCGATGCTCTTGGTAAAGTCACAATTTTCGGAACGTAATTCAGTTGTATTTTTTATCTGAAGCGCCTTACAAAGTAAGGCTTTCGGTTTGAAAGTATTAGGACTACATACCACAGCATAGGATCTCGTTTGGGATCAGTAGCGGGCGCGTCGTGCGGCAGATCCAGCTGGGCGAAGAGCGGGAACAGAACTTGCACTCCGCCGATGGAGTTCAGTGCGCTGTGGATTGAGTGGGTCACCACTGCCTTAACCTCCTGCGAAACCAAATTTATATCATTAAGAACAAAAACATTCAACTTTATGTAATAAATGTATTTTTATTAAAACTTTCCGTTCCGAATGTTACATACAGCGTTATAAATCAAGCAACTTGATCTTTATTCATACAGAGTTCGTAAGCGGAAAGTCCTTTTGTTAAAAAACTTGACTTTGTCATATTTCTTAAGATTATCGGAAAAATAAAATGTACCAAGCGTCCATAACTTACCTGCAGCATCAACGCGTGTGGCGTGTGAACGAAGTAGGACACGTTTCCCTTAGGCGCAGACTGAAGGCAGAGCTGACCATCAGTCGCCACCGGATTGTACATAAACACTATTGCTGACGACAGCTTACCGTCGTATAGCACCTGTGAAGAACATTCTATTAGAACATTTCGAATTCGATGGAGGATTCCAGAAAGTTCGCTAAGAATTTGATAAGAAACTAAGCCAGTCATATTTATTTTTAAGAAAAAATTGAATTTAAAAATTGGATGTACATTTTACAGAAAAGTTTGAAAACAATACGTATGTATTGTATATATTAGAGATAATAATACATCTCTGGTACTAAAGACAAGGATGAGCGGTTTTTGTAGAGTAGGGGAACAGTTATTGAAAACTGAAACTTAATACCATCGTTTAACGACTTATTGATGGAACATCTATCTAAAATACACAAAAGGAAGTCACAAGCTAAAACTTTTAAACTCAAGCAGTTTCTAATGTAAAAGTTTAATTCAATTTATTAAACTAGAACGAAGTTCGTCAGTTAAAGCTATACAGTTTAATTGACTTAGAAAAAGTTAAAGGTAGATTTGAAACTGTTAAAGTAATTAACTTGAGTTTTGTTTAGCATAACTGTACCAGCGGAAAGGATTACAAAAATTGTTAATTCTATCCAAAGCTTTTTAAACTTTTTTTTTATTAATTTAAAACTTTTTCTTCCCGTTTGAAATTTATATACGGCAATTTAAGGTTAACAGAGATGTGATTTTAATCACATCTCGAGGAAGTTGTAGTCGTAATGGTTATATTGTATACTTAACTTTAGAAATTCGTTTTAATTTAATTTTTATTTTAACAAAAAATAACGACATACAACATGCAAGCACCAGGAACACAGAGATATATCACAACATGAAAAAAGCACACAATATAAATTGCGTGCAAACTGAAAAACATGAATTTAATAAATATTAGACAAAACACTCCTAGGGTCGTCTTTCAAAAGTGTTGTATAAATGCGATAACTCGATTAATTCTTGCCTTTTAAGAAGTTAAGCCTTTCCCTTTTAAGCTTACATAGTTCCATCAAACAATCGAGGATTGTGTAATTTAAAAGATGACCAAGTTTGATAGAGTGATCAGCTTACACGGGTTCAAGGCTAAATTTTTACCCACAACATTCATTAGTTAACATAACAGAACCCTTAAGTTGATAACTTCATCAGATCTCAATTAATCCCACATATAACACCACAAATCACCAACAATAAGCACAACATGTTACAAATGTAATAATTATTACACTAACGAGGGTTGGAACACAGAAATAGGATATTTATTATTGTTAGGGATAATATAGAGTTAAATAAAACATGCCTGTGGAAAAGTGGTTCAATATAGTTCTTTAAAGGAATACATTTAAAAAACGTGGGCTAAAATCGTAAACCTCTAATGTAAATTTTTGAATAGGTACGAAATACAGAATAACTAGAAAGAATTATATGACAAACTAGGTTTACATTTTTAATTATAATTTGGATAAAATGGCGACAGGTCACAGGCACTATTTGCGATCGGCGAATGCCCCTTAAGCTAAAGGGGAAAATTTACAAGACCGTGATTAGACCTGAGATGTTGTATGGATCAGAATGTTGGGCGATGAAAAGGGAGGATGAACGAACTGTGCATGTATCGGAAATGCGAATGTTGACATGGATGTGCGGAGTGACGAGAAAGGATAAGATAAGGAATGAGTACATCAGGGGAAGTTTGAAAGTGGCGCCAGTGACGGAAAAGATGAGGAGTAATAGGTTAGCGTGGTATGGACATCTCATGCGGAGGGAAGAATGTCATGTAACGAGAAGAGTGCTAGGTATGAATGTATAGATGTAAGGGGAAAGGAAGGCCAAAGAAAAGATGGATGGATTGTGTGAAAGATGACATGGATAAGAAAGGTGTGAGTATAAAAATGACGGCTGATGGGGGAGAGTGGATGAAAAATACATGTTGTGCCGACCCCACCTAGCGTGGGATAAGAACAGGAAGAAGATTTGTTTTACTGTTTTTTATTGACATTGCTTAAGGGTCGATAAAACCTACTTTTGGTTGATTCCGCATAACAATGAAAGTACCTTTGGAAAAAATATACACTAAAATTTAGGATATACACTGATTACCATACGGTATGAATACACGAGTCCAAAAAATTTTCACGATAGAAAGAAATACAAACTTACCTCGAAATTTTACAAGAAACCCGCTGTATTTAACAGGTACTTTGCATATAGGCAATGATGTCAATAGAATTAATATCAACTAAACTAAATAGAACACGTAAAGTATATGATATACGTTTTTCAAATGGCTTTGATTACGTCTATAAAGAAATAAATTCTGAAATAAAGCCATTGTCCATGCCGTTCGACCTAAGCAAAATGAACCTTATTAGTACGGGCAAAATTTGAATTCGAGCTGTGATAGTATCGACTCTTAACTGAGTCGGTTTCTGAGGTAGCGCTAGATGCGCGCGGTGCGGGATGGGTAACAGCTCACGTAACAGTCATGTCATGCTGCACACGAGATAGTTTTTCTGACGACATTCAATAACAAGCAAATATAACAAGTGCCTACCAAATTAGGCAATGGATGTTATGTGATAATAATATGACAAATAAAGGAGCTATTCATTAATAACTGGATTTGGTAGAGAAACCATTTTAAAACAAATCAATTGTTGCTCGTTTTTGAATAATTGGAATAGCTGATATCATCAAAAGGTCTACTCCCGCACTCCCGTCCGATATCTATCCGAAACAATTATTGTCAAATAAGTGATACTCGACGAAATTAAAAGACGCATGATGCGAATGATACTTCACACGTGACCATTATCTTTGTTCGACACATTTTTGCTATGTCTCTACCGAATAGTAAGAGAATAACTGTTTGGGAGATCGTTTATCAGTCAAATTTGGGTTGATATATTTTCGAGTTAGTTCACCTTTAACATGTTCCCATAGCAACAAAATTGGATTTCAATCCGGATCGTAACAGTACACAGTAACAGGGATATAGTCGCCAACAAGACTAAACCGATATTACTGACTTTTTTATTCCTCAGAATAACCTGATTGGTTTCAAAAGTAAGTGGCTTACACTGTTAATCTTTAATTGAGAAAAGTCGTCAATAAATTCAATACTTTTATATAAATAATTTTACCTCTACTTCGTGTTTTTGACTAATGCAAAATATATCGAAGATACTAGCAAAATTAACAAAAAAAACTACATTCAGCTTAATTTTTAGGCCCTTACAGAAATCTAAAAATTAAGCTGAATTAAGCTGACTTATTTCGTTTGCTATTAATTGGAGGACTCATCTTGTATTGTCAATCCCGTTTTACTCAAACCGACCGCAAACAAAAAACGCGTTTACGCCGGCAAAGCCGACGCCTGACTTACCAACTAGACTAAAGCAAATATTCCTAGACAGAAGGTTTAGAAGTTCGAAGTGTTACGAAAACAGTTGTTGCTAAAACTACATCCACTCCATGTGAAAACTCGATACTCAATATAAGGTTCATTTCATTGGGCATAAAGTCCTTACTTTATCGTCACATTACAAACAAAAGACCAATACATCTGAAATAAGAAATTTACTAAATCGGCTAAGAGTGGTATAATAGATAATTTTAATCATAAAATTATATTAAATGCAAAAATATGAAACGTAATTAACTAGGCGCAAAAATTTTTTGTCGCTAGAAAGAAATAAAATGTCGCTTTTGCTGTCAAAATGTCGCTTAAGGTGAAGTGAGACCCACAATAGGTATTTTGACGCATTTCGTAATAATATATATTTTTGACGGAAAATCGGTTTCGGTCGGCTGCATTAAATAATCTCAGCACAGAGCACTAAAAAAACCGACCTCAAAAGTACGTGAAATTACGTCTATTTGCTAAGTTTTATTGAAATATCCCCTAGTTCGCCACTATACAGGACTTGACACTGGAGATAATAAAAATCGGTTCTCGCTACTCGAAGTATATTGAGAGAAAAACGCCTTGAATTGGAGAAATACCAAAATCAACCTTTAAACTTTTGCTCCTAAATTAAAGTTAGGCGCTATGTATAAAAATGAATCTTCATGCATGAACAGCCACCCTTCGAGGTGGATGATTTTCTTTAAAACGAAATGGGACCACTATGGAAGTACCCCCTTTCCAACAAAAAAAGAATCATGAAAATCGGTTCACAAATACCGGAGTTATCGCGTAACAAACATACAAAAAAAATGAACATACAGTCGAATTGAGAACCTCCTCCTTTTTGAAGTCGGTTAAAAATACGAATTCAAGTTGTTTTTTTAATTGATAATGAAAATAGAAGAGACCGATAGCGAATTATGTCAAATTATTGTCAAAAAATCAGTCTCGTTAAATTGTTATAAGAGACAATAAATTTTTCTATACCGTTCAGTAGTAAATACGTCAGAGGACTGTGAACTTATTTTACAGCGACATTAATCTAGCGACAAAGTCGCTAAGTTGGCGACGCCGCTCACGGCGCTGAGCTCGGTGAGCTCCCGCGTCGCGTCACCACATTCTTCCCGCACCGCGCACTATAGTCAGTTTAGCGGTAGGCCTGTAGATAACCTTGTATCCACGTATTGCATTTTGTTATTTAGTTTTTGTGACTTGATCGGATTGCATGAGTATAGCATACAAATTACTGCATGATAAGGCGGATCACAGTGATTCAAAATGCATTCTTGTAGTTCCTTCAAAACCCGTATATCAGAAAGACCGAACGTCGGTGTTCTGTAGAAAAGGCGAAATCGCCTCGGGAATCAGGGAGCATGTTTTAGTTTTTCCCGACTGCTTTAAACTATTTACATCAAGTTTTAAATTCAATTTTAAAACTTAAATTTAATTAAAACTAAATTGCTGCCCTGAAAAATTTTTCCTTTTTCCAAAACATCGACTACTTACACATTTTTTATGTATTTCTTTTACCTATGAAGTGATCTTTTTTGTTTTTCTGCTCTAGCTAGTTTTTTTTGCTTTGATTTTGTTTAACTTTGAGCCTGATTTTCCCACTATTCCTCAACACCGACGCTAACCAAATTTGCAACTTTTCTGACAATATTCAACAGTAGGTACCTCCAAAAATGATGTGATGTCGAACTCTGCGTTTTATCCTTTACGTTTTTTGGGTAAATGAGATCATAATAGACAAATACAGTTATATTAAATCAATTATACCTCTTTATTCTAGTCTACAGTAATAGTACAAGTTATGCAAGACCACGATGTTAAACTGTTCAACATAAGTTTCCAAGAATGTATCCCCTGTAATGAGACAGTATTTCACACATGTTTACAGTTGCCCCGCTTCGCATATATTATGATTAAGTTTGTCTAAAATTAATTAACGTCAACATATTACCTGGCAACCGAAGTAAACATGCGACGTGAACAGACATACAGCTAAGTTAAATGTGAAACCTACCGACGTTGAAAGTGTTTGTGCACACATGGACTAAAATTCTAACTTCATTTTGTCCTTTTCACAATCTGCAGTGTTAAAGAGACAACAATGCTTTAAAACCTGTCAAGTATTATAAAATTCTGTGACACGATGTTCGTTACAGCTGATTTATGTATAAGGTTGTATGGTCACGAAGATTATCATTTAAACAAGGTCAGCAGCAGTAACATAAGCATATTTACTCAACTCTACGAGTAATAACAACGAAAAATTATAATAAAAACATCTCAGAGTTTTACGGAGGCGTTTTGCGGTAGCAAATAATTTTTAAGCAAACGGCTTAAAATTACATACAGATATGTATAATGGAACACATGGGATGAATTAAAACATAATTGTTACGAATGAAATAAGTGAAATCTGCACCAAAATTCTATTGTCTGTGGTACTCGCTACTGAACAGAAAAAGTAAATGAAATTTTTCAGTTTCAAAAAAAGAACGTCCTTAAACGCGTCTGTGTTCTTGAACAGAACAACGTCACTATATTTGTGAATTTATTAAAATTAAAATTATTTTATTCCATAACATCTCAAAATGTTACATAACAGATTCAAAGGCGTAACCATTAAGAAAAACAGGACTATATAAAAACTATAGAAATAAAAACATGTTTAAATATTGGTTGTGTTTCTTAGTTTTAATTTACTCATTGAAAAAGTACTGTATGCAATCATTACATAACAAGGTCTTAAAATCTCGTACCTATTACTTAGGCGTAACACACTACGAGACTTCATGCAAAGATTGCATACAATTTGCAAGGCGCAATTCGCTTTGCGACGAAACAAATGGAAATTGTGAATTTGTGTAACGAAAATGCAACCAGATACGATACAATAGTTGCGAGATTTCCCGAAACTGCACGAGATTTCTCGTATTTCTGATTTTGACTCGTACCTAATTTGTGCATTATACAATTGACTTAAAGTTCAATACGCAATGTAAATTGAACCTCACAGTACTTTTAGAGGAACGAAACGTTTGTCTGTAAAATGTTAATATTAAATTTAATCTAATCATCGTTCGTTTATTTAAAAACACCCCACCAACAACAAATCAATGTTCATTTGTGAGAAACAAGCGAAAAAACATTTTTTCAAAAATTCTTTATTTTTTTTATGGCTACGTGTAAAGATTACTTCATTACACTGCATTGACTAGAGATGAGGTATATCGACAATAAGTTTTCGATAATTGAATGAATAAATGTACACTGCGGGTATACATTCTTAACGTATGAATTTTAATTACAGACTATGAATTAACTTGTCAGTGTTATTACTTTTTTGAAACCTATAAAATAATGATAAAGATAAATGTTTTTTTTAATTGTCTAAAATATCTATTGAAATTTCATTTGAGCTATAATTGCGTGTTTTATGCCTTTAATATAATATTGAAACACTTACACATCTATACATCGTTAACAATACGTTAAAAAAATAAAACTATCAGAGAAAACTTTTGTTTCAAAAATCAAACAAGTAAACTTCAAATTCTTTTTACATTCATTTAATTTTAATAATTTATTTTCACTAACGTTTGTGTTTAGTATAGTATACTATGTACTTTCTCTATAAGGTCTAACACAAATGACGCGTGTAAGTTATCCGGAAGCGCGTCCAAGTCACGTAAGCTTAAGTGCACTCGCTTTACTTAGCTTAAGTTAGACCTCGCTTATTCCTTAAGTAAACGAAGTTACACCTATATGGACCCCTAGGGATGCATTTTGCAAGAAATTGAGAGTATCCAAAGCTACATTAAGTACTTAAGTATCCACGTTATGTAAGGTAACTTAGTTCCTTTTAGCAGGTAAACAAGTTTGAGGACAGTTTTTCTTTTCCAATTTTTCACATTAACTCCTCCAGTTACAGTGATCCTTACAGTGTTTCAAAAGACGTTGATTTATTTAAACGGAGTTCCTATGGTCCAATTTAGACAATTATTATAGATTGACAATCTAGTTTAAAGAATATCCGAGTTCGACGAGGTGAAACCCCAGTGAACCTTTTCACATTATGTGATTGTTTTTGGGAATTGTGTTTTCACTTTTGTAATCAATGTAGATCCTCAATTTTATTATATATGTTTTGCAAAGTGATTGATTCAACGCTTTCATTGTTATACGGATCAACCAAAGCCATTTGAGGTTGTATAGATTCTTAACTTGTTGTGCTAAATTTCTTAAAAACCCCAGTAGTATGGGTTGATACAAAGTTACATAGAAAGTTGTTTCTCTCTACACTCAATATTTCAAGCGTTTCGGGTTAAAGCTCTGCAGTTAGCAAACAAGCTCAGTTTTGTTAGCGAAGTAAGACGACACCGGTGCAACGGTAAAGCTCCCTTGATATTAAACTCTGCTTTGTTTTGGAAATCAACATTTGGCTTGCAACAATGAGGTTGAGTATAGTTTTTAGCATTGTTGCAACGGACACACACAATTTGAAAACTGTTATTTAATTTCATTTTGTTTTTGCCAGAAAGGAAACAAAAATTTAGTTCGTTATGGATCCATTGTTGCCTGCAAACTGCCTCTGTGGCCGAACGGTTACCATGCTGGACTGCCGTGTAGAGGTCCCGGGTTCCATTCTCGAGGCAGGAGAAATATTTGTATGGCCTATATTTATTTATCAACAACTTTCATTCCATGATTTTTCACAAAACAATAAATTTGCCAAAAATAACTTTCAACTCTATGTTACACCATCTGACACTTTTTAGATCTGTATCTGGTAAGTTTAAACGTGCAAGCGTCCTGCAACGTGCAAACTTTCTTTTGTTACCGCGCAGAGTTTTCACCGTTTAAAGCGATCTATTTAAATGTTTTTATTTGCGTACGAAAGTAATATCTGATGAATTATTAAAATGGCGCAAAGGTTGTTATTTATGATATCAAATATTGTTATTGGTAGTAGCTGTAGAGCTCCTTGTGTAAGAGTTCGTCCAGGGAAGTACTGCCTCCTTACCTAAGTATTTCTTCTGTCAAGCATTATTGCGTTTCGGTTTTGAAAGATAAAGGCACTGGTGAAATTACAGGCACATGAGTTTTGTGAGCTTATGTGTGAGGGTGACGTGCGTAGTGGCAGTGCCCCTCAGATCTTTGTGATTTAAAGCTCTTAGTGTCGGTTACCACCACGCGCACGACTAGTCGCTTAGTATCATAAAATTTAAAAAATTTACTAATATAGCCCTACGTCGTTGTCCCATTTAAAGATCGCAAATGTATTTTTTATGAATAAATCTGACTGATTCGACTATTACTTTTGTGCAGCTCGTTCAACCAGCCAACAAGTCGATTATTTCTTTAAATTCAACGTTTTTCTTATCTTTTATGCGTTCAAACCCCTAAGCTTTATATAAAGTTACGCTTATTGCCATTATTTAAAATCAAATGTAAAATACATTACCTGCTGAAATAACAAAAAAACTAACGTTGTAATAGGTATACGAAGCGGGAGAGGGTGAAGAAAGAGCGGCGTTTATAGACGTAGACGTATGATCGACTAAGAGATGTCAGGTCATCGTCCCACCAGGTCGAAGCGGCAGCCGGCGATCGATGAAGAGGACAAACGGTTCTATGAGCTTTACGACTGCTCGATATATATATCGATATTTAAAAAACTACCGATATATCCCATCATTCAGTATCGATATGTACTATCTATATTTTATATCCGATACATGAACCATCGTGCAAAGTTGAAAGTACACAATTCAAAATTGTGATAGCAGAAACGAAACTACGAAACACTTCGAGCGATAATTCGCTGGTCATCCGTTAGTGTAACGTAGTGGTTATGATCTCATGCGCCAGCCGCACACACACAATAATATTGACAGTAATACTGCCTGTGTGCGGGCGACATTGTTGTGTTGGGAACGTACATAAACTTGGATTGTCAATATATATTGTATGTTAGCGGTTAGCCAATGAAAATATAAGTATAAGGGCATTTATACGAATTTCATCGCGCTCACCGCGGAGTCCGCGCAGTGACCGCGTGCGTCTCTGTCTGTCATGGCAAAATACGCTCTATTCATTTAACTTTTACGTTTTAACTTAAATGGGCGTCCCGAACACGCGGGCGACACTGGCTTGAATTGGACAACTAACAAATGATTAAAGTCTGAATTAATATTTAGAACAACGACAACTTTTGTGTCTTAGCTAAATAGAAGAGCACTCATCTAATCAATATTATCTTGTCAAGTCTATTTATTCAACGCTAATAAATTTCATTGTATATTTAACGTTATCCTGCTTCACAGTCAGTTAAAGAAATTGAACGACGATACTCTTAAAATATAAAAGGAATTCATTGAGAACGCTGTTTATTGCGAAGTAAGGCTGCAAAAATAACAAGTTTTCAC
Source organism: Hyposmocoma kahamanoa (assembly GCF_003589595.1). Lineage (NCBI taxonomy): Eukaryota > Metazoa > Arthropoda > Insecta > Lepidoptera > Cosmopterigidae > Hyposmocoma > Hyposmocoma kahamanoa. Next base: position 3,316,817 of record NW_020654684.1, read on the forward strand.
TTCTATAAAAGTTATGCCGTCAGGCAGTTATGAAGGCGAGTTTATCGCTTTGAAAGCTTTTGTTTAATAACTCTTGCGCTTTCAGTAATAATATTAAACTTCATAGTGACTCGCTGCGCTGAAAAGGTTTGTATTTTAGTGGAATTTAGAGTGGTCACATACGGCGACGTTTAGCAGGGAAGCAATCGCGCGTTTCACGAACGCGATTGCGTCGCTACACTTGCGATTTATAGGCGATTGCATCGATGCATGCATTGCATCACTGCTCAAAATCGCGCACATGTGTAACCGTTCTTATGCGTATAGATTGTAAAGCTTTCGTAGTTATTCGCTAAACTTTTCACTTCTTTGAAACCACACTCACTATATCCACACATGAAATTGACAGCATTTTTCGTTGAAGCATTTTTGTTTTTATTATTGTAAGCACTAAGCACCGAATTCCACGCACTAAATAGTTTAATCCATCTTCAAGATTGAAAGTTTCAACAAACGGAAGGAATGAGTGACAATGGTAACGCCACAAGTAATCGAGTTGAAGGTAGTCGTCGACAGCGAAAGATGGTAGATAGATATGAGGGTAGGTAGGTAGACATGACCAGTCAACCCGTGACCATGAAGGGTGAAACCGTTCCGAAATATCGCGAAAACAAATAGAACTCTTACCGTGGTATGAATGCTATAATTAGTGATAATCGAAAAACGTGATAACGACATTAGAGTTTGGATTTTATAATTCCTTTCTTCCAATTCCAAAACAGCCGTTTCAGTCTCTAGTCCACCTAAATTTCTTAAAACAGGCTTTAGATAGACCCGTAGAGCTTGTAAAAAAAAAATTAAAAAATTACCAGAGAATGTGGGTGCAAAATGACGTAACAGGGTCGCGTAAATGCCAAGAGATTAGGCAAATTAAAAGATCTCAAATTCATAGCGGTGGGTAATTCATTAAAAACATTCGAATGGAAAAGTTTTAATGATATCCCGAGGGGAAAGAAATAATAAGCGGACAAAAATAAAGAGGGCACGAACAATGAGAATATAAAGCTAACTAGGTTCTCCCAAACTTAATTGTTTTATGACTTGTGAAAAATGGCAAAGTATAAGTCGATTTCACAATGAAATAGATGAAAAAGTTTCCAAACAAACGATTTCAGTTCTTCCAATTACGTACACGTACTTATTATTAAGAACATTTGAGCGCATGCAAAAATGAACAGATTTGTTTACGCTTTTCGTAAACAACGACAAACTGTCTCTCGAGAAGCTTCGTTGACGGCTTATCACGTCTATGTTTTGTCCGTGCTACACCGTGAGGTACCGTAGCAGTTTTGGAACGAGCTATCAAAACTCAAAAGAAGTATTGTTTGGAGCGCTTTTTGCTGCAACCCATGGTTGAAAAAGTTGAACATATTTCCATTGCAATGCAAGTGCTTTCTTTGTGATACCAAGTCCATAATAGTTGAGTACCGCTCAGAGCTTTAAATCGCAAAGATCAGGGCACTGCCACTGCGCCCGACACCCTGAGACATAAGTTGAAAAGTCCCATGTGCCTGTAATTTCACCAGCACTCTTATCCATCAAAACCGAAACGAAGCAATGTGAGCATTACTGCTTAGAAGTTAGTGACAGTACTTCCATGGATTAACGTTTCACAAGTAGCCCTACTGCTACTAAATACATAAGAGATATCAGTGTATTGACACTTCTCCTCGATGTTTAAAGACAAGTGGTCATCCACTATTAAACTGGAGTTAAATTACGAGTCGTTTGCACCAGATTCGTTGCCATAAAGAAATTTATTAGAATGACTGCTTCAACACATGTGCAATGTTAACAAATAATTCACAAAAAGAAATTTAACTGGCACAAGGACCTTTTAAATATAATTAACGAAATTACTTTTACGTGAATAAATATTAGCATTTAGAAACAAAATTGAATTGTAATTGACTGTAGAAAACAAATGTAAACTCCATTATTGTTTGCAAGTTCATTTGCAGGTTAACTTTAATGTTATTAAGGTTATTTGCTAGAACAATAATTGCACAGATCATAAGTAAACAGATATTAAGTAACGTTTTCTGTAAATTGCTTTCTATCCGAAATCTCTTGTGAAAATGGCTTATGTACCATTGCCATCAAGCAGATGTGGCACAGACGGTGCTTTGGCACCATAAAAATAAAGAAAGCAATAAGACTCGAATGAAACGAATACATTTTTAAAACTGACACAGGCCCCCAGGGTGTGGCGACCTCACGGAAATGTGTGAATATTTTATACGTACTACCAGTGACCTTTGAGAACTTACTGCAGACTTCGGAGCAGGACAAATAAAAAAAGACATATTCGTTTATTTATAAACGAATATAAGTCTTAATAAAGTTAGAGATGGTATTCATATTTAAGCACGTAAGCTTGACGTTGCTATTTAACTTATTTCATAGAAGAACAACAGAGATAACCAAAAATCATAACACCATTGTCTTGTATAGTAAAAGTAATTTAAATTTATTCAACATAATAATGATTTCATTCAAAAGTACAAGATAAGCATAACTCTACAATATCTCTCGTTTAAATTCAACAACGTAAGCAAAGTGGCAACTTGTGTTACAAAGACAATCTGAACTACGAACAGTGGGCAGCTGTTTGCTCTAGTAGTTTAGTTTGACTGTCCAATGAGACAGGGCCAGCTAATGGAACGGTATTTACTATGCACTCATTTATATATTCCTGGTGAGAAATAAAGATAAAGCAGGAATATACTACAAAAATAAAACAGTGTTTGTGCTATATCAGGCTATATATACCTCACTGGCTGATCTACGTTTTTGGTTTTTAACGACTTTTTGCCGTAGCGCCATCTGTGAGAAATCTATTTCTTCAATAAGCCGGGTAGGTACCTTTACAGCTACCAGCAACCGACTAGAGATGTCGCTTTAATCATTGTAATTTTTAAGTTTTATTTAATTGCTTTTGTGAAATTATTCCACTAGGTTCTCATAATTATTGATACAAAGATCGAATACTTAGAAAAAAGGCTTACTTGGCACAGCGTATGGCACAGTTTTGCTCGACGTTGTTTCGGATCCAGCCAGATCGAAGGAATTTTATAAGTTTATTTTGTAAGTGTTCCATCATTGTATTAAAAATTATAACAAGTTGAGTAATTTCACAAAAATAAATAAATATCACGGTGGTCAAACAACGTGATATTCAATTAACTTAAAATGTTATAGTTCTTGTCATAGCAAGTGATTATTAGTAACCAGAACTGCATGAAAAGACCTAGTGACTTGAGCTCATATTTGGAATCGAGCTTCGGTCATCCACAACTAATCAACATTACTTAAATGGAACGAGTACTGCGTACTCAAAATATTATAACTATAAGCTATTGAAGTTTAATCGTTTAAATAAATTAACTTACCTATTGAAATGTGAGACATATACATACCGATGTCACTATTTCATCAGAAAAGACAATAAATTGGCAAATTCAAATGGCGTCCATAATAAACAATGACGGCCCAGCACCCTACCTTGTGGAACCCCTATTTATTTAGGGTGAAATGAAGTTGGAAACAGCTGAAAGTTGTGCAATCCGGGGCAATAAATAACTTTTCAGTTAGACAGTGCCGGGGATCCGGTAGGCGGGCACTAGAGACAAATGGATTCCTGAAAGCCGTTTTAAACGATCCGAGAACGCCTTGGCTAATTTAAGCCTATCTGTTGTTGAATGCTTGTGATTTAGATATCATTCTATTAACATACAGATGAAGTAAATTTGTATGCATGTAGTTTTATTTAAAACGGTAAAATTTTTGAGACTTGCCAGCCGATGTGCGGTGATTGGGATAAAGGAGACCCTGCTACATCGAGTATATATATAACCAGAAATAGAAGAATCAGTTTTAAATATCAACTCTCGTTTTGCGCTGTAATCACATATTATAAAACTGAAATAGTACCGCGCCAACAACTAACCTGTGTTGTTGTCTCCGTATATTCCAAAAATATTCCGTATTTATTGTAGCAAAGTTAATATCTCTAACAATTTGAGATGCTCCATTCGGTGGTGTGGGAAAAACAACAAAACATATAATTACAAAACAAACGAATCATACTTCATCGGTAATTAAATAAGTAATTTTTCAATTTTCGTCCGTTATAGCAAAGCTCAAGTTAAACTGGCCGATTTGAAGTGAAACAATGGGGGAATTGATGGGCAATTGTTTCGAATTCGGGATAGCCAATCGGAACGCAGTTGTCACCGTAATGATGTGGCAGTTTTCAAACAAATTAAATGACATTTCGTCTCTATTTCTGATCATATATTCATATACCCCTACTATTAGGCGAAAGAATTTGCGTTTGAAAGTTTGAACGAAAAAAAATTAAAATTCTTCAATATTTTGTTTTAACACTCATAGACCCGCACTAGGGAAACCCTGTATCGCGGCTGCCATGGACACAATCACATAAACAATAAAAAATTACACCCAAACTCACGAGAGAAATGAATGTAAAAAAGGAAATACAAATATTTCTCCCAGCTCGCGAAACTAACTCGGGACCTCTGCGTGGCAGACCAGCATGGTAACCGCTTCTGCCACGGAGGCAGTTCACGTATTTCAGTGACCTCGAATTGAATTTATAATTAAAAGAATTCCGAAAAGAGAATGTTAAGGTAAATGCTTTGAAAACAATGTTTAATGTCCACCAAATATGACAACGATTAAAACTAGGTAAAGATCAAAAAGATCTAAAGCATTGAACAGTTATGTCGTTGAAGTATTCAATAATCATTTACGGGAGTTCTAATACGAATACGCGACAGATAATAAGTATACACTACAATGTACAGTAGAAAAAGGCTGACTGTTTATATTCACTAGACAAGCAAGTCTGTGCCTAGTGGTAAGCTACACGTCTGTCTATAACAGTCGCAGTGCCACTTAGAGCTTCAAATTGTAAAGTTCTGAGGGAAACTGCCACTGCGCCTGTCACCCTAAGACATAAGTTGACAAGTCCCATAGGCCTGTAATTTCACCAGCACCCTTACCCTTCAAAACCGGAACGAAGTAATGGTTACATTACTGCTTGGCGGCAGAAATAGGTAAGGTGGCAGTGCTTCTCAGGACGAACTCTTTCACAACTCATGAAATTACCCTATTTCTGGAAGAATTATACACACTGACTGCAAGCATAAATTTGAATTTTGAACTTTACGGTTTTAGTATTTAATTCTTGGTATTTATTTTTCAGTTGTAAAATTAAAGTGTTAAGTTTGACAATATTAATCTAGAAATGATTTACTTATCATGAGCTAAAGAAGATCTATTACTTTATTATCTATTATTGATTTGTCGATAACTTGTAACTGTTTGGTTGATGTCACAACTTCGAAACAAGTCAATCTAAACAAAAGTCAAGATTATGGTCACATGTAGGTTAACTGTTTTGAAAATTAAACGCGCGTGCAAGAACGTTACGGTCCTATGTTAATTGATTAGGTTAGGCATTGAACAACTAACTTCTTTACAGTCCATTGGCGTTATGCGAAAGAAAACATGCAAAAGATTTAATATAAATAAATGTACAAATTAATGTACATTACCAAGATTAGTAGTTAGTAAAAGTCTCCATAATCCCCCATTATAAGGAATGAAAGAACACCCCCATTCAAGATATGGTCCTTCGATCTTACGTCATGGATATTCTGCGTAGGATCATGGATGAGGTCACCGTAGCGATCCACGCGGACCGCAGAGTTCGGCAGCGGCGTGTGACACTCCGTATCGAAACGAAACTGACCCTGGCACCACACAAAAAATAGCGTACCAACGTTACACGTACACGTGTGATTGTTACATTACAGGTGCTTTAAGTGCCGTGGAATTCATTCGTTCTAGAACAGGCAACGGGTGGCGAAGTGACAGAAAGATTGAATTCCACTATAACAAATACAAAAGCAGAACTCATTAAACTGAGGAGCAAGCGGCGCGACATGCTTACACGCTTGCATGCTTCAATATCTACGAGCAGGGACGCATGCGCGGCGGCCACTTCTCGCGCTTCGTCAGCCATGCGCCTTCCTCTAGGCGTCGCGTCTTCTTTGACAACTACGCATGCTTCTTCAGTTTCTGTCGGCTTGGTATCTTCTTGCGAAGCGTCAATAGGAGTTTCGGGGTCGGAGGGATTTTCAGGAAGGGTTTCAAGACCAGGAAGCTGCGGGATCTCAGCGTTTTCAAGCTTGGGAGCGTTCTCGCTCACCCTTTTGTGGTTCTCCGGCAAACTGATGTTGCATTCGTTGTCAAATCGGAATTGACTCTGTCCATGGTTAGCAAGGGAACAAATGTTTATACTGTTAAAATGCAGACAGGAATTTCGAATTCATGTAATAAGTATTTAAGAAATTTATAGTAAAAACGAATATACTGTCTTGGATACTTTTAATTTAATATTAATTCAGTATGATCATGGTCTCTTTACCTTTACGATAAGAAAATAAGTTAAAAAATAAATTTCTTCCTTTAATAGCTATCAGCAGCCGCCAGGTAATCACAGCTCTCTAATGTACCTTATAACCGGGCCCGAGGCGGTGCATGGCGCAGATCTGGTGCGTGGTGAGCGCTTCGCCGAAGAGGTAGATGGCGGCCATCTGCCCGCAAAACACCCTCTCCTCGTCCAGCTCTGCTGTTGCGCCGATGTAGCACTTGTCAAACGGCTGGAATAAATGAGAGTTATTACTCTATGCGTTAGTTAATGCATCAAAAGAGTGAAAAACCAAACCGAGTACATTTTCATTTGCTTTTTTAACACAATCATGATAAAACTAGTATAATTTATTGTACTTTCTGTGTATGTTACATCACTATTAGATCTCAAAATCTAGAAATTTTCGATTATCAGATCAAAAGTGTCGGAAATCGAAACATTGTTTCTTTCGTAAGTATACCCAGAGTTTCTCTAGGTACTTACTTCTGTTCCATTTGCTGTGTTTGTAGTTAAAGCGACTGAATGTCGTACAAATCTATTTTTAACCTCTCAATCCCAGTAGTACAATCTGAAACCCACAATATTCCCTTTTGATATAGTAACATTTTGGAAAGCAAATACAAAAACGGCAATTAATTAATTGAACAAAGCTGCCCGGGGGTTATTTCGGCGGAATTTAATAAAAGCCAATAAAACGTTGGGCATCTTTTGCTGGCGGCGGAAAAATATTTTGCCTGATTTTAGATTTTTTATTGCTGACCTTTCTGGTTGCCGGATATAGCCCATTACAAACATTAATGAAAAATTCTATTAATTAAGTTAATTAAACAAAGCGTTATAATGCTACCTGGTCTTAATTGAACTGAATCCTATTTTCAGAATAACATTAAGGCGCCATTTTGAGTATAAAATATCTATGACCACCCCAGTCAGATGTCAATCTTTTGGTCAAATTTTCGGTGCTTTTATCACATGCTAAGATAAAATTAGATAAGAAAATACGTATCGAAATTTTATTGTATAAGATTTCAAAAGCATTTTAAATTTACTTTTATGGGTCACGTAAGGAAAACTACAAATAGTATAAGGAGAGTCAAGAGTCACTCCGTATCAAATCATACATTTTTGTTAGTAATCAGCAGCGAAATCACAAAAAGCATTGTTATTCCAACTGATTTAATGAAACAAATCATTTTGTTCAATTAATTAATTGATTTGTAGTTGGCAGTACAACAGGTCTTCACCAAAGTGTCTATAATCGGGTCAGTGACCTGTCTGTTTACTTTTTCTATATAATGGATTGAAATGAACTATAGAAGTAGCGATTGACATCATCGTGCGCATGTCTTCACAAAGCGATCAGCTTTTCTGGTTGAAGCGGGTCTATAAGAAAACTATGGTAAATTACATCACGACTGGACGACTAAATATAATACTATACGAGTATTACAATTTTCCGTGGGTAAGTTTCTTTTTTGGACACTGTTTAGACTTGTGGGAAGAGTTCAATCATGAAGATGACACTTTTTCAAGTGTAAAACAAGTTTATCATTAAGATTTTATAAGATTCAATGAGCATTTCCCGTTGTAATTTGGACAATTCGTGTCATACCCATTTCTCTAATTTTCTTTATTTTTACAAATAGTGGCAAAAGCCTTGCTGCTGATTTTAATTTCTCTGTAGTTTCCGTGGGATCGGTTTCAACAATAGTTCGCAACTCATCGTTGTTCACCTTAATTTTTTTTTTTAAATTATTGCTGGCCATGGAAACAAAGTCCTTCAGCCGAAAACATCAACGTTTAATTATATTTCTGTAAATATGGCCACCACAAAGAGGATAGGCAATTTGAGGCGACGTGCTTGGATTGACTTCGAACGGGATCCTCTTCGAATTGGGATTCCTTAGAACGGGCCAATACGGGTATTTTAGTTCGAAATTCGTATAATTTCGTGTTTTAATCTTCGATTAAGGCACAATAGCACTATCCTATTCCACTTTAAACTAGATTTCACAAAATAATTGAAAGTTAAAATAAAAACGGCACTTTTCTCTCCAAAAGGCCCAGAGCGAATCTGTTCACCTTAAGCTCTCTACGATTTGCCAGGCTAAAATGTCCACTGCATAATCGGCCAAATTAAAAACCCTCAGGGCGTTCGTTAGTTGTGTCCGCGCCATTCACGTCGTTAATGTTTTGCGTCATTTATGCCGCATTAGTACCTAAACAAAATTCAATTAAAAATCTACACAAATTTTACCAGCACCTACCCGCATTTGACTTCAAAGCGGTTGCACAATTTACCAAAACGAAGACAAACGACTAACGCTGAAATTTTAAATTTAAATAAATGACATCTATCAAAAATAAATCTAATGTGATTTGGTTGCATTTCAAAGCAGATTTGTGCCTGATCGGTCCTTAAACGGAGCGATGTTACCTAGTTCAATAGCTCAACTGAACTAAGTCGGTCTTCTAGTTCGTTTGATACATCTAGTTCGTTAGTTCGTCTTGTCCTTGCTCGGATAATGAACGAACGCTCTAAACTAGTTATTTTATTCACATGAACTACTACGAACTTCCAATGTTATGAGGTCAATAGTACACTGTACTAAACATTTAAAAATACAATTTTGTATGGAATCGCTATTATTAGATTTTCCTATGTACCTTGCAGGTTTAAGACTGTCATTCTAAATAAATATCTTTTTTACAAAATGCATATCCAATACAATAATGCAATAACGTATATTTTAGTTAGAATGGTGTAATACTTACTTTTCTAGAAGCTTACATGTATAATGTACGTATTGTATATAATGTACGTATTAGAGTACTTAAAACGAGCTGGAATATGTTCAGTCGTACATCTCACTTGAACTTGTACTAAAAGCAGTAAAAGATTGCTAATAGTCCCTACTGAATAAAAGACGAATAAATGACTATTAACGCAGACAGTTTCTAGTTCGTACCTACTGAACCAAAATATCGATGAACTATAAAGACCGTGCAAGATGAACTAGTTCATGTCAGTCAGTGTCGGGAATACAAATTCCTAATAATAAAAAAAAAGTGTTCATGAACTACTCAAGCCTATCGAGTTCTTAGGTTTTCGCAATTGTGATTGTTACACATAGGAAATGAACCAATTTTTCCGGATTTAAATCGCGTCAGTCAGTCAGTCAACCATAACCATGGGACCTTTGAAGGGCCCGAAACGTCGGTATGTTTGAAAAACAAATACACGCGATTAAAATCCGGAATTATAGTTCCATTTCCTCTTCAAGCCTATTTCAAACTGACCAGGTGCCTTACCTTGAACTCTTATTACAGTTCTGTATAGGTTCGCAACGACAACAAAGCGGGATGGTGATATACACTTCACGTAGCGCTGTTTATTTTAGGTCCTAAACTGAATCGTAATAAGAGTTCATGGTAAGGCCCCAGAGCAATGTCGTACTTTAACCCCTATTTATTTATTCTGTACCCCAGATTATAAAGTATAGAATAGAATTAGGATTTCAATTCTAATCTGTATTTAGAATGAATTGAAAGTGTAACGTTTTTATAGGCGCACCTTTTTTAAAAAAACATACCGATAATATGACAGACGAAAACTGAAATTGTAGTTTTTTTCAATGCGTAGAAATGCTGTAAGTACAAGGGCAGAGCACACAATTTTACTGTAAAGGCTCGCGTTACCGACGCAAGCCTTATTACCGTGTATATAAATTTGACTAAAACACAGAAAAACATCAGAGAAACAAGTCCTATTTACACTCTTCTGGATTGAAAGCACAAGTTTATCGGCGAAATAATAAGGTATTGTGTCCTGGATATGAACGAGGTGCTGTCTTTGATCTCTCGACGCCATTACCTTTTGAAACGACGTTGATTGAAGTGTTTCATACGATACTTTTCCTGGAATTATTTCCGTAATTACCTTTATTAGAGTTTTATTTATATTTTTCTTCTGAGAACTGTACATTAAAAATGAAGAGAGAGATTTCTATTTCATTCATTTGTATTTTTATCAATTTCTTCGAATTTAGTACCGAGCACTATCAATAGAGTGCATTAATTGTATTCTAAAACACACTAGCACGTTATTTGAAAATTAGTATAATGTGTTTAGTGAATTGTAAGGGATTGTGATGGCAAAGACAGCAATGACTCAACTAAGCAAGTAATGAGAAACAAGAATATCAGAAACAGAAGCAAAATACATCTAATTTTCACACTAGTACTCTCCATCTCTCTACATGGTGCAGAGACATGGACACGCAAAGTTGCCGGCAGGCTGAGACTTGTCGCCTTTGAAACGTGGCGCTGGCGCCGAATGTTAAGAATGCCGTGGACCACCCGCCGCACCAAAGCCTCTGCACTTGAGGACGTCAAGATAGAAAATGTGCAGCGTCTATCTTCAATCTGTATGCAGCGTCTAATACGCTAATTTGGTCACGTAGAGGATGCTGATAATCTGGAGCGTTTAATGGTGATAGGGAAGGTGGAAGAAGAGACCTAGAGACAAGAACCTGTTCGGAGCTACCTGTCAGCGCCGCACTCCACAAATCCTCAGCAGTAAGGAAGCGATTAAGAAGAAGAAGAAGGAATTCATCACTACTTCCATCTCTGTGGGACAGCTAGTACACACAACAGTAGTTACAGCACTACAGCACAACATTGATAGATGATTATAGTAATCGTATATTTCTTCACGAAATATATACGCAAACATATCTGAACACGTAGAATCATTTCGACATATGTTCGGGTAAGAGTTACTCATTTGTGAAAACTATGTGCACGCACGTCCGCCGGCGATCGAGTAAATATTCATATAGTGCCTGCTCTTAACCCTCAGTTAGATAGACGTTAGACGAGAGGCAGGATGAAAGACACATTAGGTGTGTACGTGCGTGTTTTCTATAGAGTTAATGTAAGTAGTTCTCAAAAATATGAAATTTTTGAAAATGGATAACCGAATCGGGCACACCAGTGAAGCGGAAATATTTAGAAGTGCAAATTCAAACAAATGGCGTTTCTGGGCACAATGATTAATTTCACAATTGCTAATGAAACATATCGTATTATATACACTACACCAATCCCAATTTCATTGACGTCCGCAACAGGATCACGCACAATCAGTTAATCTACTGTGATTGACAGGTACATGTTTGAAGCGTTGACAAATGACATGATAAATGGCTACATTGTCACGGGTATCAAACGAAATTTGAAATTTTTTAAGTCACTTAAAATGAATTTTAATGATGGATTTAAAGATGGGCAGAAAAGAAAAAAATAACAAATTTTACTTTGGAAGGACGATTTTGTAGATGACATCTTGGTAATGAGTTACTTTTATGATTCAATTATATATAAGTTTGTTGCAATCAACAATATCACCGGTACATGAAAGATGGTCTCTTATTTAACGATAGTGTGTCAGGCTTACAATGCCAAGATCTACAATGAAAAGTGTGAAATGAAGAACATTTTTTCATTTCTTATCCAAATTCTCTCCCACTTCACTTCGTCAACTTACAAGGTATTCTATATCACAGGAGCTTGACTTTCCCATTCAAAAGAAAGTACGACTTAACGCTCATTTTTATGTTCGCCGCGTACTCAAGCATTCCACGTGGCGTACAAGATAATAAATTGCTACTAACGACACACACGTGACACCTTGCACGGCGGTGCGCGGTGCAGATAGCTGAATATATTACATTCAGCGAAGCGTCGAGTTATGGGGACCTGGTACCTCAGGATTAAGGAGTTTATGCAACGGCTTACAAACTAGCTTCGACGTGAAAGGGCTTAAAGCAAGCCTTTTATGCCCGTGTCAATGGCTAAGAACGCTATTCATCTACTATTAATTCGGATAAACCTTTAATAGAGAGAGAGACTATTGTAAGTTCTAACGTAGGCTTAGAGACGAATTTCGAAGGACGCAAAATAATGCGTGCGTGTTGACTTGTGGATATGAAATACGTGGGCATTAATCCAGGCAAAATTGCATCATTAAACGCAGTCTAAAACTAAATAAAATTAGCTCCACAACGTACGTCAACGTAGGCAATACTTCTAATTATTCTCAAAAAGTTTAAAAGCCTGTTATAATTATTAATTCAAAGATCGCAAACGCAAAGAAAAATTCGATCTGTATGCCAAGCTAAAAGTGTTTGTTACAGATCTTTGTGTTGGATTTTTTGAGCTTCATCGCCGTAACCGACACTTGTGAGAGATTTATGAAGCTTCTCACTCAGCCGGTTCCTTTGCAGCTACTAAAGTCTGACGTGAGATGTCGCTGCATCAATTGTAATACTTATTTTTATTAAATATCGTGATGCTTTACTACCGTGACATCCATTTATATTAAGTGAAATTATCCCACTGGTTTCTTATAATCATAATAAATATAATTATACGATGATCAAACACAAACCAATTTGTATTAATAATTACAACATCTTTGGATCTTTGTACTCATTATTATTACAAAATGGAGGAGTAATTTCACAAAAAAATAAGTGAACATCATAGTATTAAAACATCATTCCATTTAATAGAAATCAACTTAAAAGTCATATTACTATCACGTGAGTTTCGCTCCGCAAGCGTAAACGAACTGATAGTTTTTGCACTGACAATCAATGACGGAAAGGCTTGCCACATTTTTGGATTCCACGCGAAACAAGAATTTGTTTATTAAAGCCTTTGATGCCATCGACCCATGAGAGCAAATACCAGACAGATTTGCAAAGCGCTAACTTTTTGACAGGTAAAATACTCTTCGAACATTGAACACAGAAAATTGCTGACTATTTGTAGATACGCAATATTTCATAAATAAAAATACACTAAGGTATAAACACTAAGGTGAACTTTTGTTTTCAATAAGCCTAAGTACTTTACTCACATCGTTGGTAGAGACGAACCAGGCCATCTCGGTGCTAGAGGCGAGCTGGCCGTTGACAAGGCACTTGATCTCGCTTTTGGTCCATCGGTTGTATATGTACACTACCGCTATCGCGTACCACCTGCGTAAAGAATCAAGTAATCGATACTAATCATAGGTTGTATAAACAGGAAAGAAGATTTGACTTGAAAAACAAACCATCTTAATCTGTCACATAATTATATTCTTAAAGACTAACCGCGTAAAGCAGACTAATAATCTATGGATCGGTTTACAATTCGGCAGAACAACTATTTAACACGATGCCAGCCTCTGGTTTTTTATTTCCATCCAATAAGATTCCTCACTCTTAATAGCTTGGACGTGATTACTGCATTTCGGTAGATTACACTCAAGTCGATGGTATTTCGAATTGTCAATTGGAATTCCGGAGCCCAAATTTACGTTACGGTCCTGTTTGCTAAATTTTATTCCCTCCATGTTGTTGAGGGATGAAAACTCGAGAAGCACTCACCTCCTAGGCTGGAACTCATATTTGACGCAGTGTTGGAAACCCTTCCCCCGCACCTTCATCGAGGTGAGCACGAGGCAGTTGCCCACGAAGTGCGCTGTGTACCCTACGCCTTTGCTTGTCTTGAAGCTGCAACAAAGTTCAGGTGTTGTTTAGCTATCTAAAGACTACAACGCTGAAGTTCCAAAAAACCATAATCCATATAGCAGATCAAACGTCTCTTTTACGACATATAGTGATGGAACAAGCAAATCGTGCACCTAGTTGTAAGCAGCACGCTTACACTATTACAGTTACACTGCCACTCAAAGCTATGAATCGCAAAACACTGAAGAGCAGTGTCATTGTACCCGTCACCCTGAGACATAAAGTCCCAGGTCCCAGGTACCTGTAGTTTCACCAGCACCCTAATCCGGCTAACTGCTTAGGGACTCGAATGTGTATAGCGAATGAACTCTTTCACAAGAACCTGTAATGCTATTAAACCAATCCATATTATGGACATTTACAATCAAATAATTGCATCCTTACAGAATTGGCAGCATAAAGACAATGGAATGGCTAAGAATAGGATAGCTATAGGTACCGATGAGGTTTTTCGATGATGTTTGTATAAGTACGGTGTACTGTTATCAGTACAATGTCAGTAACAACTCTAAATGGTTGTCACGAACACAGAAACAAAGTCATCCACAAAAAACTATATGTTGCAATTAGTAGATTTTATTTTCATCCCGGTTACGAAGTGGAAACATCTGCAATCCACTTCGTATTCAAAAAACTTTTTTAAAAAACTAGAGTGATAAATAACACAGCAAGCTTTTTTGCTGGTCCAAGAGATGTATTTACTTGGCTGATTACGTATATAAGTCGAGGTACCTACGTAACGTTTTGCGCAATGACCCGTATTCTAAATGAACGAAAAATACTTCCAAGGAGACAGACACCATACTTATTAACGTGAAATCGGCTTAACCTAGTTTGAAAAAGCTTTATGTCCCTACATGTTCGTATCAACGATTTGAGCGGAAGAAAAATGCGCAACGTCTTTTTCACTCTTGTTACTGTCACAACCCACATACTAACCCTAATACCGCATGGATTCTATTCTTGGTGTTTTGTATTTAGAGTTCTCCACCATCAAGTGTTAATAAATCAGAGAAATTCCCAAACAGTTGGGAATATTACTCTGTTATCCTGGTACTCCACATAATCGAAGTAGTGATACTAGATGTGGAATGATACATTTCATATCCCCGCTTCCCCGCTGCGGCTTATTCAACAACTTTCATCATATTGGAGTGGCACTTAGTGTTTCGAGTACAGCTGCAATTGCTCTATGATATCCCGCTAGTTTTGGATCTATTTCCGCAGCGAGTGAAACTGTGTCTGTAGTAGTCTGGGGCTATCTGCCTGCAGAGCGAAGTTTCCATTGCTTTAGAGTATTGAGAGAATAGTCTAGTGAATCAGTTCAGTCACTGATATTTTGTTATTTAATTTATTTCCTATATATGTATTTATCTGCCAACCAAATTTAGCTCAGTATTTACAGAGTTTTAATGACTATTTACAAAAACAACCTCTAGAGTTTCTCAAACATTCTTGTCACGGGCTTTACAAATGTGTTTACTTAATGCGATGATTTCAAACGTAATTTGCTTGCCTTTTAAGACTACCGCTATAAATGAAGATATTTATGAAATTGAATTCGGACTAAGAGAAAGGTTGTAATCAGGAGTAGCTAACAATTAAACTTACCAATACAAGTAAGGTTTCTCCCGTTCAATGTTGACTGAGTTGATGGGGTCGAGCCGGAACCACGTGGTGAATGTAAAACCGTTCTCGTACGGCCACCGGGCGAGGGGCGGAAGGACTACCGCCTGTAACAACATCAACATAAATAATTATAACAATCAGAAAAATTAATTAGGAATTCCTTCTTAACCAAGCGAAGGCAAGCTTTCAGCGGGTGACGATGATCATGTGTATGCTATTCCCGCTGCTGGTAACTGTACCCCTAAACTTCTGAAAGTTATGCATCTAGAACAACTTCGTAAGTTAACTAAAAAGTGACATGATAAAAAAACCTTTTGAAGACAACGTAGTTGTCATCGACCTTTTTTGCAACAATATATTTTCGGTAGACATCCTATCTCTGCGGCTGAGCACCGAACGTAAAAACTTATCCTACGTCACACTTGCAGGAGTGTTGATAAAAACTGTACTACTCTTATTCTTCTATTGATTATCAAGACCTTTACGCATGTTAAAGTCATTTGAAGACGCTAAAGAATCTTTTAAAAAATCTTTATCAATTAAACTTTGCTACATTTACAAGAACGCAAACAAACTTCAAACCTCTCATTATGAATTAGTAGGAAATGAAAAAAATAATAATACTTGGTACTTGGTGTAACGGACTGGTGTCCACAACTCGACGTCAAGGCGCCTATTTTGCGTGAAAAAATAATAATTAAAAAAATACAGTTGACTAATCTTGTAGTGTCCAATTAGACCTAAAATGAAACAGTAAAATAACCGGCCAGACTTTAAAAAACATGGCATTATTTTGGGGATTTTATTAGTGTTCCGCTATATGTGCCGGCGTGTGTACTTCTGTCCAAGTTTTAGTGAAAAATATAGGTATATATTGAAAATATAATGACATTCAATTCCGAGCGTTGATTTACAGGGTTATTTGTAAAATACTAACAACCTCCCAGGATTAGATCACCAAAGAATGACATAACGACCTGTCCTGCGCCGCTTGCATCCAGCGGATTCCCGCAGTCTTCACCAGATCATCAGTCTACGGTCTGCCGCGTAGTGTAATAAAAAAAGTTACATACAAAAATCGTTGTTATCTTTATTTGAGAAAACGTGAAAATGAGTGAGCGGAGTTACTACTGGGTGCCATTGATCATTATAAAAATTTACAAAAAATTTAATAATGGCAATAATTCTATAGCTACGTAGATAAATCTTTTTGTTCTTGGTTGTTGAAGGTTACCGGTTCAGCCGTTACAAGATTTTGTATTTGATAAGTAGAGACTTTGAGGAAATTTGGAGGCAGGATTAGGAAGAGAGAGACAGAGAAAAAAACGATCCGACTAGGAAATACATGAACAAAAAAATACATAAGTATTATGAGAAATATTATATACTTATACATAAGAGCTACGCCCTAAAACACAATTCGTAGATGTTAGTTGAAAAGCCGCCCGCCACAGCCAGAAATGGAACTGGGTCAGACACGTCTGTTGCATGTTAAGCGAGCTGCGGACAAAGACCCAACGCAAGCCGGAGATGTGGAAGGCCTATAAGGTGGTGTGATATGAGATCTTCGTCTTTAAGGGCGTTGAATCGCAGTGTGTGGAAGAAAGGAAGAGAGGCCTTTGCTCTCTGCAGTAACGGCTGAAAAATGAAATGAAACCGAGCTACGACGGAGTTTCTCTTCCTGTCACCTCTTGCTTTGAGTAGCATCATATTCGATAGATGAGAGAAAGGTATCTCAACGCGCGCGAATTTTGTCTCCATTTTGTCTCCTCATGGCCAGCCTCGAAACATCTTTAAGTTGTCGTCATGATCTCATAAAACCATCACAAATAAAGTGTACGAAACAGCGACAAAACAATTTCATAAGTACCAGGACTGCACGAAAATAAACAGTCGTGACAAAATATTCGCGGAAATACGATTATAATGCTCCCATATAAAATATCACGGGTCGCTTCCACGACCCTTATTTTTTGTTTCGCGGAAATTTCAAGGGAAATTTATGCAAAAAGGATATTTATCCGGTTCACAGTGTTTATCGCTCGTCATCTGTACTTATGTTTGCGCGGTAATCTGTGCTTACGTCGCGTTTATAAATGACGAACAATATTCCAGGAGCACTTTTTTACGTGAGATGGTATTTCAAATTTAGAATACAAACAAGACTTAAATTTAGGGCTGGAAGATTACGCATTACATCGCCTGTTTCAATATCTTTTGTGAAATACGTTGTAACACAGCGGATGGGCCATTTCTGTGCGAACTGTGGCACTTACATTATTCAAGTAGGTGTATAGTTATTCTATATGCTGCATCAAAATTGTACAGGTGAAAAATTCATCTTCAAAAATGAAATACACTAAAAAGTTTATCGATGCAGGTTATTTTCCCTAGATGAATTTATTCAACATCTTAACCAATTTATCCGCGCTGTAATTATTAGTTCTCAACCCAATAAAGAAAATCCAGGGCGAATAAGATAAATAGCGAGGCCACGTCTTACAGACGTACCAGGCAAACAGAAACAGACAGAAAGCGCGTCAGCCTGACGTCAGATCTGCCGGATAAGCGCGACGGAGAGAAATGGACTGCCCGGGACGACGAGATAAATAAGAAAAACCTTCGTGCGTCTTTCGGAAGGGTTCAGAACAATTTTGAATGCCACAGCTGTGCGGAACCTTTGTTATTTATTGTCATAGGCATAATATAGACAATAAAAGAAAATCGGTGAAATAATCGTTGAACCAACCAACCAAAATTGGTCTGTTTAAGTAAGTCGACTTCTTTAAGAGAAAAATAAATACTGTGAGCTTACTGTGAAAATAAAGACGAAAAGCAGACATGTTATGATGAAGAAAATGCCTATACAGAAATCAATGAACTGCGCGGATATTTTAGACTTACTTTTCATATATTGTGGAACAAATGACGATATTTCCATGTAAACGTCAGGAACCCTAAAAGCCGGACAGATCTCCCAGTATGTCCCGCGGATTATGCGCGGCAGTGTTTGAATAAGAATTGCCAATAACGAGGGGAGGTCGTTTAAACGACGCTCGTACGACCTACTGGTTGTCTGGTATCGTGATCTCCCAGGGGGAATTGTTTGCAAAGCGGAAAAAGAAAAAAATTACGCACTGAGATAGTTTCATAAAATCGAAATTGCTGAGTCAATTCTGAAATAAAACAGTGGGTTAGTAGTGTTAAACTTAATAGGTTAAGTTCATTGACTTACAAATAAATGGACGACGGGTCTAATACAAAAACCACGAAAAAAATGTTCCAAGTCAACCTATTTAAACGTAGTAACATGTCAAGGAATATGAAAAAGCTAAAACGTTGAATTTAAATTGTAATGTCATCGCAGTACTGTCTAATTTTGCTTGCTTCGCAGTCAGTCGACCAAACGAAGACTAGAGCGTGAATGACGCTCTGTATACGATTTGAACGCCCTATAAGTTCGGACACTTTTTAGCGCGGACCCGACGTCCATATAATTGTAAGTCAATGGTTAAGTTATTAAAATTTGTTACGTGTTTTAGACAACCATGTCATTGAAATTGCGAGTAAAAGCTAGTTATGAAAAACAAAGTACGTATACGTCATGCGTTATTTATTATTTAAAGTAATTGCCAGAAATGGATGTGCATAATAAATTAGACGGCGGGTTCCCGGAGGAATTAAAAATCTCAATTAAATAGACTGGCCTAATACATTCCTTTTATGAAAACGATGATAACAAAGAAACAAAGGGAAATGAAGAAAAGGTCAAGATTTGTAAGGCTTCCATTATTAGGCTAATTTAATTTGTACCATTTAAAAGTGGCTGTTGTTAAATAATTTTACCCGTCTCGGTCTGGGATCAAATTTTTAATTTTCTCCCCGAAGAGCGAGAAATTGTGCAACATCTTCAACTTAAATTATGAATTCTGACGGCTCTGGAGAGATTAACTCGTAGAAAATACAAAATTAGAGCGTTTGAAGTATTTATTTTGATGTTTTTGTGTATTAGTTAGATAGGTATTATTACAATTTGGGGTGTATTTAAGAAGTCTCCCCGCGCGTCGTACCATACCTTTCTTGTAGATCTGGCGCACGCTGGGTAACAATCGGTCGTAACAAGTACCTTATGACGACAGGCAACTGGCGAATCATTTTATCACGACACGATATCGATGGCAAGTATTATAGGGTATGCCATCGATATGACAAGAAGAAGAAGAAGAAGAGGAAGATTACAATTTAATCGGAGTAACGTGAAGTAATGGTAGATTTAAAAGATTTTTTTAACCGACTTCAAAAAAGGAGGATTCGCTCAATTCGACTGTATTTTTTGTGTGTATGTTACGCGATTACTCCGGCCATTTATGGATTCATTTTGAAGATTCTTTTTTTTTTTTGAAAAAAAAAAGTGGGTGCCTCAATATTGGTCCCAATTAAATTTTAAGAAAATATTCCACCTGCAACGATGGCATACTAGGGATAAATCCGGTTTTGCGCACTTTGCAGTTACCCATTTCAATAAAACTTGGCAAATTGATATAATTCCTCGATTTTTTGAGGTCTTTTTTTTATAAAAAGTTATAATTATTAATAATTCAGGTATAATAATGGTAAAAAAGAAATGGTGCAAAAGTTATCATTTTCATAATTCTACAACAAAAAGAGACGCAAAACATATCAACATTTATTTTCTGCTTGTCTTGTAGCTGTAGAGCTCGTTTTGAAAGAGCTCGTTCAGGGTAGTACTGCCACCTTATCTATTTCTGCCGCCAAGCAGTAATGTCAGAATTACTATGTTCCAGTTTTGAAGGGTAAGGGTGCTGATGAAATGACAGGCACATGGGACTTGTCAACTTATGTCTCAGGGTGACGGGCGCAGTGGCAGTGCCCCTCAAATCGTTGCGATTTAAAGCTCTGAGTGGCACTGTGACTGTTATGGACAGACGTGTCGCTTACCATCAGGCGCACGACTTGTTCGTCCCGTCACAAGACGTTTTAAAAAAAAATTACAAACCATCTTCAATATTATCACATTGGCACTGTTAATATAATAGTGTAACTCAAAAAGTGTATTTCTTCAGAATCGATGAGAAACTAACAACTCACTTCCTGTGAAAGATAATTAAAATTTATGTATAGGTTACAATTTATTACAGACATCAAAATAATGTTATATTTTTGAGTAAGGAATGTTTTGTCCAGAACTAACACACAAAAAGTTTGTCTCATTTTGAGTAAAGTAGATATCTTTTATTTGTTTTTCACAATATTCTATCGACGGTTGTATGACGTGTAGAGATTCAAATTTTACGTTCAGCGATAGCACAATCTTGAATTTCACATATTTTGAGTTACAACAGTAGTGCGGTATCTACGAAAACGTATCTACTTGAAATATTCCAAGCCAGAAATTTTATTCTTTATGCAATATATTATGAAAAAATTGCTAGCTCCAAATGCAATTATGTTCTTTCACCTCCACACGACGTTACATTTGATTTTACGGTGCATGAAACACGCAATCAAAATCCTTAGGAAGATCAAATCGCGGTAAGCCACCGTGAAATACGACTGGTGTTTATTCAAAACATCCCGTTAACGGCTAACCATTACTCTTCATACTATGTTAAGATAAAAAAATAAAGGCGTTCGGAATAAGACGGGTTCGAAACACCCATTTCAAACTGTAAACCAAAATAAACAAAATTCGTTATTCTAAACAAAGCTAATAAATGAGGTTTCAAAATTAAACCCTGTAGAACACCTCATTTTATGAAGTTTTTTTCGGCACAGAAGGAATCGAAAAACTGAGTGCTTTAAATATGACGCTCGAATCAATACAGTCAGTACAAATTAAATTCCTTCGACAAAACGATTTCTAAAAACATTTCACGGAATAGGAATCCACTTGTTCTCAAGTGGCGAACTTCAACAGTTCGATACGGTACAAACAATTAATTCTCAAATTATTACAATCTCCACAAGTTCAATAACTTATCCGGGAATTTAAATCGGAATTTGAATTGGAGATAATTTAAAGCTCTGTGATTCCCGGGACTTGATTTGTTTAGCTTTAATGAGTTGGTTCATGTTTTATTAATTTATTTGCATTTGACTTATAAAAGCTGAAAGTGTACGATTTATTTTCGAAATAGAATTGAATAATTGATTTGCGGTTGCGTGGGTCACTTTAAATTAAATGTTCAATATTCGATTCTCGATGTAATTATTACTTTAGAAAATATGATAATACAACAAGACAGAAGAATCGTTGCACTTCTAAGAATATAGAAAGTTCTGGGACATTTGATGGAATGCAGATGACATTGCAGAATAGAAACCGTAGACAGCGAGCTGGCGTCGGCGGCGGCGTGGCTGCCAATTGACGACTAAAACGAAGGCTCGCTACCATAGTACACATGTGTAATATATAATACAATATAACTATGCATAGGTTTGTAGATAAATGTAATTAAATCGAAAAAAAAATTCATTTGACAATATTGTCAGAATTGTGGACCGTAGATGGGTAAGACTTGCACAAGATCGTGGTGGACGGTAAAAACTACGGGAGACCTATACCCATCAGTGGATGAAGTCAGGCTATGGACTATGATGATTATGAATAGGACACATACATAAATATAGGAAGTTCGATTAAAAAAAAGTTTCATAACAAAATTATAAAAAGAAATAATTTAAATCAATCATAGTGGTAGTAGTGCAATGGGGGAACCGTTCACAGTTGAGGAATTGGCAGTTCGAATTCCCGTAGGGCCATGTATCTATGACCTACATTTCGAAGTTACGTAGCTTTGTGAATGTTTCATAGCAAAATACTTTGCTAGTGGCGAAGGAAATATGTATATAGAAGACGGTTACAACGGTAAAAAACGTGTAACCCGCTAGTGCGGTGGTCTATGGCCAAGACCGGTCTCCTTAACATTTACAGTTTCTAGTTCACGCAAATGCAGTCTTTGACGGCCTCCGTCGCTTGCACACCAGTTTTCATGGCGGTTTTCATATGCGGTCCCAGGTTCGATCCCCTGTCGGGTCAATTTAGGAAGAAAAACTTACATTTCTATATTGTCTCGGGTCTGGATATTTGTAGTACCGTCGTTGTTTCCGATTTCCATAGCACAAGTCCTTTAGTTACTTACTTTGAAATCTAAGCAACGTATGTGATATTATTGTTGATGTTGTTGTTTTTGTTGCGCAACAGTGTAAAATAAAAAATTGGTAAATAAAATCGAAACTCAATTAGAGGCGCCGATATCGACCCCGGTATCTCTCGCATGTTAAGCGAGTGCTCTACCACCTGAGCTACGCCCCTTGATACAAGTGCTAGCGAAAATCCGCCATTACAAATACAATTCCACTCGGGTGTGAACAGCATTGTATCTCGTATCTCTATCGATTCATAGAATACTTGCAATGACGCACCTTGTATAAGACAACCTTGCACTTATGTATTATGCGTGCGTAGTTTGCACGCGATTCAATTGAAAGTTAACGTATGTGAGTTAAAAAGTATAAACGAAACTTCGGGGAAAAAGAGGAGTTAAAATCGAACTACAAAGTTTACAACTCAGAAATAACAACTTATAAGCGATTGGATTTATGTCTTTTTTTGTTTTTGTACGGTACGTATAAAAACATGTTTTGGCGAATAACTAATCTTTGAGTAGACTGGCCGAAGAAGCATGAAAATTTCGTCTAACCGCATCAAGAACTCATTTTTGACAAAATTGACTTTAACGGACTTTCTTCCGCGAAATATCATTATGTCCTTCGCTACAAAGTTTCAGGACAGATTTTAAGCATCTCGAGCGTTGTGTTTGAGGCCTGCACTATGCTTGAGTGATTTCTTAAACTAATTTTGAAATGTTACAACTACCGCAACAATAAAATTTAATTAGTTTTAAATTTAAATATAATCGTATCAAAATGGCGGCATTCACGAACACTCTTGTTCGGAACACCATCTTTGTTACGAATTTTCGTTATGAAGCAATTTGAAGTTATAATTGGTTTCATTAATTAATCAAATCATTCACTTAAGCAAATGTGGCAGCTAAATGGCAAAAATGAATCCCTATATCGTCTTCGTTACCAGAAATTAACGTAACGTCGAAGTAGTAACAGAAAAAAGTTATTTAAATAAGTCTATTCAGTATTTAGTGATCTCTATTGTAATAGAAATAATTCACTGCGACAAAATTGTACGCAGCTTTAGCAATGTACGTAAAGATACATTGCGTGTTGTGTGTCATGTTCCTTAGACCCTATCCATACAATACAAAACAGATACTGTTTATTGCACGGCAAAATAATACACGAGTTACAGCAGGTGACACATTTACTAAAAAACGGATAACTCACATATTTAAGTCGAATTTTTACTCGACAAGTTTCGAACCAATTCGTGGTCTTTAATCATGAGATTTCGCAGCGGTGACTCAACGGAAACTGAGTTGAGTTAGACGGGTTTTAGTTAATATGTCGGAATCTCACAGTGGTTTTCTATTTAAAACAATATGTGACGTTATTCCTGGCAAGCAAGCTCTTCCAGGCAACTTCCACGATATATCACGGAGTGTGCGAGGAAATTGCACGATTTAATTCCGCCTTTCCATCATCGGGAGAATAGACGTAGGCTGGGGTTCCTCCTTTATGTTGCGGATATTCGAAGGATTCGCAGGAAGCATTTCCCTTCCATATCTATATGGCGAAGAGCTACGGTATGGAATTCCATGCCTACAGACTTGTTTCCTGTACAAAATAACTAGGGCTTTTTCAAGGCAAGAGTGAAGAGGCATTATTCAGGTGTATAAGCTCCACCGTCGACCTCATCATCACTTTCCATCAAATGAGATGGAGGTCAAGTGCACAATTATTTTTTTATAAAACAAAACCTCGAGGTGACGGAAGAACTTTAAGAAATTATGATAATGAGTGGGTGAAATGAATGCTACCTTTATAGGAATTTAATGCCTATATTTCTCATTTCACTACCCTTAAAAATAAATATATCATATACCGCTTCTACTACACTACGTCAATGATAACTCAGTAGCAGTAGAGCTCCATGTGAAAGAGTTCGTCGAGGGAAGTACTGCCACCTACAATGTTTCTGCCGCCAAGCAGTAATGTGACCATTACTGCTTTCCGATTTTGAAGGGTAAGGGTGCTGATGAAATTACAGGCACATAGGACTTGTCAACTTAAGCCTCTCAGATCTTTGCAATATAAATCTCTGAGTGGCACTGCAACTATTATGGAAAGACATGTAGCTTACGACCAGACACACGACTTGTTCGCCCTGCCATTTGATATTATGGAAAAAACTTCCACATTTATGTAGTCGACAGTAAGAAAATTGAAATTCCATTTCAATGACACATATTCCTTGAGATCATTAAGTATTTTGCACAAACGTTTCATGCGTAAAATACAACGAAAATTACACAGTTAGAGATATTATTTAAATGTAATAACGACGACGTTATTTGTGAAAGCACGCGACTGTACCTTAAATACGTATAAATGAAATATATCAGTACTAAATACAAAAACTTCCAAAAGGAAGGTTATTTTGCCAACATTTAATTAGGTTTTGAAATAAATTAACAGTTTTTATTTAAGACACGTTACAAATTTGAATCGGCATAATAGGCATTTTGCGTTAATCCAATTGAATTAATTAAAGAAATATATAGAATTATACAGTTTTTGTAAAATAGAAAGGAGAGGAGTCGTCTAATGCTTTCGAGTCAGCTGTTTGGTCACAATTGTCGTAGTCATCTTTGACCATTATACCAAGTGACGGGACGAACAAGTCCGTGCGCCTGGTGGTAAGCGACAAGCCTGTCCATAACAGTTGCAATGCCACTCAGAGCTTTAAAACGCAAATATCTGGGGCACTACCACTGCGCCCGTCACCCTGAGACATAAGTTGACAAGTCCCATGTGCCCGAAATTTCACCAGCACCCTTACCCTTCAAAACTGAAACACAGTAATTCTAACATTACTGATTGGCGGCAGAAATAGGTAAGGTGTCAGTACTTCCCTGGTCGAATACTTTCACAAGGAACTCTACTTCTACTAATACATAAACTCTATTGGGTTTGAACGTCCATCGTCATGTCGCTTCACTAGTCTTAACTAAACTACTAGTTAGATGGCAGCACTTTGTAATTTCAATATAAAATCGATCGTCGTAACTTGTAATAATAGGTATTGAACTCTCCACGATGTGTCAACAGGGTAAAGTTTAAGCCATATTAACAATCCAGAATTTGTTAATTCTTTTTAAATTTAAAACTGCGACCAATCATTATCAAGATTTCATAGTGTCTCAAAACTAAGGATGTATCAGTTTTGGCGACAGCGGTTCTGATATTAATCGACGCTCTAGGCATTTTCATTGATTTTTTCTTCTACGGTGTTCACAGAATCGGGGGCCAATAACTCGAGGATTTCCCGTTGCGACTTCGGTACAGTGGGCAACGGGCTTTAGTATTCCCGCATTTCGCAATATTCGACCAAGGCCATACCGACGTACGTCTCTCGTAAAAGTCGTAAAAATTTTGTGAATACGCCATCATCGTGTTTTTTCAAAAGGCCTTTGCAGAACAAATTTATGAGATAAATAAATTTAAAAAAAAAAATGTATTTATAAACCGACCACATACTGGATCCTTTTGTTTTTAAAACATGTAATAATAACAGAATGTTTGAATATAATAAATTATTTTCGGGCACCAATCATGAGCGGGAAAAATATCTGAATACATGGTCCCCAAAAACGATATTCGCTATAATCACCTGCTCTGGTCAATACAGTAAAGCTGGAAATAAATAATACATAGATGGGTGAAGTCCCTTTGTGCCATCCAAAGGAAGGTATTTAGTGGTCCTTTCTATAATCATTAACCACGACGCATTTCGTAATCAAGTCGTTTTAATGCAACCACTATGTAATACTTTAAATAATCATAGCCTTCATCTACTCTAGTTACGTCGTATCTATACGTCACAGTGACGAAATCCACAAATGTCACGTAACTGACTCGCCTTGAATAAACAGTTGCCTCAATACGCAGGAGACGCATATTTTTAACAGTAGTAGTAACGGGGGCGTAGCTCAGATGGTAGAGCGCTCGCTTAGCATGTGAGAGGTACCGGGATCGATACCCGGCGCCTCCAGGAACATTTTTTGACGTTCTTCGTACTTTGGCTCATAATAATAATGCGCGTGCATGTGTTGCGGGTGCCATGGGCACACACATAGACAATCACAAATTACACCCAAACTCACGAGAGAAAGAAATGTAAGCCATATAAAAATTACCCCCGGCCAGGAAATCGAACCCGGGGCCTCGGCGTGGCAGACCAGCATGGTAACCGTCCGACCACGGAGGCAGTTCGAATTCTTGTAAGAAATAAATTTACCAATTAATACGCTTTGTCATTGGCTGGTTACCATAGGCCCATCTGTGCATGTGTAAACTTTCGTGACAAAGCTCGTTAAGAGATGAGCTGGCAGCATCACCTTATTACTCGATATCAAAGTAACAGCAATCATCCTAATCCTCTTGCCGTACGCGGTGAGATTGCATCAAAGCCTCCTTGTTGATTGATTTAAGAGTCCACTAGGAATGCGAAACTTTGATCCGATATATGGGCTACCACCGCAAAGCACATTATAGTTTCTATTTCATCATATCCTAAATACTACATTACAATTTGAAGCAAATATATTTATTGTATTTTCTCAAGATTGAGGGAAACGATCTAGAGGTGGAAGTTCGAAACGATGGTGTGACCAGGTGGCTGAAAGTCTGGTAGTACCAGTGAGCATCGCATTCCACCTAGCTAAAGACAGAGTGCAGTGGAGAAGATTGATTAACGGTGTACTTGATCAAAGTCACGATCCTCAGCAGTGAGAGACCGACAGAGGAGGAGGAACTGAAAAATCCGTCCAAAAAGTAGTGTCCTCGCAGTGAAATGTACTGTCAGCAAAGTCGACGTGTTACCATCTTAAGGGTGCTTTCTGGGTGCAGGCAGTTTGGTTTTGGCCAGCAACAATGTTAAAGAATAATAAATTAATGTTTTAGGATTCGGAAGGCTCCACCATTGCTGATACTATAATTTTATACAGTCTACCTCTAATTGGGATTTAGATTTTGGACTTCAAACTGTTGTTCGTATCTAGATGATGTGAAGTTGAATTTAAGAAGCACATTATATTTAATCGTTTTTCAAGATAAATATGCTAGTACGTATGTACGTACCGATCCTTTCCGGCCCGGAAAACTGAAAAAGACGTCCGGTCCGTTCCGGTGCGGCATCTGTCGGAGCACATTGAGTAGCTTCGCTGAATGACGGGGCTGGAACAAAAGACGTGTCATTAGATTTATGATCATAGAACGAACTCCTCGTTCTACTCACTTTTCATAAAATGTGGCTGCAAATTTATTTAAAAAGTGGTTACAACATTTTGAAAAATGTTTGAGTAGAAACTCATTTTAAAAAGACATTTAACTTACTTCTGTTTTTACTTCATGTTTTTTAAAAATAAAGCATTAGAGAATGAGGGGTAGTATGTTTGCACGAGTGAACTAAATTCCTTATACTTGACGTGAGCTCTATTCAAAGCAAATAAAACAAACGTGTTATTCTACAAAACTACCCCTAAAACCGAGATTTGAAATATTCATTAGTTGCTCAGTGCAAATAATGAAACCCGTGTTTTTTTGCGGGTCAAGTTTTGGACATAAAAATTCTATTATTACAGGTCATATGAATTCCTTTTCAAGGAACACAATTTTAAAGAGCGATGAAAACGGGTTCCTAGTATCAAGTTACTAGGTTACTAGGGTATCAAGTATTTGAGTAGAAAAATCATACATAATACTGGATACGGTTACCCAAAACTGGATACGGTTAGTACGTAGACAATTATCATTGTATCCTTTTTTTATTATCCTTCCTACAAAGTTCTACATTAATTAGTCTATTACAGTGTCTTAGTATATAAGTAAGGTACATGTTATTACTTTTTATATGTTTCTTTAAACACAATCTTGACACGAATGCACTGTACAACAAGCGCATGAAACTCTTTATCTTTATAAAGAGTCAATTAAATTCAGAATTTATACAATTACGTATAAGTCCATTTCAAAGGAGAGATAAGACAACAAAGTAGCCAAGTAGTTTCTATTATCATCCCCGCAATGCTTTCTAATTCTACCAGAACAACAGAGGCCGAAGGGAGTAAGCTCGGTAAGAAAACGACCAAGTGCGCTAGGCCGGCAGTTACGCGTTCAATTAGCGGAACCCGAGCGCTTTTCAAATTTGCATCGCTGCCATGCGGCCGGGTAATTAGCCGCGCAGACACGGCCCGGTTACTTTGTGTTTATGTTGGCCTGGTAGTGGCTGCTCGTCTTTTTAGTTCCGTTTTATGCCAACTGGGTTCGTTTAGGATCTTGTTCTTTTTATTGCCGCATACGTTGAGCATTTTGTGTTTCAGTACACCATTTAAGTTGACTCCGTGCATTTGTGGTTAAATGGAACCAATCTTATCGAGAGCAGTTAATAAATTAAAATTGAAACACTCAACGCGATCACTGAATATTCAGAACTTAGCCCAACTAATTTATCGCTCCAATAAACGCTTGTCTGCCCACTTGGCCATTCCGTCCGAAAATTCTAACGCTCCCTGATTGAAAATATTTCTTGGCTGGTATTCCTTGGAGATAGGTCGACTTAGAACGGGACGTGTATGGAATTCGACGTAGCACCGAAATTACCTCCGATTGACCTCCAAGCGCTAAAAATATCTCGACAAACCTGCGCAAATTGGAAGTATCGTATTCAATCATCGCCCTTGGATTTTGTGCTACATGTAAATTGAATCTGGCCTCATAAATGTACGACAATCTGACAATTTTTCTTAATAAATTGGATACGGCCCCATGAATAACATATCCTAAATTTTATTAGAATAGAATAATATACTAGGAAAAAATAAAAATTCTATAGCATGGTAAGAAAACACAAAGTAATACTTAAAAATGATTTACCCATTTTCCGTTGACGGCTTTCATGGCGCTGAACAGCTGTTTGAGCTCCTTTACCGTCACACTGTAACTCGCCAGCACGCCCAGCATCTCGATCAGGAGATCTGGAACAAACAAGTGACAAAATGAGCATATTCATAGTATGGTCTATAAATCATCACCATGTCTCCTATCGCGACGATAGATTACATAAGAGGATGTAGAATCACATAATGAGCAATGCCTGAGCCATTGTCGGAGAATAACGCCTCTCAAATTAGAAAAGGCGAGAATCTAAAATAGATACCCATAACAATAATAATAATAAAGAGATAATAATAAGAATAATAATAATAATAATAATAATAATAAGAGTTTAAAATAAATACGAAAATAATAATAATGATCTACTATTTCAACACAAAGGGAAAAAATCCTATATAAAGACTAGCAATCCCTTGTGAGAGTCTGGAATCCATACTAAGCAGCGAGAACTGTTATCACTCTAGCTAACATTATACAGGATGTTTGGAAGGTGGGCACAAAGCTTTAAGGTGCAGCTAGTATAAACTATTTAGAAGTATTCCAGGCATGGCTGTCTTAGACGGAGTCTAAAATGTTTTATCAAATAAATTATTTTTATTTACTATACTATAATAATATAATAGATAATATACTATACTACACACAATACTATACTATACTGATAGCTGTAAAAGTATTAACTGGGTGATAAATCTTTCATAGATTTCTCATAGATGGCGCTAGGACTAAAAAGTCGTAGAAAAACCAAATACAAAGTCACGACGCAAGCACATAGAAAAATTCGTGAGGTCTGCTGGTTCGTTCCGTGGCTTAGTTGGTATAGCGTCTGACATGGTAAGCTAGAAGACGTCGGTTCGAATCCGGCCGGATCGAAGGAATTTTTTCTGAGTGTTCGATCTTTGTATTAATAATTATAATAAATTTACTGTTTTTCAAAGTATATATCAAACGCTTTTGCATTCATTGGAACCATTGTGAAAAGCAGTGGGTCCAGTCTTCCGCCGCTTCCGGGCTTTTAAATCGTAAACCTCTAAGTTTATATTGGATTATTTGAAATAAAAAGAAGTCGCATGGTCTGGGCTGCATGGCGGATGGGTCATCAGCTGCACACTTAAGGCCTCCAAATACGCATTCGTTATCTTAGCGGAATGTACGAGTACATACGTGCTGTCGTTGACGAACGGAAGAACGATATCGAGGACTTAATGAATTGTCTTCCAATAAACTTTGTTTATCATTTTACGGCACCACTCGACACACAATCGTTTCTGGTATTCTTTTAAATCAAGCGGTCTCTATCGAGTGCAGTTTCCGGACCTGCAGATGCACATGCAATAGCACTTGCACCTGGCTCATTCAAATCCCTAACACGTTACGAATTTGTGACAAATAATTTTTTGTCAGTTTCAATCAGTTGTCGTACGATATGAATATTAAATTCGGTAACCGCAGTCGCCGGCTGACCTTCACGTACATCGTCATGAAGATGATCACGTCCACGTCTAAATTCACTGAACTACGAGCAGACAGAGCTATGACATGGGGCTTCATCACCAAATGCCAATTGAAGTCTCCGACAACTCTCTTATAACTTAAGCCACATAGAAGACTGTAGAAAATCATGGACTGAAAATTTTCACACGGTCTTTTCAATACGACGTCACAATGAAAAAACAAATGACACGACTCATAAAGTAAAAAGTACCCAATCTACTCTCAGAGAGTTCCTTTTCCAAACATAGTATTTGTTTCTTTTATAGTGGCTAGTTCCAGGAACTTCCAGTATGCCTCACGAAGGCCCCACGTAACCTATCTAGTAATCATAGAAAAATCTTTTTAGTATAGGGCAAAGTGTGTATGTTCAGTAGTGTACGTATGTATTAATATAGGCTAGTATGTTTATCCATCAGGAGAATATTACCAGGCCTGACGCCAAATTGTTTTAGTAAAGTAGGTTTTGCCTATTTTTATTAGCCGGAATCCTATTACGGATTAACAATATTCTCTATTGCCCTGGTAATCGCTACTCATTCCCAGAACAAGGTTATACTTATATGTACGTGTGTCGCTCATTTACATATTGCTATCAAGTTGCAAAACACAGAAAACAAGTACTAGTGTTGTAGTACGTGTAGTCTAAATTGAATAGGAATAGGTTAGGTTCAGTTTTGCAGGAATGAATTTTTCTCGGGAATTTATTTCTAATTTAATGTAATGCAAAATGTATTTATTTTTAATCCATGGATACATATACTATGTACACCACTTTTGTACATTATGTTTGTTCGCTTTATAAACAAAAATATAGACACAAGGAATTCGGCTTTTGGCTATATAACGAATAAGCGAATATCAGACATCCATAATTTCTCAATTGATACAACGGGTATCCATTCAACCCGCATTGTTCGGAGCTTTAGCGAAACGTAAAGCGAAATCATATTTTATTAACAAGAAGAAACAAAAGGCAGAAACGAACGTGGCTAAAACACAGGAAGTCGGACACGTTGTAAATCGTCTAAAAAAACTCATTTAGCGGCAGCGGCTTAAAGGCCTGTGACGTCACGTAAATTATGACCACCTACTAGCCCCATCCCCTACTAAAGAACACTAGCTGGCTGCAACTTAAGCTTTCATACAAGTAAAACAAAAAAAGAAAGTCTTAGCTGTATTCTTATTATTGTCCGTTGGCTCCTAATGAATTAATTTATAATTTTTTTTTTCTTTTACTTTGTCGTGAAATTCAGAGCCAATACTAAATTACCTTCATTTCGGAGAACACATTCCATTGTTTTTAATGTATAACAAGTCCCCAATTGTATTACTTTTTCTCAATTTTACAAATTGTTTCAAATAAGCTTTTTCTCTCATTCTAATAAGCTTAGTTAGAGACGCGAATAAACAGAAACAAAAACAGCTTATTCTTACTCAAAACCTTCGAATAGTACTTTTTTTTAAATGGCACGTACTATTATACTTTAGGTAGAATATTATAAATAAATTTTACGTGCGTAATACGACGTCAAACGCGTCGTTGAACTGTAGTCTGCGCACACAAGGCAAGCAACATTTCAAATGTAGAGCTGTTTGGCAATGACAATGAAATTGATATAAGTAAGTATTGCTTTTCTAGATACTTGTAACCGGGGGCGTAGCTCAGATGGTAGAGCGCTCGCTTAGCATGTGAGAGGTACCGGGATCGATACCCGGCGCCTCCAGGAATATATTTTTTTTTATTTTTCAATGGAGTTTTACGAAACCGTCATCTCTTTTTCGCAAGATACCTAAAACTTACGTAATTTCTGTACATCCGTTAGTCTGTAGGTTACACACAGTTATTTTATTCGCTCGGTTTATGCACCAATTGTCATGAAATATTATGTGAATTAACATATTGATAATGGTAAAGTAGATGCGAAAAGTGAACAAAAATTAACTTCTTTCGATCTCCATAGAAAGATACGTAACAAAAAATTACACCATTT
This sequence comes from Hyposmocoma kahamanoa, assembly GCF_003589595.1. Taxonomy (NCBI): domain Eukaryota; kingdom Metazoa; phylum Arthropoda; class Insecta; order Lepidoptera; family Cosmopterigidae; genus Hyposmocoma; species Hyposmocoma kahamanoa. The sequence continues at coordinate 3,350,131 of NW_020654684.1, forward strand.
TATTTACACTCACTTTCTGAAAACCCAAAGAAACAAATTTGAGGATCAAATAAGATGCTACATTTTTTCCTGTATATATCATTGTAGTTTTATGAGAAAGTTTAATGGAAAAATACAGAAAAATAGAAAAATAAAACTTTGGTACCTGGAGGCGCCGGGTATCGATCCCGGTACCTCTCACATGCTAAGCGAGCGCTCTACCATCTGAGCTACGCCCCCAGTTACAAATACTGCATAAAATAAAAGCCTCGTTTGTATTAATTATGTCTAAACAGTACATGAGCAAAGCGACCACGATTTCGTAAGCAAGAATGTGATATTTACTTACAACGTGATAGTAAATCCTGGGATAGGCGCTGTCCGGGGGCGTAGCTCAGATGGTAGAGCGCATGCTTTGCATGTAAGAGGTACCGGGATCGATGCCAGGGGTATCAATGTTTTGTCAATATTTTTAATGGGCTCTTATGAGAACTATGATTGTTAATCGCAGCGTAACTTAAGTATTATTACGTAGTCATATTTAAAAAAAAAAATTAAATTAATCTGATCAACCGTTAATCTATATCCGTTCGTCCGTCAATGTACTCGCCCGGTTAATGCACCTATTTTCAGGAAAGTTGTATATATGTTGATGAATCAATAGCAGAAGTGAAAACAAACCGAATTAAGTTGTTTACCTATATAGAACTAAATACAACACAAAAAAATACACCCTCACCCTTAAGTAGGCTGTGGATTAGTGTTTCAAATTCAATTTTAGACACATTCAAAATGATAGATAATCTAATAAAAACCCAGATCTTTCACTGTCACATTTTCCTCTAAAACTGGAAATATAAAAAAAATAATATTCCTGGAGGCGCCGGGTATCGATCCCGGTACCTCTCACATGCTAAGCGAGCGCTCTACCATCTGAGCTACGCCCCCGGTTACAAATACTACATAAAACAAAGCCATATTTGTGTAAACATGTACGTGAACAAGGCGAAGAAAATATCGTACATGAAAATGTGATATTTACCCACAAGTTACGCCCCCAGTTGTGAGAAGTATATCCAGTCGATGCTTTTTATTCTTTATTTTCAATCAAGAGTTACCTGCCTAGCCCCAGATGTATCACGGTCAGATCATGGCTAAGATTCACTGAAAAATGGTTCAAAAAACGAACGAGTTCCATTCGACTATCGAACATTTAGTAGAGGCTAATAAATTTCTTTCTCATTTTGCAATGCATTTACGAGCATATATCTAAGCCAAGAAAAACCATGCTCCATCAGTTAATGTGCGCATATTGTTCCCGGGGAACAATAATCCCGGGGTTAAGTCCGGGACTGACCCGGGATTGGACTTAACCCCGGGATTTCGAGATTTCGAGTCTTCGGCTACGTTTTTGCGTTGGCTATTCCTAGAGGTAAAAAGAAGACTGGTTGTTTAAGCCTGGGTGTATAAAACCCGGGATTTTATGGGACTTGGGGTTTACAATTTAGTGTGCATGAAATTATACAGCGATTAATAATTAAATATACGGGTAACAAATTTGAATAAGAAAATATATAATAAATAAAAAATTTAGTCTGGAACATATTATATTTTCAAGTCGTACTTTGGAGTATTTTGAGCTACATCAGACATAGTACGATCCACTGCTAAATATAGATGATAATAGTGAAGATGTATTATAGATATGTTAGCATGGGATATCAATCAATACAAAGTAATATAGATGGCGACACTTGGATAAAATAATAAATATTGAATCTCGAAAATTTGAGGTATGGCATACTAAATAAGAAATATAAAACATAAATAAGAAATGCAGAACTATTTAAACAAATTTTTTTTTTCATTTACTATTATGATAATCGGTGAAAACAGTAAACTGTCATTGAATAGATTACAAATAGAACGTTTCTTAATGGTATACTTTTTTATTTCTTAGTTCGCAATGCATTGTATAGATGGCGGCATTTCTTTGAATTTATTTTCGAAACTAAACCTTTCAGCACTGACTTTAACTTTAAATAAAATATTTAAAGCACAGATTCAGCTTCTGAGCGATTTATTATTTGTTAATGTACATACAATATCGCCTGAAAAAGAGCAATAACCTTGACAAAAATGTAATAGATGCCATCTGTTGGCCTTTTCGAATATTAATACAATCGAATTACGGGTTTACTCGGTACTATATACTGATCAGCGTTACGAATCAAAATAATCGTCCGAATAAATTGAGTTACGAGCGTGACATTTCTTTGTACGAAATTGGGTATCTGTACTGTATATGATCTGTGATATTAGTAAAAAATCGCAGTCGTAAATGTATAACTGTGTTCCTCTTGATTTTATCACACCAGCCGAGTCTTCCCTCCAGTTACAAGTTGCAGTGGTCAATAGGATAAAAGTTGGCTGATGTAGAACTAACTTGGCGAAATTGGGCAATATCAACCCGACTCAATATCAATGTGCTTGCCCTTACATATATAGACGTGAAACATGGATACTAAAGCTGCAGGAAAAACATAAATATTAACGGCCGAACGGAAGACATTTCGAAAGATTCTGGGACCAATGAAAGGAGAATCTGGGAAATGGAGGACCAGATTCAATAGAGAGATGGAAGAGATAGTTTCTGAGGCGAACATAATCGGGGAAATAAAATCTGCCCGACTTCGCTGGCTAGGACATGTGGAAACAATGGGAGAGGATCGAGCTGCCAAAAGAGCGTATTTGGGGCAACCTAGGGGTCATCGTGCAGTGGGCCGTCCAAGATAACGCTGGAAGGATGAAGTCGCCAAAGACCCAAAGGAGCTGAATGTGTTCGAATCATCGGAATTGGCACAAGACCGACAGAAATGGCATATTTTGGTGACGGAGGCCAAGATCCACGTCGGATTGCTGGGCCAACGAAGTAAGTTGTCAATACATAAAGTATGCCTCACTTGCTCTCGTGTCCAATAATGGCCGATCAGCTGCAGCCACGAAGACTAGAAATAAAATTAACACCGACAAGAAGAAGAAATAGAAAACATACTCGTAATGTGATAGCTTGAATATCACGTGAAGAGCACTGAAAATTATAACTAACCGATGATGTGGCTTTCATATAACGTCAAATACAATAAACAATTGGAACAAACCAACGAAATGGCGTCAGTATCAAGATAATTGCAATAGGAAATTCGTAAAGACTTTTAAAAGACAATAGGACAGATTGTGACACACAGGGAATCAATAATGTCCTTTTTTAGATCCGCACTAAACAAATTAAAGGCAAAAGGGTCCCTTTCAAGGGTTCCTAAAGAGGCACTTCAAACTATTATGATTTCCGCGACTATATTAATAAAAATGGGAAGGTGCTACTCGTAACAACGAAATGCCTTCACAAATTTGTGTAAAATGTGTACCTGCATATCTTAACACACAATCACCCAATAGCGGTATTCGGAAATTAATTGTGGATTATCAAAACAAGTAACCAAAGCATTAAAACAATGGGCCCAATCAGCGCGTGCGGCGACCCGCTGCCAGCCACGGGCGCCTGCCTCCGACCGGCAGCCGGACAATAGCGGCTTAATGAACGTATTAAATTTGTTGATTTTAACTACGAGCGCAACTACCTATACCTACTGGGGTTATGTATTTTTATTAACTCGACAAAATACGACATTATACATTGGATTCTCACCATTTCCTAAAAGAATTGTGTGTTAGTTTCTTAAGCAATTGTTTAAACAAAACTAAAGTATAAACTACTTCCATCATTCCAGGGCATAAATCAACATAAACGGCAGTTGCCATTACGTCATTTTACATCTACATCTGAACACATGTTGACATGGTAGCAATGCGTATATTTGCAACACGCCAAGGCCATCTTGCACATAAGATATGGTGGTAAATAGAAAGTATAAGGTTTTCTAATTGTGCAGTAATCACCGACTTACTTGGTTCCACCCAAAGCTGCACTGCTTTATTCTGGGTAAAAAGGTAGCAAAAGACAGCGCAAGCACAGAAGACTTACGGGTGGTATATCCCAAGACAGGCAATGCATTTGCGTACGGCATTGTGCTTTGGAGTAATTATGCCGATGTTAATACGACATTATTTTGTCCTGCAAAAACGTGCGGCTAATTTACAATCTGATTTTTATATATATACAGTATATATTCTGATTCTGATATTTAGAGTGTTTTAAGAAATAAGTTGAAAAAAAATAATATTCTTCCAATGGCGTCACAGTATTTTATGAAAATGTAATTTGTGTCAAGAAAACAAATTTCATAAAAAATAGTGATAAACATTAACATTAATACGAGGAATAATAATATCAGTACAGAGTACTAAAAAAGTTCAAATTTAATGGGGATGAAGTACGCTATTTCCAACAAAAAAACGAATCATCAGAAATTGTTTCACAAAAAAAAAGGAAAAGCACAGTACAGTCGAATTGAGAACCTCCTTCTTTTTGAAGTCGGTTAATAAAAGAAGAAACTTCGAATTTTTATGTATGTCTGATATATTAACAAAACGGAAACAAACAAAGAAGAAAATTATCTTTAAACCAAATATTAATCTTGCCTTGTACTCGTAATCCGAACGTCTGAAATGAAATTTCAAGGAATTCATTAATTTCGAAAACTGCTAAGCTCGTAGGATTTACTCTCATTAGTTTTACACAACGGCATTACGTTATTATAGATAGATATCTCGTTTGTTTACTGTGGTTCAGTACATTAGAAACAAGTTAACGCCTCAGGTACAATTATAGAAATTAAAAAAGGCTAGTCCAGGTATGTGAGTATGAATATATTTATTCGAAAAACCCACCTCAAAAGACTGCTTATCGGTTTTTTTATTGGAATTACACGTATGTGCTAAGTTTTTTTGAAATCGGTTAACGGAAAGTGGGTGAAATCTAATAACAGACCTCTTTTCAATAAAAAAACAAGAATCATCAAAAACGATTCACGAGTAGTCGCACACAACAAACACAGAAAAAAAAGTACAAAGGAATTGAGAACGTCCTCCTTTTTTAAAATCGGTTACAACAACGACGGTGATGTTTCTGCGCGCCACAATTCCACTAAATTTCTAGTTAAATAATATTTCATTGCGACACCATTATGATTATATTGCAATAATGACAATATTTGTTAATCTGCTAGAATCTAGTTTAATGGCAGTTCAGCCTCAATGAAGTGTCAGTGATGGCATTCAATCATTAACTATCGATGTTGCCTTACTAAACTACCAAGGAAATTACTATGCATATCTTAATGAAAAAATAAATTTGGTGTTCAAGTTAAATATATGCAAATGCGATGCAGTCGCTCATCGTCTACCTTGACATACGTACGCACGACTGCATAGATACAAACGCGCGATTGCATCGCAACACTTGGGACTTATTAAGTGTAGCGATGCAATCGCGTGTGTGTATCCACTCTTAATATTTAACAGAATACGAAACGTACAAAATCCAGCCATTTACACAATCGAGACACAACTAAGATGATTTGAAATTAGCAGACTAGGTGCCCAAGTCCTAAGATGCGCCGATAAATAAGAAGTAATTGAGAATATAGAAACAATACGGTATCAGAAAAACTGTATATAAGTGAATACGCAATTGTATGAGCTATAAAAAGAGGAAAAGATAATTGGAAGGAAGTGAAAAAGGTGACAGTTATGTGGTTATAATCGGAAGATAAATGGGCGTTTTGCTTAAAGCTGTGTTCGTGTGTGTAGGTAAGAGAATAAGTTCTTTTTTATACCAAGCAACAGGACGCAGAAGTCGAGCATCTGGTGCTAAGCGACACGCATGTCCATTGCAGTTGCATTGCCACTAAAAACTTTACATTACAAAGATCCAAGGAGCACTGACATTAACAACTGCAATACGCCTGTTATTTAACTGCCTCCGTGGCCGAACGGTTAAAATGCCAGACTGCCATGCAGAGAGGGAGAAATATTTGTATGGCCTACATTTATTTATTTCGTAAGTTTGGGTGTACTTTGTAGTTGTCTATGTGTGTCTCCATGGCACCCGCGACACAGGGTTTCCCCAGTGCGGGGCTATGTTGAAAGTGAGCGTTATTATTTCACCAGCACGTTTACCCTTAGTAACCAGAACGCAGTAATGCTTAAAATACTACTTGGTGTACTAAATTAAGATTACATACAACTGTAAAACATTAAACAATTTATGGTGTTATTTATTTACCATTACCAGTAGCAACCCAATAAAACGTCGCACTGCTGGGCACGGGTCAAGGAAAATATTTGTAATACTGAACGCATTTCTAAAGACAGATATTTCATTGTTTAAATCTAATTTACTTGAGTCGTTCACTAGCACCAACACCCTCATATATTATAGTCTATCTCCCTAATGGTGACATAAAACACTACTAATGTATAAAGCCAGAGAAGTTTACGACACACGCCAATGCGTCTTCCAAAAGTACCGATTATCGAACCCTTTTTTTTGGGGAAGCCTATGTTTGAATGGAGAGGGTAAATAAATCTTACTTACAAAACAATAAAATATATTGCACAAGAGTATCTTTTTCACAAATTTAAAAACTTTCTAAGAGTCCAAAAAGTGTTGGTCTGGAGGCGCCGGGTATCGATCCCGGTACCTCTCACATGCTAAGCGA